>NW_017729007.1:12168728-12182155 GCF_001723915.1 Gavialis gangeticus | reverse complement strand
TTGATTTCAAAGACTCCTTCCCTTTTATCTGAAACGAAAGAGAGGCTGGTGAAGCCAGTATAGCTGCTACCTATTAACAAAACTGCATAAAAATTATGGGGTGTACTTAACCAATAATCATATCTGAAAGTAGGCCTCTTTCCTGGCCTAATGAAAGGCACTTTGTGCTCAAAAGTTTGTCTAACATTTCTCTCAGTTATGTAGTTGGTTCAATAACAAAAAAATCAGCAGAGAAAACCCTTATTTTTCTCAGACACCTGAGTAATTTTACTCCTCTGAATCATAGGAAAGTAGGGCTGGAAGGAACCTCTCAATATCATCTAGTCCAGCCCCCTGCAGAATCATCCCTGACTGAATCATCCCACCCAAGAGTCTATCCCACCTGTTCCTGAAAATTTCTAAGGATGGAGATTCCACAACTTCTCTAGGCCGCCTGGTCCCATGCTTGAGCACCCTCATAGGGAGAAAATTCCTCTTAATTTCCAACCTAAGTTTCCTCTGCTGCAGCTTGAGGCCATTACTCCTAATACTGCCCCCTATGGCCACAAAGAAAAAGCCATTTTCATCCTCTCTATAATCACCTTCCAGGTATATGAAGACCATTATCAAATCCCCACTCAGTCTTGTCTTATGCAGACTAAATAATGCTAGCTCTTTCAAGGTTTCCTCATAAATCTTCAACCTCTAATAATTTTTGTCACACTGCACTGAACTCTCTCCCATCTGTCCGCATCCTTCTTGAATGTACAGCCCAAAAATGGACGCAGTACTCCAGGTACAGCCTCACCAGCTCTGAATAGAATGGAAGAATCACTTCCTTGATTTTCAAATATCACTCCTGTTAATATAACTTAATATGCCTTTTTTGGCCTTTTTTGCAACAAGAGCACGCTGTTGGCTCATATTCAGTTTATGGTCTACTATAACCCCAGGTCCTTCTCTGCAGTACTAAGCCCAGCCAGTAATTCCCCTATCTGTCTTTGTACATGCAATTATTTATGCATGCAATTATTTTGTCTCAAGTGCAGGACTTTGCACTTGTCCTTGCTGAATTTCATCTGGTTGATTGCAGACCATTTCCAAGTTTATTCAGGTCATTCTAAATCCTAGTCCTACCCTCCAGAGTACTGAGTCACTCAATGAATTCAACCTACTCTTTCAGCCTGTAATAAATGTCTTACCCGAGCCAATGCCCCTGCGTCTTCACAAATAAACCATTTGTGACATAAGCGAACATAATAGTCTTGGTCTCCAGGAAAATGGGATATATTCACAGATATGACTTTCTTTGCCCTGTCCACACTGTAATCCAACTTCCCTGCTGAGATAAGAAAAAATATGGAATTATTTCACTGTATTTTTAAAGGTTCTTTGTTTCTTTTGTGAATCAACACTGTAAGAAGGGAGACTTGTGAAGTCCTATCTTTTATCATATTGTGAGGTCATATCTTTTACCCTACCAACTTCGGCAGACAGCCAAACCTAAATATAGTTAGAACAATTACTTTTGTTTAACCCCATTGTGCTGATAAAAAAAGATCAGGAATTGGGAAGTATTTGTTCCTTTTCCAGAGCTGAGCGTATTTTGTGCCTGAAATCTTGTCTAACATGTCACCTGTTTACAAATTTGATCCAGTAAAAGATTCTGCCTCCCCACACAAATCTTACTTCTTGTATACCCCTTTGATCATCACAGCTGCAAGACCATACTACTTCTTCCAGGCTGACATTTATGATATGGTTATTGTAGAAAAATACAGATTAATTATGATCACTACTTTATTTTCTATAATCATGATCGGATATACCACAAAGCTGAATTTCAAGGCCTAATCTCTGCAATATTATAAATTCCCATGTATGATATTTGATCTTATTCTATGCACAGTTATGTCTACATAAATATCTTCTTCTAGTTTAATTCTTTGACAGGACAATATTGACTATACTTACTAGGGCTCAAATTTCTAAAATTTGAAGAATCAAGGTAAGTGTTTTTCACCTTAGTTCCCCAAACTAATTATTCTGTGGTGAGAAGTGTTAATAGAAAATATGTGCAGTTAACACTTATGCCAATAACAGATTTTATCTGTTTATTTAACAATCTAATATTTACTGCCAAATATTCAGGTAGCAGGATGGCTAACTGTTTGGTTGGTTAATTTTCAATCTAAAGATCCAGACACATGGCACACATATAAAGGGTGAAGTTATAGATTACATTCTTTGATTCAACAACTTCTGTAACTTCACATGGCTTTTATTAATGATCCTGCATAAAGAAAAGCACAGAAACTGATAAGATAAGGTAAGTATAAGGTAACACTAACCTTACCAGAGCAGAAGTGTTGTGGGATGGGGGGAGGGAGTAGCAGTTAAGATTTCTCAATTCTGTCCCCAGACCTTACATGGTCTTAGGAAAATTTCATTTAAGGCAAACTTGTTAACACTCCATTCCCCAGTTTACTTCTTCATAGTATCTACTTACTATGGTGAAGTTACACTTAGACCATACTAAGGGACCTTAAAATGTGAGTGTCTCCATGTTAAAGCTCATTAACTTTTCTAAGTGTCTTCTGAGCATCTCAAAATTAAACTACTTCAAGCCAGGGTTAACTCTGGGCCATGCTACCTAGCTCATGTTAGGGTAACTTCAGTCTACTCCACAGAGATAAAATGAGCAATTTGCAGTCCTCCAGCATCTCAAGATGCACTGCTCCCAGGTCCCACCCTCCCTCACCCAACCACAGCAGGGACAGACCCCAAGTGCCCTGACTCCTAGCCATACTCCTGCTCACCAGCCCTCTAGCAACAAGTCAGAACTGCGCAAGCAAGAAAAGGTATTAACCCTTAATGTGCAACTGCTCACAGCATGTTCTTCCTTTAACACTACTTAATATTCCATAGATTGACTATGGTCTAAGTGTAACATGTAACTTCACCTTTACATCAATGTAACTTGCATCAATTTTGTACATTACTTTAAATTACCACCAGTAACTAAAGCAGATAAATGTGAACCTGTCCCTTCATTGCTGTAGGTTCTCTGATAGTGTCTTGCCTCTAAGTAGAAGGGGAACAGATAAGAGCCTGTTTGCCTTTATCAAACGGCTATCTTGAGCGAGCTCTGGACACACAACAATTAAACCAATTTAACCAACATTAATGTAGTACTACTTCTGATTTTCTCAGAATAGATCTACACCAGAATCAAGTAAGTTACACAGGAGTAGGGTTGTCCAGTGAATGACCACTTCTTTTTATATGACAGTAGCAGTTACTTGTACTAATGCAAATGTATCATGTGTCCAGGCCTTTTCTGTAAAATTGGTCAAGAGTGGTTTAGCTAGGATTTCTTTCTGCACTTGTCCCTTCACTCAGGGTCAGACCGATCACAGTATTTGGGGTCAGGAAAGAATTTTACCCTATGGTCAAATTGGTATGGACTGGGGGGGAGGGGTTGCCTTTCTCTGTAGCAGGGGGCATGGCCCTCTTCCTAAGATCTCTTGAGCACATTTTTTAACAGCCTTAATAGTAGCAGGATGTTGGCTGCTGTGGTTCCTCTGTTTTACCTGTGGCAGGCTAGGGTGTTATATCTTGGGTTGTGTGTCATAGTGGACTGTGTGGTTTTGCTAAGAGGTTAGGATTTGTATAGGATGGTTTGAATAGAGATGACCTTGCCTCAGACAGAAGGTTGGAGGTCCCTATGGAGGTCCCTTCCAGCCCTACTTCTCTATGATTCTACAATTCTATGAAAAGAAGGAATGGACAGGACACTGATCTGACGTCAGTTCCCGAAAGCCTGTGTCAGAACTCTTCAGCCTTCCTGGATGTTCTGTCATGGACCTCGAAGTAGCTGTTTTTAAACAATCAGGCTTTAAAAACCAAAGTGATCATGAAATTACTGAACAAGAGATCATCCACAGATTGTGTTAAGTACAGTCTAAATGGAGACTATGGTTTCTTACTGGATTATCTGGATTATCTTGTATGACACCTATATCCCTGTGGCTTTACTGCTGTTTGCCTCTCTCAGAACTGGCCCTCCCCCTTTCTCCTCTTTTCCTTGTCCTTTACATTTTAATTCACTCTTTCTATTTCAATGCCTGCTCCCTGGAAGTCCTTTTACACCACCTGGAGAAGTGAACTGTTGCTTACAAAAGTTAATACACCTCTGAATTAGTTAGTCCAAGGTGTAACTCTATCCTGTTTTCTGCCTTGCTGTATTATATTATTAAACATGAAGTTACAGCCTTGTTCTTCCAGTGTTAGGCATCCATCCATTCTGCCTGCCCCTTAAACATTCTCTACAAAGCTGCCACTATTTTAAAATATATTGACGTTCTCCACAGAAGCACTCAAGTTTTCCATTTGCAGGGGGAGGGCAGGTTGTTTGTTTACACTTTTTATTTCTTAGGGCAGGTCTGGTTTTGGTTTGTTTTTTCCCCTTTAGAGGCATGAAGGGAGAAAATAAATAGGCAGATTCCAGAAGAAAAGATTTCAAAACAGGACTGTTCTCAATATACTCAGTTTATAAATCCATCGCTATCTTTTTAAGGCATACATGAAAAATTACATGTTGGGTAAGTAAGGTAAGTATAAGGTAAATGGACACTCTTACAAATGGACACTCTTAATTTGTATTAAATCTGTATTCAATTTTATTTACTTGCCCATATGTAACTAACTTTCCATTGTGATATAAGAAGTAAACCTATGTACAAGTCTTGTCCCTCCATTAATAGACAAAGGCACTAAGATAAATTCTTTGATTCCATGATCTTACAGAACCTGACATGAAGAAGCAGATCAGGTGTGGGGGTGTGACTTAACCCTCCCTTTAGACCACATCATGAAAGCAGCTTCCCTCCATACTCAGCAACACCTACCATTCCCAATCTCCCTTGCCCCCTGGCTCACCGCTACTGCTGTTCCTGTTGTCCCCAGCTGATGTGGGAGCAGAAGGAGCTTCATCGCTGCTCCTGCCTTGCTCCAGCTGGGCTGTGCAGGGACCCAGGCTCAGCTGGGGACAGCAGCAGTGGTGGGAAGGTTCCTCCTCCCTGTCCAGTGCCCCCAGGTGTTCCCCATGAGTCTGGGGCAGGCGCAGAGTAGTCCGCCCAACGCCAGAGGAGGGGAGAAGCAGGGAGTGGAGTTACAACCATCCCTGCAGTGCTGGTCACTGCTCCCACACTCCCTTTTACTAAATCCTGGGCAGGATGAGACACAGGCATGGGTGAACTGGGTGGCTGCTTGGGGCCTGGACAGAAAGGGGGCCCCAAAATGGTATTTTTAATTTTTTTTTATTATTATTATTATCATCATTATAAAGGGGGGCCCAATACTAAAAGTTTGCCGAGGGCTGCCAAGAGTCTAGGTACGGTGCTGATCCTGAATCTACTTATGCTGACAAAAGGTTATGTCAGACAGGAAATAATAATGTTATGTTATAAATATGCAGTAACCAAGATAAAAACATAGAATGATGTAGTACATCATCATATGTAAACATGCAAGAGATTTTCTCAAAATATGGATCTATTTTAAGACTTCAAGGGGAGGAGCAGTATTGCCTCCCTCCCTCCCACCCCCGGCTGTTTAAAGACTCATACTGACAACAGAAAAGGATGTTGCTTAACAGACTGATTAAAGAAAACTCAGATTAAGAAACTGACTATGCAATGCTGTTAAGACCTCAAACTGAAAAAATAGGTGGAAAATACAAAGAAATGCCAATGTTTCCTAATCCCATTTGCTTTTAAATAATTTCGATGTTACTCATAACAATAGTTGGCAATGAAAAAACTACTAAAAAGAAAACACAGTATGTTAAATTGTCTATGTCCCTTTCAATAGAAATCTTTCCTGTAGGCCTTATACATTTGAGCAGTCCAATAATAATCCCTGTTCATTTGACTGATTTCTATAGGATTATTCATGAAATGCACACAGGCTGCAACAAGTATCTCAGAATGCATGGATAGGACCTAACCTACATGTATGTGTTTATAAGTTTAAATATTAAACAGGGCACTAACTACTTCATCTGTTAGCTAAACCTTCCAAACGAGTATTCATAAACACTTACATGTTCCACCATATCCAAAGTTCTGCCAATTCTGTAATAACTGCACTGGCAATAGTGATATACATATATTCATTTTATCTTTATATTTTTAGGTATCTGTTCATATCTGTTATGGAACTATGGAAATATATCAGTGTACAATCCACTTGAAGTACTGACAGCTCTAAGCTATATATTTCTCCTGCATTGTTAGACTACATAAATATACAAAATCAATGGAGTTGAGCTCACCCGAACAAGATGGAATATGTTTTCCCACATCATTGTTTCTGCAGTCTGCAAAATACAGAACAGACTATTTATTTATATACCTACAAGATATTTATGTTTTTACAAGATACCTCTACAGCTTCCAACACCATAATACCCGAGTGCCTCCCAACAGAAAATTTATCTAGTACTCCTGAGGATCATCTCACTAGTTTTGAGAGACAGATTTACACCCAGTAAAAATTCAGAGAGGATAACAGCGTACAGCAAATACTTCTTTCCCATACACTGATCACTTCACAGGAAGTAATGCAGAAGATGTCTCAGTGGTTTAGCTTTTTTCCACTATATATCCTAATCAAAACTTTAAATAAATTTCTAATTTGGGCTACTAAACCACACCCCAACCCCCTTTATGCAGTGTACCCATTAATAATTTTAGTCATTCCTCCCTTGAATAAATCTCCAATAGCTTTCCAGATTAATTTATCTGAAATAAGTAATTTGGAACTTTTCCCATGTTAATTTCTCCCACCCCAGGCTTATTTTAAGAATATGTTATTTAATGCCTAGGAAGTTAGCCAGGAATAAAGGCCAGTTAAATTCCTGGCAGATAACAAATACACAGAACTCAGTGCTTCAAAGCTTGATTCAAAAGAAGACTAAACCTGATCCATACAATTACAAATCTGTTTCCTAATCTTAATTTTCCCCTCTCTTTCTGCCTAAATAAATATTAGAACCATATTTTGTTTTCTTTTTTCCCCATATACTGCCAGTAGCAATTCTTCAGTGTATTTCTTTGTTCCTTCTTCCATATAAAGTGTTTTTATATTCAGTTTTCTAAAGGCTGGGGGATTTTTTTCCATTTAAGTTCACAAAGTACACTTTACATATAGGCTAGGTACAGATATTTAAAAAGCCTGAGGCAGAATCGATCCAAGTTACAAGATTTTCTGTAAGCAGTATAATGTAGATTGGTAGTGAACAGAGCACACATTCACCCTTTGGTGGTGGGAGCAAATCTTAGACTGGGTTCTGCCATTTTTAAACCAGTCTTTGTGTGCTGAACTTCTGTTTCTGATAGACTGGTTTCCAATCACTTATACTGGTAAAAGAGTACTGTCTGAATCTGGCCACAATGACAAATGTGGTAATTTAATAAGATGTTGAAATGCTTGCTGAATACTCCAAAGTTTACATATATAGTAAGATGTAACAGCATCTAATTTAATCCATGCAATACCATCTATCAAATTTTATAATAATAAATATTTGGGAGTCTGGAACTGTTACTATAATACCCAAATACACTGGAGCAAGTGGTAGAAGACCAATTAATTGAAAAGAAAAGCTTTGCACGTTTGTTTGGAATTTCCCAGTAAAATTTCCCCCAAGGGCTAATTCTATCCTTGAAAGCATATATTGGAATTCAGTTGGAATCTCAAAAAATGACTTGAAGCCAAATTCTCAAGTGGTGCTACAGGCTCCAACTTATATGCATAATTATATGCAAAACAATTAGGTAAAAGTGGATTCCTGACTGAACCTGTGCATTCAAGCTGCCAGAGGCATAAGTGCAGTTATGCAGGTACAATTTTGGTTCTGGATTTTCACACCCTTTCATGTATCAATCTTGGGTTTCACAAAGACCAGATTGAACTTCAGCTTATATAAAAAGGGTATATCTGAACTGGTGTGGCTTCATTTAGGTGAATTTATCCCAGAACAGGACCTGGCCTCAATGTTTTCCCACCGCCAAAACATCATGTTATGGACAATATCCTACCTTCAACATAGTATTCCTGACTCAGCTTTACTTCACAGTAATTTGGTATTGTTTTCATAGTCACATAGATGTGCTGCGCTGCTTTGACTTCAAAGCAATTAAATTGTACTTGTACCTGTTCAAAACATGTATTTAAAATCAAGTTTATGTATGACTTTCAGAAGGCATGCAAACTACAGAATATTACAGGATTAAACATGGGTTCTCTTTGGTTTAAACTAGCTTCTGATGACAAACAATATGACAAAGAAAGAGAAATTGTTTTCAGAAAGGATTTCCAAGAGTATCAATTTCTGATAGAAGAAATGATCAACTGTTGCACTTATAGGCCTGCATCCACATGAGCATGGACATTTGTTTCCCTGGGGGCAAGAAGCAGTGGCACACCTTGTGCCACTGCTAGCTGTCCCCAGGGAACGCCTATGCCACATGCCTTCTGGCACGCAGCAGGTGACCCCAGGTTGGGTAAGGGAGTCTGAGGCCAGTAGCCTTATCTGGGGTCCTGGGGACCTCAGGTAGCTGCAGCCAGGGCTATACTGCTGCTCAGAGTCTGGTCAGTAGCTGGAGCATGGCAGTTTTGGGCAGCATGCACTGCCCGCACATGCGCCACCCCGCTTTTTTTTTCCACATGGTTTTTTTTGACCATGGGATCTCCCTGCTACCTTACAGTACAGAGAACACCTGAATGTGCAGTGCATGGCACCAGACAGGTCTGCGGCATCACATATTGCACGGCCACACATCTGGATACAGCCCTAGACATCCAAATATCCATGAATTATCAAATGCTTTTAAAAGCTAAATGAAGGTAAACATTAAGGCTGAGATTGGAATCACCTTTGGAATTTCAGTGGGGAGTGGATACCTCCATTCTATTAGAACTCTTTAACAATCCCGATTTAAATTGCATTTTATAAGCCCTAGTACAGCTAATGCTTAGTTAGGAAGAAATACCCTGATGATAGAGTCTATGAAACACCTTTTATTTTTTTTTTTCATGACCAGTGCTAACTTTTTCATAATGATTCTCCAACTTAGGAGGCCAAACTGCAAAGCCATTTAGGTTTCTTCGAAAGCTTTACCCCAGATCTATAGAATTATAAAAATTAAGGGCTTGAAGGGACCTCAGAAGATCATCAAGCTCAACCCCACTGCTCTGGGCAGGAATACTGCTGAGATCAAATGATCCCAACAAGGTGCCTGTCCAGTCTCCTCTTGAAGACTTCCAAGGTTGGGGACTTCACCACCTCCTTGGGAAGTCTATTCCAGATTCTGGTCACCCTTACCATAAAAAAAGTCCTTCCTTACATCCAACCTGAAACCATCCTCTAACAGTTTATGGCCATTGCTCCCTGATGCCATTCTATTTGCCATTTGGCTCACTGATGCCAACAATTCCCACATTCCCTTCTAGAAAAGTCTTTATGTTGGCTATATATATTTTTGGGATAGGTTGCTAAACATACAACAGTACGAATTATTACTTTTCCATCAGAAATCACCCAAAGGTCATTATTTGCTCATCAAATGTCAATCTTTGGCATAAGGATTAATAATAGATGTTTACAGTAATCATGTTAATTTCTTCTGTAAGTTAATAATGTAGGAGCTGAGACAAGAGAAATAAAATCACTTGAGGTAACTACTCTACCTAGTGGATTCAAAAGGATTCCATAATTTTCCAAGTAATTTTCCCCCAAAAAATCCATAAATATGTTTTCAGAAGGATATACTTACAATCTATCCCAAGTTCAATATTTCTGGCTGTTTAGCAGCTCTGTGTTGCACTAAGCTGCATATGTTCAAAGGATGCTATTGGAGTGTTAGTGGCCAAATACCATTTAGAGGAAAAAGACCTCATTTCTTATATGTGACCAAAATGGTCTGTATACAGGCACAAAAAACAACCCCTTTTGTGGTATTAATAACCTAGCTACCTACCAGTAAGTAAAGACAAAATTCATCTCTCGTTTTTCATAAAGTGCAACAGATATTTAAAGATTTAAAGCCTAGCTTTTGGTGCTTACAAATTGTAAGTGCAAAGACTTAAAAGAGCAGTTTTACATTATAATTTATTTGCAGTTGCAATTACCCTAGAGGAAAAAAATAAGTAACTCATAAAATCATACTCATAGGCCCAAATAACATTGTGCCCTGTAGATAACTGAAGGTGCAAAATTTCACCCACAATTTTGCTTGCACAAAAGAAAATAATATATAGAGCATGATCATAAACTTAGTCTTTATAGAGTGCAGTACCTCATGCACCATGATGAAGAAATGGTAAAGAAGAGAGTTTACATGTTAAAAAAGTGATAAGATTTGAATTATATTTTGCTATAAGCAGGTTTTCCTGTATCTTTATAGAAATGTAAATTTCATGTTCAGTTTTCTACACTTGGTCTGATATAGAAAATACAAGTTTATAATGAACTTTGTGGGGTTTCCTTAAAGGCTTATAACATTTTTATACACAACTGAAACACAGTCTACCTTCCTTCCAAGAGGCTGCTGGTTTGTTTTTCGAGAAAACCTCACATTCATGCAACTGGTCTGCTGTGTGTCCAGTGAGAGATAACAAATTTCCAGCCCACGAATATTTTCTGAAATTAATCATAAAATTTATTTTAAAAGTCTACTTGCACCATCTTTAAAAAACAAAAGATAAACCAAACAAGTACAGTGCATTCAGAGTCTTTTATTCTACATTTAAGATACATATACTTCATCTGAATGTAAAATGTAAGTATTTATAATTATATCAGAGAGAACATAAATTGTTAGAAATGAATGGGCTGATCTTGCAAACCTTTAGGCATATGCTTTATTTTAAGCCTATGAGTAGCATATATTCACTTCAAGTTAAGCTTATAGATAGAATAGACAGAAGTTTGAAAGATTTGGTCTACATAGGTCCATTAACAAAATATGAAGATTAGGTTAATGATTAAATTAATTCAAAATGGTTATGGAATACAACTCATTCACTCATTCATGGCTTGAACAGAGCTGAGTGGACCCTGTGGGGGGACAAGGGAGGATGCAGGCTGCCCACCCTCCTGCCCTCCACCCAGGAGCCCCACACCAACCATGCCACCATGGCAAGGCACATCATGCCCACCTGGCAGCAGCAGGGGACACAACTCCATGCCACTGCCCCCCACTGCTGCCAGGCATGCAGGGGGTGCCTCGCCATGGCAGTGCAGGCAGCACAGGACTCCCAAGGGGAGAACAGCAGGGCATAAAGCCCTGAGGGTGCAGTGAGCAGCTGTCATCTGCCCCCACCCTGCACACAAATCTGGGGGGCACATGTCCCCACATAACTCCCTCCCCAGGAGTGCATGCAGCAGCAGTTAGTTGTCCCCATCCCCTTTATGAGCTGCCCATGGCTCTGTCCCACTCCCCACCCCAGCTCCAGGCCCCATGCACCACCCTGGCCAGGCAGCACCCACAGGCCCAGCCCTTGCCCCACTCCATCTCTCACCATGGTTACTTTGATCTGCCCTGTCCCCCCATAGACTTACCTGCAGACAGCTGGGGGAGCTGCTCTCCACCATTGCCTGGGGTTGTATTCCCAGCCATGTGCATATGTGCACATGGACACATGCACACGGCACCCCCACAGCCCCTTGCAGCCTGGAACTCTACCAGCCTGCAAGGGGAAACCTGCTATTTCCCATGTTTTTCCATGGTGAACAGAAAACCCAGTTCCCTGCACGATACTGGGAATCCAAGACAAATGCAGTCCTAGAGTCATGCAGCCTGGGACCAGGATCTGATGTTCCCATTTCAGGACTGTCCCATCCAGTTAGGGATAGGTAGTCACTCTATTCTCTTCCTGAGGGAGGCCAGGGCCCTCAGGCCCCCACTTCTGCAACACCTATGCTATGAAAAGTAACTGCTTCTGTGGAGGCAGTGTCATGTGCCAAAAGAGGCACAAGATAGAAAGGCCCATGATTTTGGCTGGATAACGGAAATTATTGGGTACAACATATCTGGAGTTAAGTCTTGGCTCCACTGAAGTCAGTGGCAAAAATCCTGCTGACATCACTGGGACCAGAATTTCACCCTAAGGTTTTTGTAAAAGCATGCATAAGCTATTCCACAGAACCTGACTGATGCGATTAATTCAACTTGGCTTATACCCAAACTAATAGAATGAAATTGGGCTGAAGGACCAAAAACAAAAAGTAAAACAAAATAAACAAAAACAAAATAATCCAGTAACAAATCAGTTGTCTTACCATTGAGACTGAGTATTCCTTTAATATTTAAGTGAAGGAAGCATTGACTTCCCTTTACACACTTCATTACTGTCGAGAGCTTCATGCTTTTCAGTGCAGTAGCAGATGAAGTGGTTGGAGCAACTCGGCAGAAACTGTTAAAAATATCAGCTGTGAATATTAAAAACATACATATATAAATCCCACTGGCCATATGCCATTTTGAAGGATACAAATGAATCCAATAACTTCAAAGAGGAAATCTTGATTATATTAAGTGGAAATGTTACTATTAACTTCAGCTGAATCAGGAATTCACCCCAAAGCAGCTGCCTGAACAGAAGAACACTTGAACTCGGTGGGGGCCAACGTTTTTGGCAGGCATGCCACAAATTAGCTCCACACCCTCCGGAAATGCCACTGGGATCCCCTTCTCCTATATGATCTGCTGCTCTACTTTCTGATTCCTCCTTTGCACTCCCTACCTTATATTTGCTGCTTTGATTTCTGCTTCTTGCCTTAACTGTCAATGTGCCATGTGCCACAGAGGCTTTCCGTGCCTGCTGTCTATGCCACAGGTTGGCCATCTCTGTTTTAATTGGGCTGTAATTATTTGGGCTGGAGGGCCACTTAGGGAGTGTTAGCAAGCTGCTGTGGGCCAGGGCAGGGGGGTGCTGAACCAGTGCAGCATTGTGATTGGGCGACGCTGACCAGGTGTGGGGAACGGGAAGAGCAGAAGGAGGAGCGGGAGGGGGCAATTGATCATATCCAGCCCATGCCCATCCACCCCACACCCACTGCTGGGGGTGCCAGACAGAGTGGGTGGGTGGGCAAATGGGGTCTCCATGGAGACTGGCCTGGGACTCCTGAGGGTAGGGTGCACTCAGATGGGTGGATGGGATGGGGCTGCAGACAGGTGGGGAACAGCATCTGTGAGTGGGATGGGTGGCCAGGACTGGGGCCAGGATCGTGTGATGACAGTATGCGGCCGGGGCCAGGGCCAGGGGCAGAGCAAGAATGAGGGGAGCAGATCATGGTTCTGCCCGGGGCCCCACCCCCATGCTGTCACCACCCTGTGATCTTGACCCCAGCCCTGCCCACCCATCCCACTCCCAAACAC
>NW_017729007.1:12157279-12168686 GCF_001723915.1 Gavialis gangeticus | reverse complement strand
CCATCCCACCCATAGCCCCATCCCATCTGCCTGGCCACATGTGCCTTGCCCACAGAGGTCATAGGCCAGTCTCCATGAAGGCAGTCTGCCCATCTGCCTGCTCCATCTGTCACCCCCAGTGGTGAGTATGGGGCGCACAGGCCAGGGTGCTTGGCAGTGGGGCTGGGGCCACCAGCACCAGGGCTGCTGGGAAGCTGAGTCTGGCTGCTGTGCCACGCTGCCCTAACCCTGCTACGCACCCAGGGACAGCAGGACCAGCAGCATTTGCCACAGCCAAGGCTGCCTCCCACGCCTGGGGCTGAGGGACCTTCTGTGGGCCAGATAAAATCCCTTAGAGGGCCAGATCCAGCCTGCAGCCCATATTTTGCCCACCCCTGATTTAATGCCAGCAGGGATCCTGGGTGTGCAGGCCAGTTGCCAGCTTTGATCTAATTCTCCTGTAGCAAGCCTCCTGGTTTGTGCACTCTTGTTCTCCTGGTTCTGGACCCTGGCTTTGGTTTACTTCTGGACTTCAGCTTTGGATTTCTCTGTGGCTCTGTTTCCTGGCTCCTGACCACAGCTAGGTTCTGGTCTTGGACTTTGCTCTGTGGATTATCCCTCAGATTGGTACTCGGCCTATGTATTGTGGACTCTGCTGCTAGATTCTCCTCTGTGTTGGGTATTATGGCCCCCATCCTCTGAGTCAATCCCAGGCCCCTGGTTTTTTTCCTGTGGTCTAACTGTTAGGCAGACTACCTATGCCCCAGTCCCTTGCAGGTTTTAGGCCAACAGAATTTTCTTGAAGTCAACAGAAAAAGACTGACATAAAACCAGTGGAACAATCAGGCTTTTTAACCTCATTTTGTCTTATGTCAGCATATTTCAGAGTTATCTATAGCAGGATGAATATTCAAGGGGCATTCCATTTTTTTGCTGAAACTAGAAAATAATTCCTATAAAATCTAGAGACATCTTCTTGCACTGCACTATGCAATATAAATTCCTGTACATTCTGGCACACCAGCTCAAAACAACCAGGCTCTAATGCTTTCAACCAAAAATAAATGGTTCCAAAAAGCAATAAAGTCTACATTAACTCTACAAGAGTAGCAGCCAGACTCCGTAGTAACTATAATGCAACACTTTTCTCCTATGTATAATACTGGTTTTTTGGACATCTGAATATAACTTACTTCAGAGTAGATCAAGGTATAGACAAGTAGATGTGACTTTAGCGGGGACACTAACTTTACACTTCTGATTGGTGATTTCACCTGCACCACCAGATACAGGCAGTCCCCAGACTTACGACACAATTGGTTCCTAAAAACTGCATCTTAAGTCCAAACATTGTAACTCGGAACTGATTTTCCCATAGGAACATTGTAATAAATGGGAGATTGGTTCCTAAAGCAAGGCCCGATACCCTGTTTTCACCAAAAAAATAACCCAGAATTTTGTACTCAATCAATTATAGATGAGTAATATTGTTACATTAATGTATTTATATTGTAAATAGCAATCATATTGATTTGGAAGGACTTCTCTGAGGTAACTTTGCTGGACTTTTTGAAGGGTTCTTGGCTGTAGTCTTCTCAGGAGTTTTGACTGCAAGTTTTTCTAAAGTCTTGTCTGCTTTCTTAAAGAAAATGTCAAAGGAAGTTTGGACAGATGTTCTCCAGGGAGATGGGCGACGCAGCAAACTTGTTTGCTGGCATGGGGTTGCATCAGATCAAGCATCGTAAAGTCAAAACTTATATCAAAAAGTCGAAACAGAGTGTCAACTTATAAACAGGGTAAGTGCGATTCGTTGCAACTCAAAACGTCTTAAGTCAAGGACTGCCTGTATCTGAAAGATACTCTTTTCTTCACAGTGTGCCAGCTACATATATCTGGCCTGAGTGTTATGCTTATGAAATATAACTGGATTACAGTTACAATTCCTCACTGTCAGTATTGGGCTAATAAAAGCTTGCTAATTATGAAAACAGACAGTTTTATGGTCATCTATACAATAGCAAGGTCTTGCTTTTCTAGATGTTGATAGTTTCCTTGTGTTCTACCCATCAGACCAGGCACAGCTGAGTCTCTGTTATCTGATGATGCAGTAAGCAAAACAGAAACACTGGACAACTCACCTCAACCTCTTGTATACTTGGATTGAAAAATGTATAGTTGTGAAATGAAAGAGCAATGGAAATTTGTTATTGGACTAATCTGATGCCTTGGGCAAGAAGTTCAGTTTGGAGAAACAATAATAATCTCTTACAGAACAAATCTATTACTTTCTAGCTCCCTCCTGATATCCAAGAGCAGCTCTTGAAATTTCTCCCTTATGAAAGGTGTACTAAAGATACCTAAAGTATCTGTAGGTATATCCAATAGTACTGCTTTACTTTACCATTATGGTATTCAAAGGCAGTTTGCATTTCATTTATCACAGTATCTCCTGGATTGATGCATTATGATGATTCAACACTTTTAAATCAACTTATTATTGCTTTCACAAGACAACTTATGTTTAACATGTTTTTAATGGGGAACAAGATGTGCTTGCTATATACACCAGTTTCAAAATTGACTAGATTTCAAATGGGCAATGTCCTTTTAAAATAGATTCTGCCACATAATTAATTCAGAAGGGGTTTCAATTAATATTTTTATACGCTGTTTTAAACTTCTGGGTAGAATGGGTCAGATAAGGTAACACAGACAGACATTTGGAGTCAACCTGTAGGCACTCAGTCTGAGTCATATGATCTGCCTATACCTATCTATAGTTTATTTTGTGGCTTGCTGCACAGCACACTGTGCTTCCTGTTCTTCAAATGCAGCTCTTCTAGGAATTGGTCCTTGAACTACTTGTCTTTCCTTCCAGGCATGTCTCTATATAGGGGTAGCAGAGATAGAAAATAGGATGTGGAAGAACTAGAAGTCAGGAACAGGGATTTGTGAGATAGCTCCTGTCACATTTGTCTTGCCCCTCCCAGCTTCCCCACATGCAGTGAATGCCTGTCCACCCACTGTGCACCGTGCCAGGGCCACTGCCATGCATCTTCCCCCTCAACCTCATCAGCCTGACCAGACCCCAGCAGTCCAGTGACAGACTCCAGGATGCTACTGCCCTGCCACCATCGCATTCTTGGACCTCCAGCCCCACCAGGCCAGCCACAACTGGTAGCTGCATGTCGTCCAGCACACCTGGAACAACGAGCAGTGTCTGGGGCCTTCAGAATGACCCAGGCAGCCTTCCAGGACCTCCTGGAGCAGTTCTACCCACACCTGGAGCAGCAGGACACCAGCATGTGGCTGCTCCTCCCTATGAACACCTTCCTGGCCCTCACCCTGTTCAAGCTGGCCACACCCGCCATGCTACAGTACATTGGCCACATGTTTGGAGTGGGCAAGGTCACCACAGAGGAGGCCATCTTGAAGGTGTGCAGCACCCTCCAGGATATGCTGGGGACACGGTACTCTGCATACATGACCCCCTGGTGGTAGTGACGGGGGTTCTTTGCCCTGGGATTCCCCCAGTGCATCAGGGCCTTGGATAGGACCCACATCCCCATCACCTGCCTACCCTGTGGAGACCACCCCTATAACAGCCAGAGGGGCTTCACTCCATGGTGCTGCAGGCCATTGTGGACCACCCTGGGGCCTTCATATATCTGAGTGTCAGCTGAGTGGGGCCTTCATACATGTGAGTGCCCACAAGGCCTTAACCTTTATGCAGTACTGCCATGCCGACTGGTTGTGCCTGCACTCCCACATCTGGGCTGACAGCCCCTTATAGATTTGGGTGTTGGAGCACCCACCCTGCTCAAGGTGGTGCTGCACTTCCACCTTGCCCCACAGCACCATGAGGTTGCTACTCTCCTCCTGTGACCGGATGGCGGGCATGCACCTGGGCATAGGCATCAGTGAGGCGGACGCTACCAGAGCTCCCATGCCAGCTCTCTGGGCCTCCATGTGGCTGTCACTGTGCTGCCAGGCTTGGACAGCTGCTTGCAGTGCCCAGCACAGGGACCTGGCGTGGGACTGGCAGCTGCACAGCAAAGGCAATGCCCCACAGTACCTGCAGGCTCAGGACAAGCTGCTGGGGGTGGGCTGCAGGCAGCTGGAGCTGGCCCCTGCAGCCAGAAGCTGCCTGCAACTGGGCCTGTGGGCTGGCAGGCCTGGCTGGAGCCTACAGCAGCCTGCAGAAGCCTGCAGGCCTGGACAGTGTGGGCCTGGAAGGCACTGCACTACAGTGCCAGGCAGCATCGCCAGGCTGAGGCAGCTGGCCTGCAGCCTGTCCAGGAGGACACAGGGCCTGGAGTGCCCTCAGGCTCCCTGCTAGTGTGCCCTAGGGCTCAAAATGCCTGCAGGCTTTTAAAGGCCTGAGGCAGGAGCTGCTATAGAGGCAGCCCAGCCCTAGAGCAGGAGAGGCTCCCAGCCCAGCACCCTGGGGCTAGCCTCAGGCCAGCCCCCCAAGTGGCAGGGCTGACTTGGGAGCAGATTTGCCCCCAAGTCCCATCTACATGTGCATTACTGCACATTAATTAATCATGAGTAAATTTGATACCTGCATTTGCAGGTTTCAGTGAAGGCCTTTTACTGTGCAGTAAGCATGCTCACATGTAGATGTGCACATTTACTGAGCAGTAAACCATGCTACTGCACAGTTAAGCATCTTGTGTAGATGTGTCCAGTGGGTATTAGCCTTAATAGTCAACCCTAATTAATTATCAGTGTAGTCATACACTGAGGGATGAATAGTTATCAAACGAGACAAAAATTTTGTAACAAGTTCACATTTTATGTTGCATTATTAAAAGGATACCAATAACCTGAAATCTAACCACTTTCTTTCTGTCTTTCCTTCCTTCCTTCAATTAAAAGAAGCTTCAGCTACTAAAATTGCCTTATGTTCTCCTACCATTGGTGGCGAATGGGGTTTATAATCACATTTACCTATTGATTAATACTATTTTCTCTCTCATACTGCTGTGCAAAGGACCCACACAAAAAGATGGAAATCACTGCTTCAGTCCTAAAGCTTTTACATGTCTACTTAAAACTTACTCCTATGGAAAGTCTATGAAAGCAATGGGATGTTCAAGTATTTCCAGTACTGGGATTCCAGATTGGAAATTTTGAGCGGTGCTGCCCATCTTTTGACTACATATAGAAATCAGTACATAGAGCATTGACCTTTTTAGGGACTTGTATAGTACAAACAATATACAATAAAAATAGATCTGTGACTACAGAAGTAGAATTGTGGAGATGACTGTGCGTGCAATGGCTGTGTTCTCAGATGTACAAGTGAGATAGAATGAAGAAAAAAAAGTGTTTTTTATAACTTCTTTCAGATCTGGTAATAAAAACCATTAAAATGTTCAAACAGCAGCACAATCCTGCAGTTATCTCTGCACGGGTGGCACTTTACACTCATGTAGATACGCTGATAGGATTAGGATCGTTGGACTGCTAGTTCCTCAGCAAATGGACAGTGTATATCTCTGTACTTGTACAAGAACCAGTACAAGATGGTCTCCAGTTCTAACTCTAGTACTAGCAACTCTTAAGGTGTTTGTACACATGACAGGAGTTAAGTCCTTCAGGGCTGCATTCTATGCACCCTAAACTGAACTGGTGAGTTTTTAATTGAAATGATGTGTTTTATTTTTCTGTTACTGATTACATGGTATTGTCCTGGCAGCCTCAGGCTCCCACTGAAGGCCCAAGTGGTGAGGGGCCTGATCCTCTTTTTTTTTCCCCAGCGGAGGTGGCCTGCCTCTCTCTCAGCCAGAGGGCAAGCTGGTACCAAAGTGAGCAGCCCTTCTGCTGCCCCCGCACCCCTCACTCTGGCCCTGGGGCAAGCCAGCCCATTCCCGGGTGGCATCAGGTGTTCTCGTGGCTACAGGCACCTGCTGAAGGCAGAAGCAGTAAGGGACCCAACCCTTTTTTGCAGCGGAGCTTGCCCACCTCTCCCATAGCCAGGGGGCAAACTGACAGATTAAGAGATGCAACGTTCCAAGTTGCAATGCTGCAAACTAAACTACATTGGGATGTACTTTAGTTTGTCATGAGGCAAACTCATTTAAAACCCCAAAATCTTGCATACATGTTAAGTGTGACTCCATTAAGCCCCACAAAAGGAAATGTTCCTTGCATGTATATTGTAACATAATCATATGTACAAGCAGCCTTACAGACATCCTACCCTGTGAGGCATTAACTCCAGTGCCCAAAGGCTTCCTCAGCCAGTATTGCTCAGGCAGAATAGGGAATCAAAACACCAATTCTCCTACCATCTGCAGTCCCCTTTCCTTGCAATTTCTTTTACACAGTTCATAAAATTGCCTTTTCAGATACCTAACACAAATAGCAAAGACATTGGAAGGTGTCTCGCAAGCACTTGGGACTTCACTCATGCTAGCAACAGCATGGTACAGTAGTCACTGGGTGTTTAGGAGTATTTTAAATTTATTCTTTCCAAAACTTTGTGGAATCTTTTCACCCACCCTCATATAACATTTCTCATTATGGCTAATAATAATGTCTGTTGGTAAAGTCATATCCAAGTAAGTTGGCTCGGGAAATTCTAGCAACAGCTGTACAGGAAAAGGAAAATTACAGAGCAAAATGCACAGAGGTCAAGAAATTATTAGTATTGTAGTAATTTACTCAGCAATTCTAAAATGTTTTATTTCAAAGAAACTTTATTGGAAACTGGCTGTAAGTATACTATGTCAAATAACAACACAGCGTTGATAGGATTTGGAAAACGAATGTATAACATACAAGGATTTGAAGAATAATAAAAGTATGTTCGACTTACATTCACTGGCAGGTTTGCTTTTACAATGAATGCCCTGAAAATAAAAATAAGGGACATTTAAAATAACCATTTTAAAGGATAAAAGATATTGGTGACTAAGTATACGCACACAAACAGAAACAGATTTTAACAAGTCAGCTTCATCAAAGTTTATTACAAAATTATTTTTACAGAAACAAGTCTTCAACCACACACTGCCACATAACAGCCATATCCTACTCCCACTGATTCAGTGGGTCCAGGATCAACTTTTAAACTTGGTATTAACTTTCTAATAATGTTCCTTATAAGAATGATAGCAATTCCTTCAAAACACAGAACTATGAATTGGTAAATAGGGGATGCAATTTAGTATTAGAATAAATTTTACCATGGACTAGTTGGATTTCAATTGCACATCATCAATGAGCAGGCAACCCCAATGAATTTGCTTGGAAGGTACTTAATACACTTTTGGAGATAAATAACAACAGTATTCATGCTATGCAAAAATTTGTAAAGAGCACCTACATCTATGAAGAATCAATATTGAAATCAATCAAGTCTAGCTCAAGAAATAAGGCTTGATAATGAAATTGCGAAGATATTCGAAAAAGATTGTCTAACGGGATGGACGAAGCTGAGACAATATTATGCCTCGTTCTGTTACATTCCCCATTTTTCCTAATCACCAGTGCAACTTTTGAGTTAGGAATGGCTATTTTCAGAGGTTAGAAAATTTCTAACAAAACAGTGGGTGATTTTTAGTCTTTTTTATTTCTCATTCCCTCCTACCTATTCTTTACTTTCTGAGTGCTGCTATTGGTAGTGTGTCAAAAATCCACTATAAAAGTCAGATGTGCCAGAACGATGATGTAAAAAAACCTTTCTTTAATGTTAACAAACACAGAAAGCCATATGCTTTTATGGAATAAAGATTTCATCAAACTTTCACACACAATGATACTGCTGATAAATGTATTTTGGACGTGAGGGGCCTGTTTGCTGAAAGTTACATGTTGAGACTGTTGTTACCTTTATATAACTACAACCAGTGACAAGCAGGGGCAAGACAGGGGCAACCCCAGGAGGCACCAACTTGATGGGGAAAAGGGGGAAAAAAACCCCACTGCTGCTGACAGCTGCATGTTCAGGTTTGCAATTGCAACAGTAACTGGAAGTCATTGTTTCCACTTTGCTTTGGGTGCCTGGCTGCATCCCTACACTGCTGACTACAACTTTGCCTAGGAAACACAACCTAAAGAAAAATCAACCTTACTTTATACAATTGTTACACTACACTTAATATTTTTAAGTATTTTCAGAAGTGCTTGAACCCCCAATCAAGTCACTAAGCATGGTGGCTGGTCAGAAAGCAGTGACCCAGTTTCCACTGGAGATTAGAAGTAATGCAAGTGTTAGAATGTGGGACATTTTATGTGCAAGACCGGATCTGCTGTAATGCATTCTATAAAAATATTTATATTTTCTTATAAAAAAAATGCTCAAACAACCTGGCATTTTGCAGACTCAGATTCCCAACTCAGTCTACTCAGTGGAAAGGAAAAAGTTAGAGTTCCCTGAATAATGAAATGTAACACCAGGTCTAACACAAATAGAAAAGGGAACAACTTGTTTGATATAAAATTTATTATGGAATCTTAGCTGCTGATTAATACATTGATTTGTTATCCTTTTTTTGTTTTTGGTTTTTTACTGCATACTATAGAAGAGCTACATAGAAGAGAAAATTTCATTCCCTTTCATTCACTGAGTTTCTGGATGTATTAGGAAAACTTCAGTTGTCAAATCTGCAAAACGAACACCTACCTCTAGCAGCAATAAAAATGAAGTGGGAGAGTAACTGTGTTGCTCTTCTTCTGAGAATGCTCAAAGAATGGGCAAATGATTGTTGGGCAACTCCTTTTTTGGAGGGAACCAATCTCTCGTTTCCAATTTTGCATTTTATCACCTTGTTCCTAACCTTCTATTCTGGGGAAGACTATTGAAAAAGCTGTGGTTAAACAGCTCTGGGAACTTCACTTGAACTAGTCAAAATTCCTCAAGACACAATTACAAAATTAGTTAACTATTATGTACAAATCTCACCTTCCTTTACTTCCTTTAAATCGAGAGGTTTGTGGTGAAAAAAAAAAAAAAAAAATCAGTGGCAAAATCCTGGGCCCATTGATGTTAATTCCATTAACCTCACACAGAGCCAAGATTTCACCCTCAGAGTGCCTAAATGTTTCAAGCCACCTAAAAATGGCAATAAGAATAGTTTGCAGAGGTGTTGGTATCATCCCGATGCAGGTGCAGAGCTCCTCACAATACATCTATTGTACTGAAATCTGCATCAGTTCTTATACTGTGGTCATTAGGAAGAATAGCTCAGCACCTTTCAGTAGTTTATATGCAATGTGACTAACAGCTGGCACGTGTTAGCCTTTCCCTCAGGAGAGAAGTTTGTCCAGTGAAGTTTCTTACTTTTGTGTGGAACCTAAATTTGTTTTTCTTTGAGGAAGTTTACTTAGCTAATCAATAGGATTTACACAAACACCTGACAATGGGGAGGGAGAGTTGGGCACTTGGTTAAAAGCAAATTTCTTGTTTTAAAAAGTAATTTGTTTTCATTTACCTTTCCTGAGCTTTTTCCTTTATAATCATTTTGCCAGAGAGTGGAGAAAGAGAATTCATCAAAGAAGCATTCAGATAAATTACCCGTCTCCCATTTTCTGGTGTCTTTGTTTTGATAACGTATCTAAACTGACTCCAATTTAAAATAATAACCCCAAATAAGAAACTTTTCCATTTCCATGAATACTTTGGGTCTCTCTTTATGCAAAAGGAAGTACCTATGCACTGCTACATTTTGCTGTTCTTATATGTGCATAGTGTCTCTGATTCATCCCTACTGTGGCAGAGTGCCCAAGCAAACAATGAAGAAACAGTTAGGGATTTTCCTGTTTCTCTAGGGTTTCCCCCATCTACAATATTACCCAATTGTAGCTGGAGGTTATCTGAATAGATACAGCTAACTTGCAGTGTCTTGAATACTAGGTGGTGCCAGCTGGCAGCGTTTTAGCTAACCTTAGCAACTATTGAGAGGTGTAATATCTTTTAATTGTGTTTGCAGTGGGGGAGGAGTACAGAAGGGAAAGTGGGATTAGCAGAAGAATGCTTGGACTTTTTGTGGTGACAGAAAAAATATCCCCATATTTCCCAACAACCACAGGAGTTGGGGCAAGAGAAAAACTGGAACAACACAAAACGCCCTGTTTGTCACATGACAATGCCAGGAGGTCACAGTAAGACTGAGCTGCATGCTCCACATGTAACTTTGGCCTTGCCAAAAGGTGCACCTGGCACTCCAAAGAAGGTGGTACCTATAGGGCTGTGAGCAGATCCAAGTGAAGGAGGACAGCTGTGTGCAGGAAAAGAGATTTTTTTTTTTTTTTTAAAGACAATAGTTTAAGGAAAGGTTATGGCCTTTGTCTTTGGCTCTGCAAGGTCATCCTAACGCCAGCTAATCCAGGCACAGCAGTTCTTTCCCATGCATGAAGATCTCGGATGGAAAGAGAGTGAACAAAGTAGCTTCTATACAATGATGCCACTCCGCGCTATCAGTGCTGGAGCAATGGCCTGAGAGAAAAGGAGTGTGTCTGAGGCATCCCTAGAATCTGGCAGGGTCCAATTCTTACGACTGTTCCTTGGGACCACCAGCTTTGAGCTGCCCTGTGCTGCACTGGAGAGATGATCCCAGTGCCAGCTGACCCCAGCATGAGGACAGCCCAAAACAACCATCTGCAGAGGCAAGCCCTGAGTTGGAATTCCCAGGCGCAGCTTTGCAAGCAGGCACTCCCCTGGTTTTAGAGGCCTGATGCAGCACACCCCAGGAATTCCTCACCAGGGGGACTTCCAGGGTGCACAGGATTCAATTTGGTGATTCAAATCACTGTCCCAATTCGAGTCAGCCAAATCTCCAAATCAGCCAGGCCAGGCCCATCCCCCACCCCTCTGCCAGCCTGGCAATGGCTGCCCCAGGTCCCGGCACTTTAAAAAAAAAACAAAAAACCCCTGGCTCAGCAGGTGCTGCTGGGCAGGGCGAAAGCCCCTCTGCCTCCCCACTGCCCCACACTGCATGGGGGGCTCTGCAAGATCTCCCCAACCCCCCACCCCAACTCCCTGGGGGTGCTCTCTGGCCCTTTAAGAAAAAAGAAAAAACGAAAAACGCTGGGACTCACCACTCCTGCCGCGGGGGAGTGATCCCTACTGCCCCCCATTGCCCTGCAGCATGTTGGGGGGGGCTCTGCATGAGCCCCCAAAGCCCTGAAGCCACACCAGGAGTGGTAAGTCCCAGGGCTTTTCTCCGGGTTTTTTTTTGTTCTTAAAGGGCCGGATCTGGCTCGGACAGGGCACCCGTGGGGGGACTCGTGGCAGAGACCCCCATGCAGCATGGGGCAGTGGGGGGCAGTAGGGGTCGCCTCCCCGCCCAGCAGCACCCAGTGAGCACCGGGACTTTTCTTAAAGTATGGAGCTGAAGCGGGCAGGGGGGCAATCATGGGGGGCTGGGGGAGTGGGCTTGGTGGCAATGTGGTGGGGCTACTTGTGGCAGGATAGCTT
>NW_017729007.1:12148868-12152279 GCF_001723915.1 Gavialis gangeticus | reverse complement strand
AGTACTTACCAGCTCAAAGTGGCCACAGCTCCTTACTGCAGCACTGGGGACTGCCGGAATAACCAAACTCTCCAAATCTTTTCCAAAGATTCGGAGAGCTTTGAATCAATTTGGACCTTTAAATTGGTCCCCTGATTCAGTTCGGATTCAGAGATTCAGCCACCGAATCAGGCCAAATCTCTTCCAAATTGAATCACCACCCGAAGTTTCGCATAGTCCTATTGCATACCTGTTTGCTATTACTTTGTGCTGCCATAAAAAGAAATTATGGTGGTGCAAAAGTGACATCTGTTTGCAGCCACAAACACCAGTTGAAAAGCTGGCAAAATGTTCATGCAGCCACAACTACTTCTATTCTAAGAAAAGTACCCGGGTGTAAAGGGATAGATTACCACAATTAAAGGAAGCTTTGACACTGCAGATACATGAAGTGGTGTAATTGGAGAACCTTAGCTGGGGGAAATAGGTCCAGAGGTAGTTCACCCAGCACTTTTTGCATATAGCCTTTGACCATTGAAGCCCTTCAGAAAATAGTATACAAAGGGACCTTCACTGAAGTCTCCTCACCTCCTCCACTTTCACAGGTACTTCTATGCAAGCTGGAAGGCTGTGACCAATATTAATTTGCTCTTTCCACATTCAGTGCAATAACAATGTGTTTGGGGCCTGCCAAGATTGCTCCAATTCCAGATCCAAAGTGGTGTGGAAATTCAATATGTGGTTTGTCACCAAATGTAAGGAAACAGGACCAAAGGAAACCCAGGGATATCATAATGAAACCTGTCCCACAAGAAATTGTTAAACATATGAAGATAAAAGGTATGCAATAGAAACTAGAAAATAATAAATCTAAGGAAAACAACAGGCAGTAAAACAAAATATGAAGATATTTATTGGGATCCAGACAGATTGCACTGGTTAACATACGTAGTACAAAATGCTAAAGGATTTATAGTTTCTGCAATTGACGTAATGACTTCAAAAAACTTTAAGGTTTTTTCCAGTAGGAAGAAGGGGTTGGGGCATCTGTCTGGCATGAGATTTTATTACTTTACTGATTGACCATTTTCTTTTGACACCCTAGTAAGGTGTACTGCTTTTACTGCTAAATATCATGGAAGCAATCAGATACTAGAAAACAAAGTATATAACAGGGCCAAGTTAAGCAACAGCTGAAGTTAGTTCATGGGCTGTGGGCCAAGCAGCCTGGACAGGTGCCCTTAAAGGTACAGCAAAATCCTAACTCCACACTGCTGTTTCTACAAGCCACTCTAAGATGTTGCAGGGCTTTTTTTATCAGAATGCTAAAATTAGAGATTTGATTCCTGATTTACTGCCAGCAAGGCAGTAAACTGGCAGAGAAAAACAGACTAGTTACCACCAGCTGTGGTCAGAACAAGGCATAGTGTTATGCGTTTAGCCTTGGCTAATCCTCACTGCAGAGACAGGGAGATTCACAGAGAGCAAAAAGTAGAAACACAAAAACATTTCTATTTGAAATCTCTGGATTCATCTTGTGAATCGTGTTGGTGTTTGCACACCCAGCAGTGCTAATATTGCATAGTACCCTGCAGAACCCTTAAAAGAAATTTATGGCACCCCAGCATGTCACATCCCTCTGGCCAAAAATGAAACTTCCTAGCCCAATGCTACTCAACCTTCTGACTTTGTGGGCCAGAGAGTCATATAGGGCCCATCTACAGGTCAGACCAGACCCCGTGCACCAAGATGAGGTGTGTGTGGCCAGATCAGGATCCACACCTCAGCTGGACCCTGCGTGCTGGGATCAGACTTCAGTCCACCCTATCTAGCCCCCAAAGCCACAGCCCTTGGGGCTCTCCACAACTTGTGGAGAGCCCCATGGACTGAACAGCACGGCACTGGGAGCCAGATCTGGCCTGTGGGCCATGGATTGAGCATTCCTAGCCCAATCAGTTTTCCCCCATTCCAAACGGAGTATTCTTCAGAGATAGGGAGCACTTCCCGTTAGTGCTATCTTGCTATTATGGGATCAGAATTCCTTTGTATTGCTATACTATGTCAGGGGCCTAACAGGCAGCCCTGCCTGAGCTAATTGCCTAGTGAGCCACACATATCTGGGGCATTGACTGGAAGCCCTAGCCCAGTTAATGACTCCAGCTGGTCACTGGCTGGGCCTTGCGATGGGCTGCTAGAAGAGCAGCTTCTTCATTCATCTCCAGCTGTGCCAACAGGCTCCACGCCAACAATTCTGATTCAGGTCTGCTTTGGTAAACTTCTCTGGCTTTCCAGGTTCCTGACCCTGCTTGGCTCTTTTCTTGGACTTTGGCTTGTGGATTTTTCCTTGGATCTGGTAACTCAGTATCCAGTTTCCAGATTCTGACCCTGCCTGTGTTTTGGACTCTGCCCCTGGATTTCTCTCTGGACCTGGTAACTTGATCTCAGCCTCCTAAACGTTGACACAGTCTGTGTTTTGCTCTCTGCCCCAGGGTTTTCCCCTTGAATCTGATAACCTGCTCCCAAATCAGGACTCATCTCATATTTTAGACTGCCTTCCCTCAGGAGCCTAGCCACTAGATCAAACTGCTTACAACCCAGTCCCTTACATACTGTGCATAGCCTGCCTACTACCTTCTCTAAACACAACAGTGACTATATATATATATATTCTAGGAGACAATATCCTGTGACTATATATATATATATATATATATATATTCTAGGAGACAAGATCCTGTGAAAGATTGCAACATTGCAATAAATTCACATCTGGAATTTTTTTACTGCAACACACTTTCATCTCACAAATGAAATGCTGGTCAAAACAATGTTGCTTTTAGGTATCACAGTCAGGAGTAATAACAATGGAATACATGTAATAATTGTGTTGTGATTATAAACACAAAAAAGAACTGATAGCAGCCACATTGTCTTAGTTGCATTGGACCAGCTGGAGTGATGCTAATTTTGAGCAAGGATCCAACACATTCTGTTACATACATCAATGCTGGATTCTGGAGAAAAACTCTACCTCCAGTAACAGCATTCTGCAACAAATATTTGTATTGATACCTTAGGAAACATGAGATCAAGAACCACTGAGTAAGAATTGATTAAATAGAATCATATACAATAGACAAAATTAAACTAAACTAATTCTTTACAGAATAGGCCAGATAACCTGCATGACTCCACAACTGGAGTATCAAAAATTCTCACCAGTTGAACTGTTTTCTCTTTGAAGGTGTAACAAGTCTCCCTAAACATCACCTTTATATTCGTGAGATGAGCATATTCCTGTACAGTGTTAACAGAATTTTTAATTTGCCACTTTATACTCTAAGCGACTGAAGATCCCTCACAACAAAGACATCAACAGCCACAAGGACAGTGAATGGACTGAAAAGGGAAACCCCAAATCGGGGCTTGGAC
>NW_017729007.1:12137587-12143868 GCF_001723915.1 Gavialis gangeticus | reverse complement strand
GAATAGGCCAGATAACCTGCATGACTCCACAACTGGAGTATCAAAAATTCTCACCAGTTGAACTGTTTTCTCTTTGAAGGTGTAACAAGTCTCCCTAAACATCACCTTTATATTCGTGAGATGAGCATATTCCTGTACAGTGTTAACAGAATTTTTAATTTGCCACTTTATACTCTAAGCGACTGAAGATCCCTCACAACAAAGACATCTACTATGTAATGATGAAATCTGTTCCAAACAAAAGGATACAAAGTTCTATGGCCTCATACAGGGAGAGAAACCACAAGCATACAGATGTTCAGGATTTTTTCTCTCAGGGCAAAAATGGCTGCCTCAGGGTAAACATGTCTGCTATTTTTCCTGAGACAGCAAATGCCTGTACATGCCATTGCTTGTCTCAGAAGAGAGTCCTCCAACATCCCTCTTTACTCCCTCTTCTCCAAGAAGATAGTATGTTGCTTGCTACACTCTGCTGCTCCAGCAGGGAGCAAAGTGCACCCCCTTCACAATTCCCACATTGTGCTGCAGGGAAACACAAGCTGACCGTGGAAGGTCAGGGTCAGCCAATCAGAGCTGCTCTATGCATTGCTACCATCTGTGGCCAGGCAGAATAAAGAAGCCTGCAGAGCACACTGAGATGTGTGCCCAGCCCCTCATCCCACCTTCCCCAGCTGCACAGTGTCAGCACTCTTCAGGGCCTCAGAATTTGAATGTCTGTTGTGGCGGCAGGAGCCACTCCCGGGGACTGGAAGCGGCAGGGACAAATCCCAATGTTCTGGGAGATAGCCCCGAAAATTTACCTGAGAGGTAGGCCAGGTCATCGTGCAGGTCGTGCAAGCTGGTGCTGCACAAGCTTTTCAAGCAGCTTTCAACCAAGCTTGGCGGCAGCTGCAGGGGATTTAAAAACACTGGCAGAAGCTGGTAGGGAGAAAGTAGGCAGGAAGCAAGGAGACAAGCTTGCTGGGGTATGACCCAGCCAAGCAGCGATTACAAAGCACCCTGTCCTGCAGGGAGGAGGCAAGGGCAGTGTCCAGGAACCAGGTAAGTCTTGTCAATCCCACGCTCCCCAAGAGTGAGTTGGAGTCACTCACCATCCTTAATGCACAGGCAGGTTTTATTCAACCCTGAGCCTGTGGAGGTCACCACAGGTACAAGCCCTACACTGGGGTCAAGTAGGATTGAGGATCTGGAGCAAAGAGCAGGCTGCAACCACAAGCTTGCACTGTGAACCAGGACCAAAGAGGCTAGGGTCCCTCAACTGAAGAAGAGAAGCTGGGACTGCAGGCTGACACAGCGGCATGGCAACATTGACGGTTGGCAAGTGGACGGGGTGTAGGGAAGGCAGAGCCTCAGGACCAACTGTGACAAGGCAGTGAGTATCGCCTGCCCACGGGTCCAGGTTTTGAACACCACTGAACCCCTCCTTTTCAGTTAAAATTCCATCAAGTCATGGCAAGTGAGTTGGGGGGGGGCCCATCCCAGTGAATGGAGGGATACTCACAGTGCCTAGCTGAGGTTGTGACATCTGTACACATGACTTTGGGTAAGTTGCTCTACCAGGAGAACAAACCTTGGAAAATTCTCCCAGGTTACAGCCTATTAAATGGGGTGGTTTACTCTTTGTATGAAACAAGTGTCATGTTGTTTTCATTCATTCCTAAACAGGAGACTATAGCTTTAGTCCCAAACTGAGTCAGTGGAATTATTTCTGTTAACATCAGAGGACTCCAAATGAGCCTAGAATGCAGAATTTTCTTCTTGCCTATGTGACTTAAACTATACAAACAGTTACTAATGACATTTCCAAGTAAGGCAAATTTTGTATGTGCATTTACTATTACATTCCTGGAGTTTGGGAGATTGCGAAATGCTAAATGTGAAGCCAAAATATGTGGTCAATTGCAAAGTATGATTATGTCAGGTCTAGGGACCAGATCCAAAAAAGGATTTAGGGACCTAAAGCAGAACGGGAGTAGACTTTAGCTCTCTAAGTTTAAAACTGTTGCACAAACAGTCCCGCTCAGCAGCCACCTAACCCATGAGACATCTACATTAACTAGGTGCATTCCTGTTTTATCTGAGAGTTCCCTAGATACCTGCAGTTCTTTCTGCAAATACCCAGAACTACCCCAAGCTGAGCAGTGGTTCCTGCCTATGTGCCCTTGAGAACCAGAAACAAGTTTTCAAAAAAGGGTCCAAGCCAGTGTATGTGCTCTGAGCACACGTACTACATACTGAAAGGATCTGATCCTTCAGTATCAGGCACTTGTACCTGACTGAATGAAACAGTGCCATCAGACATCTTGTATATACTGGTTTAGAGCTTAGAGCACTCACCCAGAAGTGGAAGATTTAGTTTAAATGCCCTTACCAGCCTAAGGGATTCAAACCTCCAAATTATAAAAGCTGGGCTGAGTGGCCTTCTTCATGTCACCTGTAGAAGCTGTGACACTCAGTTTCTTGTTTGCTTACTTTCTTTCTAGTTCCAAGAATTTTACAAGTCTTTTCACCATGGCAATGCAGCTTCAACTAAGGGAGAAGAGTTTCCTCACACCAGACTATCCACCGTGATTACGGCATTATTCTGAGATTAAAGTTGTAAGCTTGAATGCTCAAAATGAAGAGAGTGTTGAATTCAAGTCTTGTGCGTCTTCAGTGGATAGTCTAACCATTAAGCCAGTGATTTTTAACCAGTGTGTTATGGCAATATTAGCAGTTAGGTGTAAAACACCAATGCATGATTCACAAGATAAACCCAGAGATTTCAAATAGAAATTCAGAGTGTCAAAAACATTCCAATTTCTTGTGGCCTTACTGGCTGCGTCTACATGTGCGCTTACCTGGAGTAGACTAATTAGCTGTGGAGTAAAGACTCACTATCTACATGTGCCATGCTATTAGGCTGCGGTAAATTAATTAAAGCTGCCATAAGGTAGTAGGGTTGGGGACAGTACTATCTTATGATGGGGTAATTAACTGCAATTCAATGCACATATAGACACAGCACTCTAGTGCCCCAGCCAGCTCTGACATCACCCAACACTGCCACCCAGAGCACAGAGCTGACCCTGGCCAACCCCAACCCCAACCCTAACCCCCACGTGCTTCCAGCCCTGGCATAAACTGCTCTGCCCCAGCTCAAATTGCTGCTGTCCCAGGCATACATGTAGATGCTGCGCTCAGGTGTAACCTACTGTGGTCCAAACTCCTCCAGAGTTTATTGCTTCAAATTTATTGCATATGTAGATGCACTCTCTGAGTTCTTCGGAACAGAATAGTTGCTTTATTTTTCCACAGGCAATAATTGAATGAAATACATTTGTGAAATTGGGTGATTATAAATTCAGAAATATTACTGGGGGGAGGTTGAATCCTAAAAAAAGGCTGAAAACCACTGCACTGCACGATTATATACCAGTTGGGCCCTTCTTTTCATTCACCAGTGGCTGGGTTTTTTGGTTTTTTATTTATTTATTTTTAAGGGAGAGAGAGGGGGAGAGAGAGAGAGAGAGAGAGATGGAGAGGGAGAGAGAGAACTCTGCTCTGGTCTTTGAAAAAATAGCTGTAGTTACCTACCCTCAGGTGAGGAGTCTGGGCCCTGGATCCCGGGGGATGGAAACACCTCCAAGATGCACCGATTCAAGTATGTAAACTCCAGATGAGTGGCAAAAGTTCAAACATAACCCCATGCCTAACATTTCCTGTGACCAAATTCTAAGCAGACCCCTACAAAGTATGCAGGGAGAAGGAGGGGGGACATTTTCCTGGGTTACCTATTTCTCCCTATGATAATCTAATGCTTAACTCTGGGTTTGACAGGGTGCAAAGACCGTTTAAGGATTCATAAGGAGCTGCTAGCTCTGTTTTGCAATGAAGTGCAATTTGTGGGGGAATCAGATCCTTGGACAGATTTCTAGCTGGGAGCATTTAAAAAGGGCCCTAGCTCTAAAAAGGGAAGGAGAGGCTCAAGAAAGCTCTTGCTTCTGGGAGAAAATGGAGTACCGTTATGGTCTGCACCAAAACAGGCAAGGTTATTTTATTTTGGTTTCCTTTGCTGAGGGTGGTGGGGCATGAACTTGGTGTGTAGCTAATAGAACACACATTCACCCTTTGGTGCGTGGGACAAATCTTAGACTGGGTTCCACCATTTTTAAACCAGTCTGTGTGTGCTGGACTTCTGTTATGGGTATAGACTGGTTTCCCATCACTTATATTGGTAAAAGTGTAATGTCTGTACCTGGCCTTAAAGAAAGACTCCAAATGAAGAACCTGCCTTTTTTGAACCCTAGAAGAGGTATGGCTGTGACTTGCTCAAAAGCAGTTGGCAGAAGGCACAACCAGCTCACATACTCCACCCTTGGGGACTGGTGCTTAAGAATTAGGCATTAAGGTGCTGAATGTTCTGGTGGCTATGTCTTTTATCAGATTTCTTCATAAATCTGTAGGCCAGAATGGAAAGAAAACAGTTATAGTTTCCCTGTATTTATATAACCAAAGGAATCTAGAAGTATATTGAGATAAATCATTTTGAATTTAAACAGTGGGTAATTTCACAGAGAGGGAGAGAGAGAAGAACCTGATAAATTGATGGATCTGGATAGTGCAGTGGATCACTACTGTAGGGATTTATGTTTGGAGACCTAATTGCAAGTCCTGACTTGATTCACAAGTGAAGATGAATTGTCTGGACTCATGCCAGCTTTTCTGGTGCTTATCACAAAACCATACCAAAATCCGGGATCACAAGAATATTTGTCAGCTGCTTCTCCTGAGTCAAAATTACCAGAGATGCTGCATCTCTGGGCTGAGATATATTGGGAGAACTGAGCAGGGAAACCTACACAGCAGATGCATCTGCTAATCATGACTCAAGCAAATATTGTAGTCCTTTACTTCATACATACTCTGCAGCCTTAGACAGGGAAAAACAAATCAAACGCTGTCGATAACCTTTGAACTATCACTGACAGCAACAGTTCTTCCTGCTGGGAACTGCTCTAACTTATGGTTTTGTTTTTTTCCCCTTTGAGAGTTTTACATATTGAAGAGCTACCCAATGACAGGGTTGCCATTTCCCTGTATATTGCTGTAAAGAGGAGCAATATGAAGTATAAAAGTCCCATTTTATGGCCCACCCAGATTGCTAATCCAGAACAAGGATTAAAGGTAGGTTTAGCAGGGCCACTGGTCCCCATCACATGCAGGTGGCCAGAGGTGTTGTAAATGTACTATTTTGGAGAAAACAAGCTCTATTCTATAAAGACTTCTTGAAAATTTCTCTCTGTAAAGCAAGGGAAAACCAGGGAGGGAGGGAGGGCTTCAGTCACAGAACCTCCCTAAGACTCTTCATGGGATAACAAACTGAAATTTTACCTAGCACAGAGCAGGAAATAAAGTTTCATTGTAGGTTTAAGGGCATAATTCTGCCTAATTAGGTTGATTAGTACCTTTGTCTGCATTTAGTCCCACAGACCTTGCATGAGGCTCTACTGAACTGGCTGCCTGGGACTTTCCAGGTGGAATTTGGCATGATCTCTAAAGTTGACATGGGACAACCCAACAGAGAATCTATTTCCCCTTTCCCCAACACGCACAGAACTGAAGAAGCATTCAAGATATACCCGTTCTCCATTTAACAGGACTGCAAATGTCTTCTCCAACAGGCCTTTTTTGATTAGCAACCTTTCTTGGATCCATATAATTTCTGAATGTGATGATCTACAATACCTGGTGCAAGGAAACTCCTCAAGAAGTGAATGTCCCTTGAAAGAGGATGCACATGGAAAATGAAGACTGTACATTATAACAGGGAACCTGTGCCCCCGTTACCAGGAGGGCTTGATTAGGTAAAGGACCAGAGATCAGATGGCTAATGAGGAAATGAACTGCACCTGGCCCTGGGGAAAAGGGGCAAAAAAGGACCAATCAAGTTTCATAGATTTCATAGACATTAGGGCTGGAAGGTACCTCAGAAGATCATTGAGTCCAGCCCCCCACATGAGGGGCAGGAAGTCAGCTGGGGTCATAAGATCCCAGCAAGATAAGCATCCAAATGTCTCTTGGAGATGTTCAGTGTAGGTGCTTGAACCACCTCCGATGGCAGGCTGTTCCAGACCTTGGGGGCTCAGACAGTAAAGAAATTCTCTCTCATGTCCAGCCTGAAATGGTCTTGCAGTAGTTTATAACCGTTCAACCTCATCATCCCTTGGGGCGCTCTGGTGAACAAACGTTCCCCCAGATACTGGTAGTCACCCCGATAAACTTATAGGTGGCTATCAGAT
>NW_017729007.1:12130006-12132587 GCF_001723915.1 Gavialis gangeticus | reverse complement strand
CTCTCAAGGTGTTCCTTCACAAGGTCAGCATTTATGAAGGGCAGGGGATCTCCCTCGCCCAGACCTCCCTGTCTCGTAGCAGGCATGGGCATCCCATGGGACTGATGAAAGACCAATGCAAAGTACCCTTTTAATAGGTTGGCTTTTTCCTGGGCGTCAGTTGTCCCATCTGGTTTAGCAGGGGTCCAATGTTGCCCTTGCTTTTCCTCCAGCTCCCCACATATCTGAAAAAGGACTTTTTATTGTCCTTGATACTCGAAGGTAGCTGAAGTTCAGTTGCAGCCTTGGCTTTCCTGGTTTTCTCCCTGCAGGACCGGACCAGTGCAGAATAATCCTCCTTGGAGGTGAATCCCATCCTCTATCCTTTGTAGGCCTTTCTTTTTAGCCTCAGGAGGTCTGCTAGATCCCTGGAGAGCCAGGGGGGCTGCCTTTCCTCCAAGATGGAATAAAATTAGCTTGTACATTGAGGATCGCTCCCTTGAGGAGCAACCACTCTACCTGAACTCCCCTCCCTCTGGGGTCTTGGTCCCTTAGGGCCTCACTGACAAGCCTCCTGAGCTTGTCAAAGTCAGCTTTCCTGAAGTCAAGGACTTCAGTGTTTCTGACTGACTTGCCAGCTTTACGGCAGATGGGGAAGGTGATCAGCTCATGGTCGCTGTCACCCAGCTTCCCATCGATCATAAGCCACCGATTAGGTCATCTCCAGTTGCCAGTACCAGGTCGAGCAGTGCTTTACCTCTCATTGGCCCATAGACTTCTTGAGTCTGGTAGAGGTCATCCACACATGAAGCTTCGCAACCGCTCAGATTTTGCTGAGTGATCCTCCCATGAGATATCTGGGTAGTTGAAGTCGCCCATAACAACCATAGTCCTGGAGCATGCGGCCTCAGCCAGTTCCCAGGTGAACTCCTGGTCAAGCTCTTGTCTTTGCACGGGAGGTCTGTAGTAGACTCCCACTATTGTGCCCCTGTGCCGTGTTCCCCGTGGATTTTAATTCAGAGGGTCTCCAGTCATCCACCCTGGTCACCAATATCAGCTTGCAGGGACGTGTAGCTTTCCTTAACATAAGAGAGCTACACCCCCACCCCTTTTATCTACTCAGTCTCTCCTGTACAGTAACCTTTAACATATGTGAAGGCTGTTATCATGTCGCACCTCAGTTTTCTCTTCTATACGCTGAATAAACCCTATGCTTTGAATCTTTTCTCAAGATCATAATTTATTGATCCCTGATAATTCTTGCTGCTGTGGTCTTGGAATCTTCTAACTAGTTCACATCTCTCTTGTAATGTGGTATAACAATGGACTCGGTATTCAAACTAAGGACTGAGATGATGGGAAGGATTAATTCCTGTGTCTTACATAGAACATTACTGTTTATACATCCCAGTATAAGTATTCTTTTTTTAAACAACAGTATGACACTGTTATCTCGCATTCAGTTTGTGATTCACTATAACCTCCAGATTCTTCTCCACAGAACTGCTACCTAGACAATTATTCCCATTTGATATCAGAGTAGTTGATTTACAGTGTTTTGCACTTTTCTAACTGAGGTGCATTAAAGAGATTTTGAATAATATACTCAATTAGTCAAGATCATTTTGAATTCCAACCCTATCCTTCAAAGTACTTGCAGTCTTTCCCAGTGTAGTATAATCTGTAAAGTTAGTATGTGTATTTTCTATACTATCATCCAGATCGTTAATGAAAACATTAATTAGAATCAGGCCTATGACAAACTCAATGCAGATACCTATTTGATACCTCCTTTCACTTTGAAAATGAGCCACTGATAACTATTCTTTGAGTAGTTTTCCAACCAGCTTTGCATCCGTCATAGAAGATTAATGTAGACCCCATTTTCTCAGCTTGCTTATGAGAATGTAATGTGAGAGAATATCAAAATTCATTATCTGGACTAAATCCAGATACATCACATCTATTATTTCTCTCCTATCCACAAGGCCTATTATCCTATCACAGAAGGAAATCAAGTTGGTTTGATATGATTAATTGTTGAAAAATCTGTCTTGGGTCTTATTTATTATTAGTTTTCTTCTAGGTGTTCTCACCTACATCTGAACCTTGTGATGATCCTACACTTCTGCCTGCAGATATAAGCTTTCCTATTTACTATTCAGAAATATCTGACTTCCCAAATAAAACTAATTTAGAGAAAGTTTTAAGGGCCAAATCTTGTAAAATTCACATGGAAATCAATATTGCCTTTTTAACAGGAGCAGGATAGGGATTAAATTAGGTTCGCAGATATACAAAAATTCTAATATCCCCCCTTAAAAGCTAAAAAGCAAAGTCCTGCAGAATGCATCTAGTTAAAAGCTATTGCTTTGTGTTTATACACATTGTAGTTTCACAAAGATAGAGCTTTTTCCTGGTTGTGGTGTTATAAATACTTGTAATATCAGAATATCTAAAATCCCTAATGTCCCCTTTCCACAAAGCGGAATACACAGAAGTTGTGGACAGATGGAACCAGATTTTTTTTTTTAAATAGTGCCACTGCCAAACACACAAACATGGATTTTATAGCTGGTCCACTACATTCTGCACTAGGTGT
>NW_017729007.1:12124253-12125006 GCF_001723915.1 Gavialis gangeticus | reverse complement strand
TTTTTTTTTAAATAGTGCCACTGCCAAACACACAAACATGGATTTTATAGCTGGTCCACTACATTCTGCACTAGGTGTTTGCAGTGCTAATGCACATTGGTCCATCCTGCAAAAGAAGGTTTTATCTTATTTTTCAGTCTCAAGTTAAATAAGGTTACCATAAACCTATGGAAAGTTTTAGCACACACACACACAAAGCATCAAGAACTCATTCCCATCTAACACTAAAATAAAAACTCTAAAATAGACAAAGAAAGAGTTTTATAAACAGAAAGAAGCCACAATTTAAAAATAGCATTGCAACCCACAGATTAAGAATTTAGAGAGAGACACAACTTTGCAGGAATAGGAACAGCTGCTCAGGTAAAAGAGGAAGTTGTTGAGGGGAGGAAATTAAGGAAGTTTGCATATTAGGGACTAAAGGGAAGAATGAAATTGAAGACAGTAAAATGCATTTACTGAAACAGATTCTACTTCCTCAACACTTTTCCAAGAGAATACAATGAATGTGCATACAGTCCTGTATAATATTGTCTGTGACTCATACATTTTGGAGGTGTACAAGCAAGTTAAGGCAAATCCAAATGATTTGTTTTTCCAAAAACTCATTGAAGTTTACCACAAAGTTCAAGGCAACCAGATCAGAATATTTCCCTTTAGGTTATATCACTGTGGATCATCTGTAAAGCATAAATTGGGCCCTAAAGTGGGGAGGGAGGTGGTTTGTTCTATGTGAAGACATAACTCCTGTAC
>NW_017729007.1:12119035-12124242 GCF_001723915.1 Gavialis gangeticus | reverse complement strand
GGAGGTGGTTTGTTCTATGTGAAGACATAACTCCTGTACATCTTATAGCACTCACTCTTTAGCCTACATGCTGAAAAGTCACAATATGAAATACTGGGAGCTAAAGCCTTGTCCTTATTGATATAATTTAGAGTAGACTCAATCTTGTTTTGAATTACCATCTAAGTATTCACAAGAAGTCTCCAGGTGGACAATTAAGCTGAATTTCCAGCCCTTTTAAAATTACTCCTTAGAGAGAATGTCCTAATAGACAAACATTGGCACAAAGCCAGGGTTAGGGCCATGATATCAATGGAGAGGTCACTGCCATATCCCAATATGTATCATTTTATCATTTTGATGCTAAGCCTTAGCCACAAAGAGCATGCTCAGATTGGAATGTCCTCAATATTTCACAGCTTTTGTTTTGGACATCACTTTATTTCACTGAAGTGCATTAAACTATGAAAAACCTTGATACCTCCAGAGAGATGACTAAATCTATATAGAACCCTACCAAAGTTTCCACTATTATAGAGTACTGAGTTAAACTCAATATCCACTAGATCTAGAAAAAAAAGTTTTCCAATGAAACACATATGAAAAGAAAGTTATTTTTCACTGAGTGTAAGATTTCACAAAAGATTTTTGTTTCACCAAAGACTTCTTGGTTTTCTTAAAAACATTTTATTCTTAAATTAAAGCAATATTAAGTTAACAAAATCAAAATGTTTCATGAGGAAACACAAACAATGACTGATCTGTTATACTACTAAAAGAAGCACTGTTTGTCAAGTTTGTGGGCAAACTTTTGAGTTGTAAGGCAGGCATAGAGTTGTTTCAGTGAACTGTTTTCAATCCCCAAAATGGAGAATTTTAGTCTGTGGCCAGGAGGCCAGGTCAGCTAGATTCATTCGTTAATAAATTCCAGCTGTTAGGCAGAAAAGGTTCTTTCAGTATGCCCTTAGACCAACACGGCTAAAAGCTGTTGGGCAGTGATTGTGAAGTGCCAATAAGAAGGGAAGCTGACACATGAGCTAGTGAGGTTAGATGACTGATCATCTTAGGTGTGTACCCTTTGGTAGGTGATTATTTCATTAAAACACTTAACACACCTCATTAAGGCACTTCACACATATGTGTCAGTATTATCTTTTTTTATTCATGAGACAAAGTGAGGTGAAATGATATGACCACTGTCACAGAAGTACATCAATGACAAAGCTGAGAACAGAATCCAGGTCTCCTGAGCGCTAATCACTCATGCTGTTCCCTGAATTATGCTGTACCCCAGAAGAGTTCAGCAAAGAAAATATTTTAAGTGAAATAATTCCTCCAAACAATGGATTTCAGTACACCCACACAAAATAGTACATACCTAGTAGTCCCCATGTTCCTCTTTCACTCCATGCTGACATAAGTCTCTTGCAAAACCACATCTCTGATCACGGTTCACATTTTTATTTTCCATATATGTTGATTTTCATACACTGAAAGATCTCTCAGCTTCTCTCAATTGTGGAAAACAAATGAACCATCAAGGCATTCGCACCTTTACATTCATTGTTTTAACTTCTCCTTTCCATTTCCCTTTACTCAGCAATTCCATTTACAAGTTAAAGATTTAAAAGCTTTTATAAAATTTCATTACTTACTGTAGCAAAGAACGAAGCTATACAAACTTACACTAAGTATGTATCTGACCAAAGGGCATTACAATATTGACAGCAGCGTGTAGTATTTGATTAGAGTAGTTCCTTCCAACAGTTTGAGTGTTGGAAGGAGGAACACAAAGGTTAATGAAGTGAGCCATGCATAATGTTAACACTCTGCAGCAGCATCAGAGAGAGACAGAGAATTCCCCAGAAAGGCATTACCTGATATCCTTTATCACTACATGGAAATCCCAAACTTTTATTTAAAGCTTCCTCTTTTATCCCTCCTACTCAGGCATTCTGAATCTAACTGAAGATAATACTGATATGACCTCATATTTTTCAGCTTTATAAATGTTTTTGTGTAATGTTCCTGCTTTTTACCAGTTGTAGAGAACAGTTTGACAAACACCTAGTTCTTTCTGCACAGCTTGTAGGCAATATGGATGGTGGGACATGGACTCAGTTACAATCAGCCTGGGAATCCCCTGTGGTGTTTACAGGTGAAGTGTGTTAGATAACAATGTTTGCAGAGATATGAAAGTGAGCTCAGAAGGCAAGGCCTTTAAAACAAGGGAGGAGAAATTATTCATAATATACAATAAGACTGCTAATCTGCTCTCCAACTGAACATTCTCAAGATGTTTTAAATATTTTCTTTTAAGAATATTAAATATCATTTGTCTCTGTACTTCCTAGATCCATCTGGAAGGTGGCAATTTTGACACATTATAATAATAATGAAATATGAAAAATACTTAATAGTAGATGCTTGCTGGATGGTAAACTAAGTGTCGTTTATTAAGTGGTAGTGAAATTTAAAATCTAAATGGTCCCTACTTTTGTTTTCAGTGGGTACATCTACATGCACAATTAATTAGCAGCAATAAACTCCAGTGCATATCACGCTGGACTTTATTGCCTAGGGCGTCACTTTTGAACTGGGTGCCACAGCATGTTGAACTGGGTTGGACTGGCCCCAGCTGTCAGGGCACCCAGGGGGTCAACCTGCCAGCCCAGGGCTGCTCAGACTCTGCTCAACATGTTGCAGAGGGACTGGCTGGGACACAAGTGTGCTTCAGTGTGTGGTTAGCCAGCAGGCAGCCCCAACAATGAAGCACCCTCATGCCCCAGACAGCCGGGTCAGCATCTACTTGTGCACTGCTGTGCACTGAAAAACTCTGCAGCAGGATAGTAGTTGTATTTACAGGTAGTAACATGCAATGGGGTTTATTCATTTATTGTGGTCTAATACATGTGTAGACACTGAGACACTTACTGCTGAGCTAATTAGGCAGCTCCACAGTAAACATCTCATGTAGATGCACCCAGTGTCATGTGCCTCATAACAGGTAATACCCACATTCCTCTTTAGAAGCAGCACCAATACTTTACACTGCCACCTCATCTTCCAAAGGCACTCATAGCAGACCGCAAATATTCAAGGAACACAGCCACTCTAACATTTTGTCAGTAAGTCCAAATTAAATTGAAAGTAGTTTTAGGCACTCTAAATTTGCTTTCCAGTTTTCTTGGTTTTGCCAAATCCTTTACACTTTTCTGTTGCTTTTTTAAAAGAGCTATTCAGCCAGAAAGGAAGATGACTGCCTGCACAGTCAGCCAGTGGTATTGAATGCACTTAGACAAAAACAGCTTCTCTCTACAATTTAATCGTTTTGGAGGCTATTTTTTTAAAAAAAGCAGGTTCAAAAAGATTTAGACAGAAACATGAATTTTAAGTTGTTAGTATCCAGTTAAGAGCCTGATCCTGTAAATTGCTAACCTCAAAAGCCAAGACTCCCTCATACTGATTTTCTTTTAACTCAGGGCTGTCCAACTGGTTGTGTGTGAGGTGCACTTAGCCACCACGGGGTTAACCTAAAGCCCCTGAGCTCCTAATCTTGGCACTATTCCCACCATTTATAGAGTCTCCAGGTTCTCCCTCCCTTTTCCAGCTTCCACTTCCTGTACTCCCATCCCTGACAGGGTGGAGCAGCCCTAAGGGAGCCCATGGCCCTGGGGCTCCAAGGGGACCCAAGGACCCCACACAGTGCAGGGGCACTGACACAGTGCAGCAGGGAGACACATGGTTTCTCCAGGTTGCATAGTGGACAGGGCATGGGGCCCCAAAAGTATATTAGGCACAGTGTGCACCTGTGCAGGGCACAGCTGAGGGCCAGAAGCTGAATGGCCATTTTTTAACTCATAGAAAGTTAAGGTAGCAAGGAACCTCAGGAGGTCATCTAATCCAAACCCCTGCTCAAAACAGGACCATCCCCAAGTATATCATCCCACACAAGGCTTTGTCTAGCTGGGTCTTAAAAACCTCCAAGGATGGAGATTCTACAATCTCTGGGGGTAACCTGTTCCAGTGTTTTACTACCTTCCTCATGAGAGATTTTCCTAATATCCAACCTAAACCTCCCTTGCTACAACTTGAGACCATTTCTCCTTGTTCTGTCATCTGCCACCACTGGGAACAGTCTTGCTCCATCCTGTTTGTAACCACCTTTCAGGTTCTTGAAGGCTGCTATTAAATCCCCACCTCAGCCTCACTAGTTTGTGGCATGATTAGCTGCCAGAGGGGTCTGGGACACACCTGAAGCCTGCGCAAGCCTGTGACAATTCTTAACTCATTCCCAATCACTGATATTTTGGAACAGTTCAGTGGTTACATGTGTCCCCATGTAAAGACAGTTACGCAAGATAGGTTGTTTCTACTTGAGGCTGTTGCAATGGCAGTGGGAAAAGGGTCACAACTTGTGGGGATATAGGGGAGAAAACACTGAGAAAGCTTTTGAAGAAAAAGAGGATTTGGTCTAAAAGCATCCTCTGGAATTCTCCAGATCAGCAAGTGTCTCATACAGGGATCCCTGGTTTCCCTGATAAAAAATTGCTAATTCTCTGATTAAAACCCCCAAATCCATGATTAAAATGAAAGTCCACTATATACAGGTTTCCCTTGATTTATGTGGATTATATGTGAATTCGCTCTTATGCAATGAGCATATTTAGACCCATAATTTGTTATATGTGAGGTAAATTCGCTTTTATGCAATCAGCATACATGCCCCCCCCACCCAAGCAGGTGAGTCTGTGGGGGGAGGGGAAAGAGCTGTGGCCCCACTCACCCCAGTCTGTGCTGGAGTGGCCCTGGGAGCGGTCGGTGCCAGCTGCCTGCAGCTGCTGGGCTGCACCGTGCTCTACCTGTCCCCCACGCCTGGGCTTATCCCAGCTCCTGGGCTGCACTGTGCCATGGTGCAGGCAGCTGGTGTCGGCTGCTCCTGGGGCCACTCCAGCACGGGCTGGGGTGGATGCAGACAAGCAAAGCCCTGGACAGCGCGAGGCACAGCACTCACTCCAGTCCTGGCTACAGTGGCCCCAGGAGCAGCCAACACCAGCTGACTGCACCAGGGCATGGCGCAGCCCAGGAGCAGAAGTGAGTGGGGACAGGCAAAGCATGGTGCAGCCCAGTGGCTGCAGGCAGCTGGCGCCGGCCACTCCCGGGGCCGCTGCAGCCGGGGCTGGGGTGAGTGCTGCTATATTCCCTCTATTTTGCTGCCTTGTGCAGCC
>NW_017729007.1:12095097-12118945 GCF_001723915.1 Gavialis gangeticus | reverse complement strand
CTCCCTCACCGCCATGGGAACCTATCCCTATTTGTTACATTGTAAAGTGGGTTTGCCTTATGTGAATTCAATTTATAAACGCCATTCTCCAGGAACTTGTACAGCATAAATCGAGGAAAACCTGTATATAGGTATCAGTTGAACACAATGTTTTCTTGATACATTTACAATTTTAAAGCAATTTGGAAGCCTACCAGTGCCTCAATCACTATAATAAAATAAATTCTAAATACCTATAAATTTTGGTATTTGATTTTGGGTTTTTTATCATGGAAAACCAGAGCTCCCCCTGCCTCCTTAGCTCACAGTTGCAGGTCCAGGCCCCTCACTCCCAAGCCACAGCCCACCAGCCCTGCTGGTGCCCTTCACTTCTCCCCGTCCCCCCAATCCTGCTGGTGCCCCTCACTCCGCCCCACAGCACCCTGGCCCTGATGGTGCTCCTTATCCCCCACCCAGGGCCCCCTACCCCTCAGCCCTACCAGAGGGGGCCCCCAGCTGCCAGGGATGGGTGCAGGCTGCCCACTGCAGGCTCAGGCTCCCTGCCCTGTTGCCCTCTCTTGGGGCCTCCACAGTCCAGTGGGTGTGACCCAGCACTGCAGGGTAGAGTGGGGCCATGCAGGGAAGGTCCTTGCCAATGCAAGCTCCATGCTGCCCTGGCAATGCATCCCCTGCCCACACAGCAGCAGCAAGGAACACAACCCCACACTAATGCCCCTGCTTCTGCAAGGCGTGCAGGGGATGCGTTGCCAGGCCAATGTGCAGTTTGCAGCAGCAACAAGCTTCCCCGCATGGCCCTGCTCTGCCCTGCTGAACAGAGTTGCACCCGCCGTGCTACAGAGGCCCCAAGGGAGGGCAGAAGGGCAGGGAGCCCAAGCCACAACAGGCAGCCTATACCGAGCCCTGCCCCTACCCCCTGGAAGTGCACACAGCAGCAGGGAGCCAGCCCCACCTCCCAGATGAGCTGCCCATGGCCCCATCCTGCTCCCTACATTCCAGCCCCAGGTCCCAAGCCCCATGCACCCCCAGCCAGGCAGCAGCCCCAGCCCTACCAAACTTCCTCCCTCCCTGTGGGACCTCAATCCCCCTGCCCAGACTTACCTGCTGGAGCTGCTCTTCAGGCTGCCAGGCAGCTGTGTGCATATACATGCATACGGTGCCCCCTGCCTGACCGCCCTCCTCCCGCTCCCACCCAGCCTCTTGCAGGCTGGAACTCTGCCAGCCTGCAGAGAGCTCTTTGCAAAAGTGCAAAATCTGTAGTTTTTCCTGTTAAATGAAAAATCCACATTTTCCTTAGGTAAAGGGGAAAATCTGCAGTTTTCTCCATTTTACCATGGGAAATGGAAAGCCCAGATCCTTGGTCATATAGCTCTAATGCCATGCACTAGGTTGCATATGTTATCTTGGCAGTGCTGACCAAATGAGAGAAAACCTGAGCCAATTTGTCCCAACTCCAAGAGGAGTGATTGTCTTAGTAAGAAAACATGTTTGTCTTAAAAGCAAAAAATGAATTCAGAATTCTACAGAATAAAACCAGCAGAAAAAACTACCTTCAGCAAATGTACTGAAACATGCTGTTTAACCATTTCAGATACCTTTAAACTGATACCACTATTCTGGTAAACCATTTTCAATGCATCTAAACAAAAATATATGATTTATTTTTAAAATCATCCTAGACTTCAATATTAGTTAGAAAAAGTTCTGAGGCAATACTTTAAAGACATAATACTATCATTGTTTTACATGCCAGCAGTGATTATTATTCCCAGTTTGTCAGGATAAAGAAAGCCAAAAATGGACGCAGGTGTAAAAGTTTTAAAAATACATGTTATAGTTGTAAAATATACAGTTATTTCTGAAAAAACCCTCTTTTCACATGAATGAAATGCAGTGATAACATAATATGTGAGCAGGTAAAGAACACATACAATTTTGATTCAGAATCACAAACAAAAAATGTAAATATGGTAGTGGGTTCTCACAGTGCTTTATCTTACTGGCACTTGTATATTGTCTTATGTAAAACACAAGGCAAATTAGGATGTATTTAATATTCATCATTCTTTATCATTAAACCATATTGATGAAGCTTGTTAATGTATGTCTTAGTCCCACCCCTAGATGGTTCACAACACCATGACACTTTCAGTCAGGACCTCTGTTCACACAGTTCAATGCTGGTTTCATGGCACCAAACTGTATCTTCTCAATAACAACGGAATTGTTAATGGCAACATGACAAGTATAGGTAAGCACAATTTCCTTATCATTGCATCCTATTTTAATTTCAATCATCTAATCATTTCGTGTTTAATTTTAGAATTTTTAGTACTACATTTTTTGGAATCTATAAAATCAGGACATCTTTATGCTGCCCCCATGTGGGCATACAGGGAAGCAATACAAAATGAAAAGCTATTACAAGGAATACATGCTCTCTTTTAGTCACAATGTAACTCATTAAAAACCAACAGAAGTGACACTGCACTTCTCCCAACAAAGAAGAGATTTAACAGTTCAACTCTAATTCTTTATTCTTGTGCAAATGAATGGGATTTGTACTCATAAAACATTTAGGCACATTTGAAAATTCCACCTTTGAAAATTCAGTACCCATTAAACTAGTCTGGTTATAAGAATTGTGTTACCAAAATAATTAAAAGGTATTAAATACTTTTTTATCACTACCCCCATAATACATAATAGACTGAAGGGAAAAATTGTAATGCTGTACATTAAAGTTTCTTAATGAGTTATTCCTGGATGATGTCAACTTTTCATACTTAATTTTCATACATAATTTTTTGCACTTCAAAATTACAGCAATTTTAAGGATGCTATTTAAGGCAGACAAACCATATAGATATTTACAAATATTTTAGTAGCATATATTAATAGCAGATACAGTTTACCTGAGAGCAGGCAAGTCCACATTCTTCAATCCGGGGAATTATCTGGCAATCAGAGGTCCCCAAAATTATTATAATAAAAATCTGAACATCAACTCTTAGCATCTTAAATTTTAAAAATCACAGCTTTGGATTAATCTTTTAGAAATAGACCTTCAACTCTGACAACTCTTTCTCTCATGCCAAAACTTTAATATGTATTAGTCCCACCCACACTACCTCTGAGCTAGGCTCCTCCTCTTACTACAAGTTTGTTACCAGTGTTGAGAAGTATGCTGATTGTCTGGGCTATGAAGCAAGCTTTACTCACAATTCAAAACGTATGCTCCTGTGTACAAGATAGTAAAGAATGCTTTCAGATCTGGATAATCATAGTAAAACATTTCCTTTTGGATTTCATCATCTTATACAAGTCTTAGCAAATTTCTTTTGTTGAATTTGCATTTAAATACAATTGTCATGAAAATTAAGAACTAACAATAGCTACTGTCAAGCAGAATATAGAAAAGCACTATGCAAAATCAGTAACAATGTAATTGCATCCTGATCTGCTGTTTTGTTCCTAGGTTTCCCATGAACAGAGATTCCAATGTATAAAAGCTGGAGAAACAGGAGTGCTTTTCTTATGTTCAGACAGGCAAGCCACTGAAACTAAAGAGCTACTTTCAATAGTCTGAGTCCACAAGTGATGTAGCTGTAATGGACCGATGGCCTTACAAGATTGGCTCATGTTTTCCTTCAGTACAGAAGGCAGATTTTTTTTTAATCAAGAATATGTTAGTCTAGAATTTAATTGCACTTTATTTGCTCTGATTAGAAGCCTTTTCATTCTAGTAGATTTTCAACCAAGTCAGAAAGTGTATATGCCTTCCTAAAGACACCAAAATCAACCAGCCCCAAAAGCAGGCTTGAGCTGAGTCACAAAGCCTGACTACTTCTCCAACATAAAGGGAACTGGAATGCCCTTCTTGGAACTATCTTACATTGAGAGCATGCTACACAGCCCCAGTAGCTCAAAGACTGGCACACTCACTACTCTACCTGAAGCCAGGAAACAAGGTACACAGCTGGCTTGCTTCACAGCAGCAAGATGTTGATCACATCATGTGTTGAACCCTCCACCTGGAAATAGAAACACTGTCATAGTGTCATATCTGCCTAAAGATTTTTCCCCTAGAACTTGGACATCAAAGGGAAAGACTGAATTAGCGAATTGAGGGGGGACTCCCATATTCCAGCATGGGACACTCCAGTGAGAAATTCTCAAAGCATAAATCTTAGTTTACTTTAAGAGCAGAACACCAGGACTCTGTGCCAGCACTGCTTTTATCTGTGCACTCATCTCTCTTATGGGCAAAGTCATGTTGCTTCACCACTGGGACATTTTTAATTGTCCCCCCAGAACATGGGAACTCTGCCCTGGGCCATGTCCCAAAAACAATCTAGGAAGTGATGTGTAATGCCAATGACATGGTGTAATAGGTCACTCAACAAGAAATTGTCTGTATAAGAGGCATTTTGGCAGGAGGCACCAACAAAGCCCTCCTGTTTGCCAGGAAGTTCTCTGGTATTTCTACTCCATATTAGGAGAGTGCTCCAGAAATCATCCATGAGGGGATGTCCTGGTCATCTGCATAGTTGGTAGCCCGATCTGTACTACCTTTGACAAATACCACACTCCCTCTATGAAAATCTGCCAGAGCTAATAGAGAATTTTCTGAACTAAAACAGATGACTGCTGCACTGGAGTTGACACTGGTCTCTACACAAGTAACCTCATTATCCTCCTTCCCTGCACAGAAAGCTTCAGCACATCCTGCCAAGAAAAAGTTACCTAATTGTGTGCTCTCTCCAGCTAAACATGCACTGTCACCTGAACAGAAGCAGGATGAAAATCAGGATGGCAGTGGCTATTACTAGGGTATAACAGCTAGAGGACTTTTCTAACACCAGGTGAACAGAAGATGCAGCATGGAGACAAATACATGTACCACATCTCTGTGCACCTCCATGGTCCCCCTAAGGGGACTAATAATTGAAGAAGCCATGACCCATCAAACACACACAGTCTGAGCTTTGTCAGAGGACTCATTAGCAGTCAGCGTCATCCCTCATGTTGTGGACCACTGGTCTCTGCATCCAAAGGGGAGGTTAATTCCTAAATGCCTTTCTTGCAGTCAAGTACCTATCCCACAAGACAAGCTCAAATAGTTCATAAATGGTCCTACCCTAGTCTAATATGAGGTGCGGCTACAGAGGAAGGATGATCCAGTAGTCTGGGAGCTGGCTGTAGCTTGGGAGATCTAGGTTTGGTTCTTTTCTTTGCTTTGCTATACACTTCATAAGTCTATTAGAGTTATATCCTATTTCACTTTATGTGCTTAAATGGCAGTTACCCAGAATATAAGTGCTATTTTTGGCACTTGTACAGTTTACAATTCTATTTTACCCACTACCAAAATAGGATCTCCCAGGACACTTTTGCATGTACATGACAAACAAATTAATGATTGGTAGACAACAATTAAGCAATGCCACAATGTTGTTGCCCAATATCCCAGTGGTTGGAGTACTCACACTAGAAGCAGGAGACCCAGGTTCTCAGTCACAGGATGTCCTAGAAACCATCTCCCCTGCTTCCCAGAAGTGTTCAAGCCCCCCACATCACAGATTAAGTAACGTCCCTATCACCAAGGCACTCACTTTCTGGCTTGTTCTATTGCTCCTGACTCAGTGTGTCTCTCTCCTCAGATGCCTAGGAGGCCAGCTCTATTTAATAGTCTTATAGGTATGACTTTTGTGCATTTTTCTTTGGTAGTAGGTTTATACTTCTGTATTTCCAACAATCTTTATATTTATGCACGTGAGAATACATCCACCAATAAAAACAGAATTCCAGCATTGACTGAACACCAGAAGGATTACAAATGAGATACCAGGGACCAAGCAGCTTGCAGCAAAGGGAAGGGGAAAATAAAGTGGTTTTAAACCCTCCCAATTTTGTAATATTCTGAACAGTTCTGGGTGGACAGTAGTGAGGGTCTCATCTCAAATAAAGACAGCATGTGTTTAGAACACATTTTAATACTACTCAATCATATCTAGAGCCATTCTGACTGAACTCTTACTCATCATATGTCAAACTTGAATTCTAGTAGAAAGAATATCTTCTTTATTTGCACTAATGTAATTGATATACACAACTCTTTTGTTATCAGATGACTTTATAATTCTGTGTTTCATAGAAGCAGGGTCGGAAGGGACCTTGTAGATCTTCAAGTCCAACCCCCTGCCTGTGTTTGCTACAGTTAGGATCATTCACACTGGGCAAGTCTACATGAGATGCTTTACTGCACAGTAGAGCTAATTACTGCACAGTAAGTGTCCATATCTACATGTGCAGATGCTTACTGTGCGGTAACTGGGTCCAATCGTGAGTAAATTTGCTACCTACAAATGCAAATAGCAAATTTACTCATGATTAGTAAGTGTGCAGTAGAACATGTGTAGATGCTTGACCAGAAGCAGATGTGCAGCTGGGCAGCAGGGGGCGGGAGGTTGCTCCCTGCCCCCAGGAACTGCGTGCTGCCAGGGCAGGCTCTGCCACCAGAGCACAGGCAAGGACAATGTCCCCCTGCCCCGGCAGCAGGGAACTCCCAGCCCATACTCCCTGATCACAGGACCAGAGTTAGGAGACCTGAGTCCCACAGCTCCGTGATCATGGGCCCAATGCTGGGAGATTCCAACTATGGCATCATCTGCCATTAAGCATCCACCATTAATGAAATAGAGGGAAATGAAAAAGACATGAAAAAAATGGAATTTGCCCCTGGTAAAGCAGAGGGATGATGGCACTTCTAATGTCCTGATGCTGCAAAGCCAGGAAGTAATTGTCAAAATACCCTCAAGAGATCCAAGAAAGAGGACCATGCCTCTACAGAGGAAGGCAAAAGTAGCAATTGTTCTGATCCTGAGCAGTGGAGCCAGACCCTCTAGCCAGGAACCTCCTCTAGGTGTTTTCAGGAACCTCTAGGTGTTTTTAGTCCCCGTATGTTGCCGTTTTGTTTTAAGTACATTATGTGCTCATGGATAGGTACATAAGCCCTTCCACTCCAATTCATTGACACATAAGAAAGTTTTTACAGCATGGCCATCATTGGGGGTTGCAGTTGAGGGTGTATAAGAACATTCTTACTGCATTTGAATGTTTGGCACTAATGTGGATCCACAATGTTGGCCTACAGATCTATTGCGCAAGTAAGATACCAGCTTCTGTGCGATAGCTTGGGGACTTAAGCCATGCTTTACAAAAAATCTCTGAAATCTGCAGCACAGAATGCTACAGATACTTCTTACTAAAACAGGCTTTTACATATTATATTTGAGTAAGTGCTGATAAATGATCTTTCTACAACATCTTCTTATGCAAGGCTTGCAGTTCTATTTTTGTTTCAAAAACCCTTGTCAAAGAGTGAGGCACTCTGAATGGCCTCAAAAGTATGTATGGAAGACATGACTATGAAGAGTTATCTTGTGGGCTGTCACCGTCGTTTCAGGGGTACAGCTGGCATTCATAGGTAAATATGAACTTCCTTGCAATACAGTGGCACAGAAGGAGCTGCAGTGTTTACAAGTTTTCTCAAACTGGAAGGTGTTTCCACAAACTAAGCATGGAATCTTCTGGTTATTCTTCTGCTTCCCTTTCAAAAGAAAGAACAGACATAATCCACATTCCAGCTACATTCCGTATGTTAAAAGTCTTTGTTAGATTTATAATAAACTATATAAACACTACTTTCAGTTACCACTTTTAGCACTTTAGACCATAATAAAAGAAAGCTACATATGGAAAGTAATTAACTCTGCCACAGGTTAGTACTTGTAAACACAAGTACTGTCCTAAGGAGGAGTTTGTTACGCACAACAATGCACATGTAGATGCTGATGGGGCCGGGTGGGGCACATGAGTGCGTCAGTGCTACTTGCTGGCTAGCACCACACTGGAACACCCTCATGCCCCAACCAACCCCTCTGCAGCACACTGAGCCAGATCAAAGCAGCCTTAGGCTGGCAGGCTGACACCCTGGACCCCTCTGCCACTTGGGGCTGTTCAGACTTGGTTAAATGTACTGCAGTCCCATGCGCACATTCAAAAGTAGCACCCAGAAGCATAAACCTCAAGCGTGATATGTACTGGAGTTTTATTGCTTCATGTTAATAGCACATGTAGATGTGCCCATATTGTATCAATAAGACACATATTTGAGGCCCCTGTTACTCATTAAATATATTAGACAATTAACTAGTTAATCATGCAATAAATTTAGACTGGCCACACATGCAAAGGCCAGTTACAAGTGCAAAGTAATTATCACACAATTAACTGTTTAGTTGCACAATAAAGTTAAACTAGTCATATGTGCAAAGTAATTATCGTACAAAAAAAATGACTATTCAGCTATAAAAGAACCAACCACCTACAAAGTTAGTGCTTGAAAATGTAGAATAACTCTATAGCTTTAGTTTGACCATGTAGCAGGGCCCTGAAACACAGCTAGCAATATCACCAAGAAAATCCCCAAAAACCAATCATAAGGATGATACAAATAAGGCCCCCTCTACAAGTTACATGTATTACACAATTAACTGGTTAATTGTACAATTAATTTAGACTGGCTACATGTGCAAATTAACTAATCACACCTTAAAACAGTCCAACCAGCTATGAAGTTAGAGATGGAAAATGTGTAATAGCTTTATAGTTGGTTTCTATCCAGCTTTAATTAACCTATGCTCCCCACCAGGGGGATGCACCATGTACTGCTGCAGCTAGGAGTCCCACAGCTGATGTGACTCCTAACCACAGCACCGACCCACAAGTTGCCATGGCTATGAGCCCTGTCAGCTGATCAAAGCTCCCAGCTGGGGGGCCTATGTGTACCCCGAAGTCTGGGAGCTCCCAGCTGACGGTAGTTCCCAGCTGCAGGAGCACAAGCTCCAGGGCTCCCAGCCACCCCATGTACCCCCATGGCTGAGAGAACATAGCTGAGGCTAGGGGTGCTAGCAGTATGAGAGGTGCCTCCTGATAGATTCTCCCAGGAGCCAGGTATGGGAGCTGCTAGAGCAAGTAGTGAAGCTCAGAAGCATCCATGAGCATGATGATTTCATTGATTTAATGCACAAAGAGAGCTCCAGCATCATGGAAGAGGGACAGCCAGAGAAGTCATTGGAAGACAAAGAAGACCCAGATACTCAAGAAGGTAGCTTGTCACATCTAGCAATAGATAACACTCCTCTTCTGAACTGAAGAGCAGATACTAAGACCTGGCATCATACCAAAAGGATTCTACTGCAGTGGTGGGAGTGGCCAAGCTATGTACCCACAGGATGGAATGATGAGACCACTGCCGCCAAAGGGCAGTGATGGCTGATGACTCCCTCCACTGGAGCATGAAGGCATCCATCTACTGGCCTGACCTACTGGGTCAGGAGGTCTTCTGTCTGCCAGGAGCCCACATCCAAGACGGATGGTTGCTAAGACTAATCCAACCCTCTGAGTACCATCCCATGCTGTTCATCCATATGGGCACTAATGAAAATGCCAGGTGCAAACTTGAACAGATCAGAAGTGACTACATGTATCTCAGTGTAATGGTTAAGGGGATGGAGGTCCAGGTGGTGCTTTCATCAGTCTTTCTAGTTATGAAAATAGGCCCAGGTAAGAGGAGATGCATCCTGGAGTTCAATACATAGCTGTATATACTGTATCACCAGCAGGATTTGGGCTTCTTCAACCATGGGGCGATATTCCAAGAAGAAGGACTACTGGAAGGAAATGGCATCCACCTGTTAAAGATGGGAAACAGTGTCTTCATATATCAGCTAACTTACCTTCTAAGCAGGGATTTACTGAAAGGCCATGTAGGGAGAAAACAAGGAAGGCAAAGGCACAATTTGAGATGCAACCGGCAAGAAATGTAAAAGGCAACAAAAAGGGATTCTACACGTATGTCAAAGGTAAAAGAAGACAATGCAAAGTTCACAGAGCAGATCAAGAGCAAGGTGCAAGCTATGCCTGATAAACTTGATTTCCTTCCCTAAGAAAATCTATGGATGGGGAAAGAGCAGTGGATATGGTGTACATTAACTTTAGCAAGGATTTTGACACCATCTCCTGCAATATTCACATGAACAAGCTAAGGAAACACAGGCTAGATGGAAGTACTGTAATATGGATACATAACTGGTTGGATCATTGTAGTCAGCAAGTCAGTCATCAATGATTCAATATCTAGTTGGAAGGATGAATCAAACCCAGGGGTCTGTCATGGGTCTAATATTGTTTAATATCTTCATTAATGATGTGGATGATGGGATTATGTGCATACTTAGCAATTTTGCAGATGACAACAAGGTGGGTTGAGTTGCATGCACTTTGGGGATAGAGCTAGGATCCACACTAACCTGAATAAGCAGGACAAAATGGTCTGAAATCAACTAGATATAGTTCAGCAAGGACAAATGCAAGATCCTGAACTTGGGATGGATTAACTACATGCAGAAATACAAACTGAGGAAAACTAGCTTGGCCACAGAACTGCAGAGGCGGCCTGGGGACTATAGTAGATCATAAGCTGAACATGGGTCAATTGTGTGATATCTGTTACCAAAAAATGTTGACAGCATATAGGGTTGAATTAATAGGAGTGTTTATTGCAAATTAAGGTTAGTGATTCTTCCGCTTTATTTGGCACTGATGAGGCCTCACCTAAAATATCATGTCCAGTTTTGGGCACTTTACTTCACAGACAGATTGTCAAGAGAAACAAAGTAATTCAAGGCCCAGGAAGCATGACATGAAAAAGGCTGAAAGAACTAGGACTATTTAGTCTAGAGAAGAAAAGACTAAAGGGAAATTTGATAAATACCAGAAGGGCAATTATAAAGAGGATGGAGACAGACTATTCTCTGTGGCTGTAGGGACAAGACTAGACACAATTGTCTCAAACTGCAGCAGAGGAAATTTACTTTGAAAATTAGGAGGAACTTTCTGACTATGAGGATGGTAAATTACTGGAGCAGGCTATGTAGAGAAGTTGTAGAATCTCTATCCCTGGTAATTTTCAAAAGCAGCTTAGACAGACACCTGGCTGGAATGTTTCATCAGGTCTGAAACCTGTCTTGAGCAGGGGGCTAGATGATTTCATGAGATCCATTCCAGCCCTACTTTCCTAAGACCTTATGATCCTGGGCTTCAAAACTGAGCACAAGGAATCAAAGAGCTGAAAGACTAGGTCAAAAATTATGCTTACTTAATCTTTGATCACTACTAAATTCCAGGTTTGTGCTTAAAAACATGGTGGTTTGTAATGCAAACATCAGTCCACTGGAACCAGTCTAGTGTCATCATCCATGCCCAATAGGTACAATTCAGTCATGGTTAACCTCAATTACATGTGAAAGATTATATACAAAAAACTAGAAGTCTTGGTTCCAAAATGATACCTTGTATTAGACCAACTGGGAAACTGCAAGAAAGCTGTCCATTTCTGCAAGCTTTCAGGATTGAAGTCCCTTCAGTCAGGCTCTGGAAAAGTATAGTTAGTACAAGATGGTAAAAAATCCCCATAGGTAGGAAATAAACTTTATTTTTGCACAGAGAGAGCTGAAGATGGAAGGCTGTCCCTCTGGGTTCATGAGAGTATCTTTGTGAGCTGTGCTGAGTAGCTCTTTGATGTGTAGATCAGGCAGAATTCCTTCCTTCCATCTTGTACCATCTATATTTTTCCCAGAGCCTGACAAGAGGACTTTGATCCCAAAAGCTTGCAGAAAAGGATAATTTTCTTGTGATTTCCCAGTTGGTCTAATAAAAGGTACCATTTTGGAATCTAGTTTTTTGTATGTCTTCTCGTCTCAGACCATCACAGCTCCTAAGTACACCCCTGAAACATAAAAAAGATTATGAACTTTTGACTTCACTGTAGGAATCAAGTAACTGAGCATTATTGTGGACAGTTTAATGAAAACCTCAGCTCACCAGGGTAACAACATCCCAAAGAGAAAAAATATAAACAAAATAACATGATGTATAAAAAATAGGATGGAAAATAATGACTAAAGGCATGAACAAACTTCTATAGGAAGAGAGATTGAAAAGAGTGGGATTATTTAAGCTACTGAAAATGAACACACAATAATGTGGCAGAGATATACAAATAACTTGATAAACAACTGAAAAACCTACACTGCTGGCACGTCTACACATTGCCCTACAGTGGCATTGTTACTGCACTGTGCTTTAGTATTTCCAGGAAAAAGTACTAAAGCATAGTGCAGTAACCACCTATACTGTGCACCACTTTGCCATAGCAGCACACTAAGACGGGGGAGTGCACTGCTACAGCAAAACAGCTGCCAGTGACGTGTAGATGTATATGATCACTACGTAGCCACAGAACATCACTATGATGATATAGCAAGTTGCCACAGCGGCATAGCATGATTTGTAGACACACCCTGTATAACTAACTTCAACTCTCTGAGTAAAGTTGCTGCTTATGTCATTTACAGTGTAGTATGCCTAAACAAGTTATTACCTGATGTTTTAGAAGACCGTGGTAATTTTCGGTCGAAGGAATTCATAACTTGAAAGGGAAGAGCAGCTTGGCTTACTCTCCAAAAGTTTGGATCAATTTTTCCTTTTGCCCTGTTCATATGAGGTGTAGGATTTGTCTCTGCAATACTTTGTGTAGGTTGAACAATGAAGCTGGCAAAATCTGTGTGCCCAATGCACTCTGTGGGCACATCACTCACTTGAATGCTTTTCCCTGGCTGCCTCTTTAGAGGCTGAGGTATAGCGTAGACCATAGTCTTTGGATCTTTCAGATTCTGCTTCTCATTTGCAGCTATTATTGACTGTCTTTGTTTCTCGTGATTGGCTGAGTGATATGGGACTGATTCTTGCTGAACTTCTGCTAATGTTTCTTGAACATTATAGTTAGTGACAGGGGAAAGTTTCTGCCTGCATCGCCTAATACCAGTTCCCTCCACTGCAAGGTCAGTAGTGTTAAATGGCGGCAGCTCCAAGAGAGGCTTAAAAGAAACAAAAAGAATTACATTTTTTTAGCATAGGCATAATATACCAAATTATACATGAAGAAGTAACAATGCCAAGGATTAAATCTAGTTATAGACTCATACAAATTAGAAGTTGGAAGGGACCTCAGGAGCTCATCTAGTCCAACCTCCTGTTCAAAGCAGGACCATCCTGCTATTAAATCCTCTCTCTGAGTCTTCTCTTCCCCACACTAAATAAGCCCAGTTCCCTCAGCCTCTTCTCACAAATGATGTGCCCCAGACCACTAACCATTTGCTTTGTCCTCTGCTGGACTCCTTCCAATTTGTGCACATCCTTTCTGTAGTGGGGGGGCCCAAAACTGGATACAGTACTCCAGATGTGGCCTATCAGTGCCAAATAGAAGGAAATAATAACTTCCCTCAATCTCCTGGCAACACTCCTACTAATGCAGCCCAGTATGCTTTTAGCCTTCCTCACAAGGGCAATATGAGCTTGTTCACAGTTTGAATGACAGAGTATTCTACACTACAGCAAAAGCTGTAGTGTAGGGGGAATGTGGAGTGCCAGTTGATCAAAATTGCCAGTTATCTGAGAGGCTTCTGTTTGGACCACCGCCTGTTCGGACCGCCACCCCTCCTACCATGTCCGGTGCGTCAGAGTGCCAAGGGACAGGGAGGGACAGAAATGATTAATAGCAAGGAGAGGATTTTAATTAAAAGTTTACTATTCCCCTATCAATGTGCGCTGTGGGACAGGGAAGGGGGCCCCACGCAGGCTGCTTTGACCTGGGCTGTGGGACTCTGTGAAACCGAAAGTGCCACAGTAGGATTTCCGATTTCGCTTTTGCCACATTGATCTGCCTGTTAGTAAAAAGTGCCAGATAGCACAGCTTTTAGTGTACCACAGAAAAAAAGTCTGCCCAATTCAGAACTTTCTACTAATTTACATATAATCCTTTTTTCCACTTTATACAACATACCTAACACTTTCTCATAAACAAAATGTTAATATAGATATAAAAGCACTATAACTTTTGATTTTATGCTAAATCTATTATACTAACAGCTCACTGCACCAATCCCAAGACCCCTGGCAGACATTACATTTATCATGCAATTAATGCATTGATTGCATGATAAATTGCAATACGCCAAACATGCAAGAAATTTGTTATTCAATAAAATAGTAAGCTAGCCACAGAGTGCTTATAAACATGTGAGAAGGCTGTTCTGACATACTGTAATTACTGAATAGTTCTTTTAGACTCAAGTTTTGGGTGCTGAAAGTAGAAATCTTCCAAACCTAAACCATAAAAATTTCTAAATGGTTAATGTGACCATTCCAAATTGGCAATACTAAAAGGAGAATGGGAGGCAAGTGAATAAAGCATGCCCAAGATACTTAACAGGTAAATAATACAATGCCTTTGGCTGCAGGCCCCCTGGAGAGAGCTCCCAGCATAGTTCAAAGCTCTGAACCCATATACATTTATGCAAGATTAGCTTTAGTCCCATTGAACTCTTGTGTATATTCATGTGCATGGTGTCTGCAGGAGCATAGCCTGAAACTGAACCTGACTGCTGGAATTCCCAAATGTGGTAAGTAGCTTTTCTGCCACTTGTCCCTTGCACAAATTCCTCTGTGAGGCCAAGCCTGCCAGAGCTTCCCTGCATCTCATTTACTCCTGATTATGCAAGTAGCACATCTAATTTGTATGAACCAAATAACTAATTTATTAGTTTTACTTACCTTTTCCACAGGTAGGTCACTCAAAGAAAGAAAATGTCTAAAATCATACCAGTGAACATGATTAATAATACTTTCAATAAGCTGTAATATCTTAATTACAAATAGCATTCTGTCTCTTACACTGTAGCAGTAGCTTTGGACACAATTAGCATATTTCATAGCTTCCAACTGACCAGCCATAGTGAAGTAATGAAAACATAGACACTAGAACTAATTAATAGTGGGAGGTGGATGTTTCAGATTTTGTATCAATGCCCTTGTACACAGTGGGCGCGTTTACATGTGCAAATAATCCAGAAGCAGTTTACCCTAAAGTAAATTACTCTAGAGTAAACTTTCCCAAACATGTTTACGTGTGCAGGGATGCAGGAGAAAATTTGCTGCTCATGGCAGCAATCTGCTCCCATCCTCACCGGCCATGCACTGGCCCCCTGCAGCAGCTGGAGGAAGCTGTAGGTTCTCCCTAGATGCTAGCTCAGGTGCTGGCACAGATCATGGAACCAGGAGACAGCTTTCTTCTGGCGGGGACTGGGACATTGCTTCCTGTCCCCAGGAGCTGCTGGCTGCTGGGGCAGGTTCTGTCACTGGAGCCCAGGCAGAAACAACATCCCCCTATGCTGGCAGCAGGGAGCTCCCAGACCCTGCTCCCCAATCACGATCATGGGGCCAGGGATGAGAGATCCTTATCTCCCAGCACCAGCTCTATGATCACAGGGCCCGGGGATGGGAGATTCTTCTCTCTCATTGCCAGCTCTGTGGTTGCAGGACCAGCACTGGGAGATCCTTTTCTTGTAGCACCAGCTCCGTGGTCATGGGTTCAGCACTGGCAAACCCTTTGCTCCCAGTGCTAGCTCCACAGTTGAGGGGCGAGCACTGGGAGATTCTTCTCTCCCAGTGCTGGCCCTGCAACCACAGAGATGGTGCTGGGAGAAAAGGATCTCCCAATGCCAGTCCCATGACCATGGAGTTGGCACTGGGATAAATGGATCTCCCAGCCTGGGCCCCATGATCACGAAGCAGGGGCTGACAGCTCCCTGCTGCTGGGGCAGGGGGACATTGTCCTTGCCCAGGCTTCAGTGGCAGATCCCACTCCAGCAACAGGCAGCTCCTGGAGGCAGGGAGCAATCTCCCACCCCAGGCTGCCTGCCTGACAGGGAGCAAATGTGCTCCCAGTCAGGTATCTACACATGCACTACTGCTCTGTAAGTAATCAAGAGTTAATTAGTTACTTGCATTTGCAGGTAGCAAATTTACTCATGATTAGAGCCAATTACTATGCAGTAAGCACCTGCACGTGCATACGGTGATGCTTACTGTCCAGTAATTAGCTCTAATCTCGAGTAAAGTGTCTCATGTAGACGCTCCCTGTATCTTACCAATGTCACCATGCAATTGAGTTAAATGCTGAGTGTTAAAATGAATCTACCACACTGATCAAACTGATTTTAAAATAATCACAAAATCAATTTCCCCATGACCATGTAGAGAATGATGTAGAACTATTCATACCTGTCTCCAGAGAAGTTCAAATTTGCCAGTATCACAATGTTTGTCAAATTTCCTGCTAAGAACAACTTTAAGTGTATCTTCTTGCACTTGGCCACATAGCTCAGTTGTAACTGGAGTAGAAGGGAACATAGTTGGGCTAGTATTGATTTCAATTAACCAGGGTTTAAAGTCTTGCCCAAGAATAAAGTCTGCCCCATATAGCTCAAAACTGTTCTTCCGGGTTTCAACTTTATCTTGAGCCATCTTCATTGTGTAGAAAATGGCTCTTTTCATGGATGGGTAGACAACATTTTGCCACATACTCCCATGGCCTCTCTTTTGTAAGTACTCCTGAAATTTGGTGCTTGTCCACATGTTGTGGCATGGCAAGAGGAGATTCCGGTCTGCAGCATTTTTGTAATGTTTCTGGATAGAATTATTGCAAAGATGAATGGAACTGTGAAAAGAATGCACCAAAGCTAAGAGTCAGGCAGTAAATGCTCCATAATATCACAATGGTACTCTCATGAAAATACTGTATGCAGTGAACTTATTATGCCAATATAAACATTGAATAAATAATGTTTTTTCTCACATACAACATGCCCCCAAATTAAACACACACCTTACTTTTAAAGGCAGAATGTAGAAAAACAATTTTCTTCCAGAGTCATGGTTGACTGCATGACATAAAAAGTCCAGGAAGCAAAATACCAGGAACTTCCTGGTGTGGCAAACTGTCTCTGGCAATACTACACTTCCTGGACACTCTATATTCCCAGAAAGACTTACTCTATGTCACACAATGTTAGGCCCCAAACCCTTGCAAAGGTAGTAGCAAGATTATTTCTTTACTATAAGTAGTTCTTAAGTTCCTAAAAATATAGCATTGTTTCCTTATCACAAGTCTCATCATGATACTACCAACAGCTCATATGTTGCTCTGGGCATAAGCTACCATGCTCAGCCAATAGTTACAGCTGTAAGTGTTAACACAAGACTCCAACCATTCAGTTTTGTGAACAAACACAAGTGCCAGCCATGCTGACAGCTCCATGGCATGTATAGTTTCTCCAGGTATAATTCTTTTCCAGCAAAGGAAAGAACTTTCACACTTAACACCTCTCCCCCAGTTTTCGGGGGCTGACTTGGGGAGAAAGATACATAGTGACTGTGAGAAAATATGGTATTTAATTCTTAAAATCCTAGGGTTTGATTTTAAAATTATCTTCAGCTTGGAACTCCCTTGTGCAGCACCTGCCAAAAATACATTTGAATAGAAAAATAGAACAGTTCTCCAATTGAGAAATTGTATGAAATTTCCCCAAACACTGTCAGACTATAAGACTAGTCCATCACAATTCTTTACCATTTGTGTAAAAATGATGGTTTGATAAACATATGCTGCTATTCTAAAAATGTTATAAAGTTATAATTTTATAAAATTTGGATTTTCTGCATGCTTAAAATGAATGAGGTCACAGTTAGAATAACTGGTATAAGTTATGGCACCTGTAAATTCACACCATGACTTTAACTGCTGCTGTCACCGCCAGCCTAATTCATATACTCTAACTAAATACAACTTTAATAAAACATAAGAAAGTCAAGTATAAGGATATTTTTTCATGTCACCACTATTTCACTTCCAAAACTCAGGAACTTGATATAAGGTAAGATTTTCAGTCCAATTCTGTTTGTTAACTATTCTGGATACCTAAGTTTTTGCATAGATTTCCTTAGTTACCTGTCCAGATTGTTTAAGGAGAAACATTGTGTAGAAAATCTTAGGTAGCTCTCCTTGTAGAACCAAACAGTCAGAGGGTTCCAATCAGTGACAAGAAACCACTGTCTGATGTCAAATTTAGTTTCATAAATTAACAATGGAGTCTCAATGTATTTCTGGACCACCCATTTACTGTCTTTCACAGGACACTGATCTGTTGTTTCTACTAACTTCAAAATATCTTCCAGTCTATCTTTGCACACTATTTCTGGAAAAGAAATAATATAATATACATGTTAGTGTCTGATAATACTATATGAAATTGAGAGCATAAAAAAAAGACGGTCTATACCTGACTGAGAATTGTCATTTACCTATTACGGTACAATTAAAAAAAAAATAAGAAAATCAGTTAAAAAGATCACATTCCTGTGTGCCCACTGCATGATGTTTTTATAAAGCCTTTACCACCCAGACAAATAATAAGCAAATGGTTAACTCATCACTAAAGTCATAAGCATAGAGTAACTAAGGGGTCATTCTAGTGTGCCAGTGGCATGAGTTTGAGACTTGGTTAGGATTTGTGCTGCAGGTTGTACCATTTAACCCAGCTACAAATGGGTACCAGGCTATTCAGGCTGGGAACTCAAATGTAACTGAACAGGATGCTAGTCACAATGTTCCCTTTGTGCCACTGGCTGCAGTAACTGGTGTGCCTTAAGGTAAGTTACATGTTATGCTCAGACAAAACTAAATCTGTGGGAGTTAGGTGTTGTTAAAATTAGAACACTCTGGGCATGTCTACATGAGATGCTTTACTGCACAGCAGACGAATCTACTGCATAGTAAAGCATCACTGTCTACACATGTGCACCATTTACTGTGCAGTAAATTGTCTACTGCGCAGTTAGCTATTACCTGTAAATATAGGTAGTAAACTAACTGTACAGTACATACTGCACAATAGCACATGTGTAGACGCTGAGTGGGAGCATATTTGCTCCCAGTCAGCCCCAAAACCAGGGGGCCACAAGGGACAGGGAACTTCCCTGGCGCCACTCAGCTCCCAGCTCCACCAAGGACCTGAGCAGCACTGTTATGGGGTAGCTGTCTACCCCACCTCCACCCCCCATCCCAGCACTGCTCAGTTCTCAGGTCCCCACAGAAGCAGGGAGCCAAGCAGCACCAGGATTGGGGAGTTCTCTACTTTCCCGAGCACCAAGAGGCTGGCTGGGAGCTGTCCTGATTCTGGGGAAGATCCCAGCCAGCCCCCAGCTGCTCTGGGATTTCCCTGCCCAGATGGGAGCTGGGTGGAAGATTTACCAGAAGTGGGACACATCCCAGCCAGCCTCTTGGTGCTCAGGAAAGCAGAGAGCTCTCCAGTCCTGATGCTGCTTGGCTCCCCACTCCTGTAGGGACCTGGGAGCTGAGCAGTGCTGGGATGGGGAGGAGGAAAGAGGGGGTGGGAACAGGGCAGAGAGGTACCCCATCCCAGCGCTGCTCACCTCCTGGCTCCTGTGAAGAGCTGGAAGCTGAGCAGTGCCAGATTTCCCCACCCAGCTGGGGCTGGCTGGGAGCTGTCCCAGAATTAAGACAGCTCCTGGCCAGTCCCCAGCTGCATGGGGAAGCCCTGGCTGGGCATGGGCTCCATGTGCATAGGCTTGGGAGAGCTCTGCAGCCACATCTGTCTCCAGTGATCTGGAAAGCCTGTAATCACATGACCTGAGAAACCAACAGGGACCGCAAGTCCCTGATGAGAGGGCTATAAAACCCTCCCACTTCCTGCAGGGTCTTTTCTCTGGAACAAGTTTTAATACATCTTTGCCTGACTCCTATTGCCTGCAGGGAGTTGGTCAGGAAGGCCAAGGCAACTCTACAACTCAGGCTAGCATCAGGGATTAAGGACAATAAAAAGTCCTTCTTTAGGCATGTTAGGAGCAAAAAGAGGGGGTGGAGTAGCATAGGACCCATACAGGACGGGCAGGGGAGCTTAGTGATGGATAGCAGGGACAAGGCATAGCTCTTCAGTGAGTTTTTTGCCTCTGTCTTCTTAAATGGGAATCTAGACGACCCCTCAATATACATCATGGACACCAACAAAGGGAACATCAGCTGACCAACGATCAGTGCCGGCACGGTAAAAAGATACTTGGAGGGACTGGATGTATTCAAATCACAGGGACCGGAAGAACTCCACCCACGGGTAATGAAGGAATCAGCAGGGGTCATAGCTGATCCACTGGCAAGGATATATGAGCACTCACGGTGCTCGGGTCAGGTTCCAGAGGATTGGAAGAGGGCTAACGTCATCCGAATCTTTAAGAAGGGGAGTAAGGAGGACCTGCAGAAACTAAAGACCAGTCAGCCTTACCTCTATCCCTGGGAAAATCCTAGAAAAAAATTATCAAGGAACACATCTGGGGGAGCCTGCTAGCTAGTGTGATGCAGAGGGGTAACCAACATGGGTTTTTAGCAGGCAGGTCCTGCCTGACTAACCTAGTTTCCTTTTACAACAAGGCCACCAATTGTTTGGATACAGGAGTCAAGGTGGATGTTATCTATCTGGACTTCAAGAAGGCCTTTGACAAGGTATCCAATACCATCCTTATAAATAAACTGAGGGGATTTATTGGATGATTACACAGTAGACTGGGTAGCAAATTGGCTCAAGGGTCACACTCAGAGGGTGGTAGTGGATGGGTTGGTGTCATCCTGGAAAGATGCGGGCAGTGGAGTCCCTCAGGGCTTAGTTCTGGGGCTGGTGCTGTTCAACATCTTCATCAGTGATCTGGATGAGGGGGTGGGAAGCACCCTGTCCAAATTTGCAGATGACACAAAAATTATGGGGTGCAGCTAACACCCTGGAGAGGAGGAACCAGATCCAGAACAACCTAGACAGGCTGGGGAAGTGGGCAGAGAGCAACAGGATGCAATTCTATGAGGACAAGTGCGAGGTGCTGCATCTATGGAGGAAGAACTGCCATCATACCTACAGGCTGGGGGGTGACCTCCTCAGCTCCACTAAGGCAGAAAAAGATCTTGGAGTCACTGTTGACTCCAGGATGAACACAAGTCGCCAGTGTGATGAAGCAGTTGGCAGAGCCATTCGCACCTTGTCGTGCATCTGTAGGTGCTTCACAAACAGGTCCAGGGAAGTGATTCTCCTCCTCTATGCAGCACTGGTCAGACCACAGCTGGACTACTGTGTCCAATTCTGGATGCTGCAGTTCAAGCAGGATGCGGACAACCTGGAGAGGGTCCAAAGAAGAGCTACTCGCCTGATTACAGGCCTTCAGGGAAGGCCCTACAAGGAAAGGCTAAGGGACCTTAACCTCTTCAGCCTCTCCAAGAGAAGACTGAGAAGGGACCTTGTGGCTGCGTACAAATTCATAAAGGGAGAGCAACAAAAAGTAGGCAACGATCTGTTCACCAGGGCACCCCCTGGAAGGACAAGGAACAATCGGCCATAAGCTACTAGAGAGAAGGTTTAAGCTGGACATTAGGAGGAAGGTGTTCATGGTCAGGGTTACCAGAATCTGGAATGGGCTCCCAAGGGAGGTGGTGCTCGCCCCATCCTTGGGGGTCTTCAAGAAGAGACTGGACGGGCACCTGGCTGGGATCACATGACCTCAGGGTTGGTGTTTCTTTTCTTGCCTGCCAGGGGCAGGGGGTCAGACTGGATGGCCCACTGAGGTCCCTTCCGACTCTGGGAATCTATGAATCTATGACTCCTATATTCTTGGACTTCCTGGCTTTGATCCTGACTCTGCTGTTGAACCCTTGGCTTGCGTCTCTAACTCTGAACTTCTACCTTGCTTCTGCCTCAGACCCTCCTGCCCTGCCTTCAGCCTTGCCCAAGACTCATTCCTGTGTTGCTCCAACTTTTGACGCTTGTACCTTGTTCCTGCCTTGCCCCAGATTTGGACCCCAGTACTTCCTCCTGCTTACCCTATTGTGGGTTTTGGATTCTCTGGCTCCTGACCTCTTAGTCTGGCCTTGACCATGAACCTGCTTCAAACCCCAATGTAAATTTTTCAGGCTCAGTGACTAGTATTGTGATCCCTGGTTTTGGCTTCTGGACTTCTGACCAATCGGCTTCTAAATCCTGACCCAGAGGTTGTACTTATGACATTCCCAATCCCTTCCCTCATCTCAAAAGCAGAAAACCTATTTTTGCTCAAGCTTAAAAAAACTCCAGGACTAAAAAAAAACAGAATTTCACTGAAAAAGGTAAAAGTTTGCCAAGTTTACATTTGATGATTTGACAAATTTCTCTTTTGCCATTTCCCCCTTATGATATATTGTGTAAAAAAGCAAGCTGCTGAGAACTGCATGCAAATGACTTTGGGAAAGGCTACACTTAGAATTATTTAGGCAGTTCTATATGGATCACATGGGAGGAATTGTAGAATTTCCTCATATTTTTACAAGCTGCTTCTGTAGATAATGGTCTCACAACTCTGCTAATAAATACCTCAAATCAAAAAAGCCTAAGAAGCTCTTACCTCTGCCACGGGATTTTGCTCCAGGTTTAATGATCCAGATATTGTGGCTACCATCTATATCTCGTTGCGGGTTTGCTGACATTATTTTAGTGAGAATGTGTTGGCACTGGGTAATGTAATTATGTGCATTACAAATGACAGCACCTTCACTGCAAACAAAACAAAAATCATAAAAACCAGTACTTTATATGTAGCTTTATTAAGAGACTCAATATTGTTTTTTCTAAAATATAGTAAAAGGTGATTTTACTGTAATAATAAAAAAGCATTTCAGTAAGCATTTATCAAAATGAACCATACTGTTTATTAATGACCGTTCCTTTTATCATCCTCCCCTCCACAAAGCCTTGGAGAGGAATTGTAAGGAAGTCAGTCACAATTCTATTGTACTGTCAAGATAGCATTATGGCTACATCAAAAACACACTTTCATTTATATATACTTGTTTTTGCTTTGTGCTGCCTTTTTGAATATCAGCCTAAGATTACTTTCAAAGTCAAATGGCCCTTTAGTGACAAGATATTTAACTATTAAGTATTTCTCCTTTACACCGAAGGCAATTGCTATCATAGCAGGAAGGAGCGACAGAGGCTGGCATTTAGATTACATTTATAATCAGGAGCTTTGTTATTGAAAAAACAATCTGTTTATGAAAACCTTGGAGTAGGAACAACACAATAATGTATGAAGTAGATGAAGCGAGGAAGCCAAGGTAATGACAGACAAGAGAAGGAGGACATTTTCTCTAATTAAGTTATAGTTAGATCCAAATATAGGCAGTCCAGGGGGAACATGGAAGTCAGGGAAAAGGAGCCTGGCTCGATCTAACCCAGCCTGTGAGTAAGGCAAGGCCAGTTTAATTTTTTTAGACCCTCTAATAGCCAAGACAAATTAAAACATATAGAAAACATTCCTTCATAAATTCTCCTGTCAAAATCATAAAGTATGAACTCTTCAAACAAGCCCTTTTGGTTTGAGTACATTTGTCCTCTAGCAATGGGTTATTTGAAAACATTCCCTGGGCCTACATCTGCTACTGAAGATATATGGACTAGGGCTGTGTGAAGATTCAGGTGGTGATTTGATTCAGAGGAGATTTGGCCTGATTCGGTGGCCAAATCTCCAAAATCAGATCGAATCAGGGGACCAATCTAAAGGTCCAAATCGATTCTCATCTCTCCAAATCTTCGGAAAAGATTCATAGAGCTTTGATGATTCAGGCACTCCCCGGTGGCTTTAGCAGGGAGCTGCGACTGACTCTGAACTGGTAAGTACTAGGGGCGGGGGCTCAGGGAGGTAACCATGGGGGGACCCCTGCCAGCCCCCACGACCCCCACACTCCCCCAGCCTGCTCTGCCAGCCCCCCTCACCCCCCAAGCTGCCCCACCCGCCC
>NW_017729007.1:12093384-12094771 GCF_001723915.1 Gavialis gangeticus | reverse complement strand
CCAGCTCCCAGTACTTTAAAAAAAAGCCCCAGTACTCACCAGGTGCTGCCAGGCAGGGGGGAGATCCCTGCTACCCCCCACTGCCTCACTGCTGGGGGAGCAAGATGGGGGGGTTTTTCCACGAGCTCCCCGACCCCCACATCTTGCTCCCCCAGCCCCCGCCGGCTGCCCCACATGGACCAGCTCCAGGCTTTAAGGGAAAAAAAGCCAAGAAAAGCCCCGGGACTCGCCGCTCCTGTAGCAGCCTCAGGGCTTCGTGCAGAGCCCCCCCCATGTGGCTCAGGCCAGTGTGGGGCAGCAGGGATCACCCCCGTCAGCAGGACCGGTGAGTCCAGAGGTTTTTTTCGGGTTTTTTTTTCTTTAAGGGCTAGAGCTGGCCTAGGCAAGACACGTGTGAGGGGGATGGGGGAACAAGGGCAGGTAGTTGGGAGGCTTGTGCAGAACCCCCCATGCAGCGTGGGGCAGTGGGAATTGCCCCCCACCTGGCACCACCCGCTGAGTCGGGGCTTTTTTTTTTCCCCAAGTACCGGGAGCTGAGGCAGCCATTGCCAGGCTGGCAGAGGGGCAGGGGATGGGCCTGGCCTGGCTGATTCAGAGATTCAGCAGCAGCCGAATCTGAATCAAATTCAGCCAATTCGAATCGGGACAGTGATTTGAATCACCGAATTGAATCACTGTCCCCCAAATCAGCCAAATCTGAATCCGAAGCGAATACTAGCTGCTTCACACAGGCCTAATATGCTCTTCACCAAAAGAAGCAGGTTTTTCTTTTGTAGCCAATCCTGTAAGTTATTCAGACCCAGACCCTGATCTTCAAAAGTACTTACTCAACTGTCTGCCATTTTAAGTGTCTAAAGTCTCCCTGTGGGTACCAATGGCATCCTCAAAACTGGCAGTCAATGGATGCCTAAACCTTGAGGCCATACATTTTTGCTGGCAGGCATGGAAAAGTGACAACCGATCCCACAACTAGTAAGCTGTTCAGACTTAATTCAAGCCAAATGCCATTCTCTCACCTATCTTACCAGCTGAATCAATCTTTTACATTTACTCTTAGCAAATCCCAGACCATGAGCATAAACCTGGGTCTCCTACATTTTGGTTAAGTTGCCTAACCACCAGACTACTGTGGTTACTCTACAGTGATATTGCTCACTCTCTCATGCTTCCTTCCCATCTTCTTCCTACCACTCCTCCCCCAGACTCCAAACCATCCTGAATCTTAGAAATTTTCCTGATGAAAATTTTATTAAAACAAACGTTTCTATGAAAAGTGTAGGTTTCAATGTTTCAAGTGCAGGTTCATTTTTTGACAAAAATTTATTTTGCCAAGAGATTCCCCATGAGCTGTAACAAACTGTCCCATTTTTGAGCCTCATAAAAATTC
>NW_017729007.1:12073161-12088384 GCF_001723915.1 Gavialis gangeticus | reverse complement strand
ATTAAAACAAAAGTTTCTATGAAAAGTGTAGGTTTCAATGTTTCAAGTGCAGGTTCATTTTTTGACAAAAATTTATTTTGCCAAGAGATTCCCCATGAGCTGTAACAAACTGTCCCATTTTTGAGCCTCATAAAAATTCCATGCTGCTTACATAAATACTTCCTGTAAGTCCTAATTTTCTCCTTCCCATTCTGAACTGTTGTGTAGAGTTGCTGTGCTACACTTTTGATTCCACTTGTTATAGTCTGAAGATTTGACCTTGTTTACAAAGTACAAGGAGTCATGGATGCGTAGAGTTGTAGGAGTAGAGATTACTATTTTTATTAAAATTAAGAGTTTGACAGATACTAATTATACAGTTAGTCATTTCCAACTTGAGTTTACATTTAGGACTGGACTGTGAGAGATTATTCATGTTGAAGCATTTCCTTCAGCTGGGGATCCTGGTCAGATATAGTATTATTCATGATGACTAATTGTATTATATCTAGCTGTTAATCAGGGCTTTGAAACAAAAGAGTTGACTCTTATAGTAAAAGCTTACTGAACCAGAGAGTAGTACTGTTCAACTAATTCATTCCATTCCTCCTCATTGAGTGTGGCAGAAGAGTTCACTGCTGTGTCGATGTCCTTGTGTTCCATTCGCCCAAGGTAGATCTCACATGCATTGCAAGCCATGTCTATTAGTTTTCCAGGAAGCTGCTTGACATTTTCATCAGAACACTCAGAACCTAAAAAATAAAATGTTTTTGACACTATCAGATAGGTATGTATACTTTTTGTGATCATACATATGATTAGAGGACCAAGTTTTCAACAACTTACAGGGAATCTCCTATTTGCAGCCTGTTTGAGTTTACTGAATGTGAAAAGCCAGTGTTTTTATCTGTTTTTCTTATGTTTTTCTTCAGTTTAGTCTGTATGCCCTAGAAGTTTTAGTAAGTAAGCATTTCTAGAATTCAACACCTCTGTCTACCTTTTATTAGCAGACATTCTTTCTTGTCTCAAGCTCCTCTGGGTTAGCTTCTGTAACAATGACCCTGCATCAGAAAGCAACTAAAGCTAGTCCCTACAGACTTAAGCACACCTGAGATGGCCTGACTTTTCAAATTCCTCACTCTAAGCCAAGATGAAAATCACTGTAGAGTACCCAACTCATATCTATGCCAAAAAGGCACAGCTGCCTGACATTTTTCTTATTTGGGAAAGTTCCCGAATACATACTTTGGATTAGGTTCATAGCTCCCTGCTTCTGTCCCTCTCCACCACTGAAAATGCCAGCCACAATTCCTGATCCACCCTCTGAACTTAAGAGCAAAGTATTGACTTTGAAGGGCCATCCACAAAAATCACTGTAAATGACTTTAACAGCAACCTAGTTTCAGGCATAAGCTCTTACGATATATTAAAATATGTATTTGCAAAAAACAAAAGGGGAATTACAAGCTCTTTTGAGCCTCAAAGATACAACGAAGCAATAGACAAAAAGTAAAAATTTTCAAATTATTCTGCACCCTTTAAATAAGGCTGACATACACTAGAGATGAAAATGCTTTAAATTTCTGTAGACAAATCATATCCATCACAAAACAACGTGTCAGAAATAAATGTTGCCATAACTATGGAAGCTGTTGCTTAAAAATAACTTTTGAACATTGATCACTATATTTATTGCAGTAAAAAGACAATGTTTGCCTCTGAAACATGCGCTAATTACAGATGTGCAAGCTACTCCTTGGCCCTTTTTCTGTACAACTAACTTTGTAGTGTTACTTTGCTGATATTTCAGAAATACCTTTCTTCTGACCTACATCTTCTTTACAACCTTTTTCTTTAGTCTTCTGTGTTTTTTTATTGCAGACATTAAAACTAACGACCCACTTTAATATGTTAGATGCTGCTGTATTCCTGTAGTCCTCTGAAATAAATGACATACTATTTTAGTTTGTGTTCCATTACACAGACAAACTGCTAACACTTGTTAGAAGGACACAATTGTCATAAGGACTATGTGAGAAACATTGCTTAGTACAAGTACTATCTGCTTTCCATTCTATATATCAGTCTTTTTTGCTAAAAGCAAAAAACCTAGTAGTCGCTTAAGAAAAGTGGTCTGTACTAGTTACAAGTTGGTAGCCCCCTCTTAGGTTGCAGTTGTAGAAGTTTATTTGCAGCTCTTGTGTAAGAAGGATGTTGATGCTGGATACAAAAAAGTCCGTTTGCTTTCTGTTACTAGATATGCCTAGTGGACATTGCAATGAGTTTAAAGAGACAGCAAAATGTGAGCAACAAAATATTTCTTAGTCCTATGGACGAAAAGTGGAAAATGGTTTCATCATGGTTGCCAACCCACAGAATGTTTCCAACACCATGAATCTGAAGGAATAGCAATGCCTACTGGTCAGCACTCTGAGGACACCATGGGATAGGTGACCACAGGGAACAAGAAAACACCCCTAAAGGTCAGAAAATCATTTGGGGGGGGGAAAAAGGGAAATAAGGGTAATAATGAGACAGGCCACAACTCCTTTAATAAATCCAAAGGAAGCCAAAAGAATGTCAGACCTCACCACCAAGGTGATCTACAAGCAGAACCAATGTGAGCAAGGAGTTCTAAGAAATGCAGTTTGTGTGACTAGAGTGCTCAGAAAGTTCAGCAAAGCTTTGAATAATTTCTAAGTTCTGGGCAGCGTATCTGACCTGAAGCAAACTCCAAAAAAAAATCTTTTGAAGTTCCTCTACCCAGCATGAATCAGTATGCATCCATCTGAAGCATCTCGTTAAAAAAAAGGGAAGAATTTACTTAGAAATGAAGCTTGAAAATCTGAAAATGCCATAAAAAATTGCTAATACTTTGTGGAGCTACACTTTTCTGCATATAGAATATATGCACAAATAAATATGTTTACAATGCATTCTTTAGCATGTAGCGCAATGTTATTATTTTAAAAGGATTGCCAGTAGACCTGAACAGAGGAGGAAATGTGTCTTTTGAAATATTAAATCCAATTAAAAGAGTCATTTTTCCAGACCACAATTCTTTTACTGTAAAAAGAACAGATAATATGCAAATTTTTGCTCATATTCTCCTTTGCACTGCAGCCACTTAACACTGCACCAGCAAAGCAAAGAAGATTTAATCTGATATATCTAGCCAAAGAAAATATACCCTAGCAGTGGAGGTGTTGGCAAGGATCTCAGACAACACTAGCTGGTGCTTCAGGCCATTGATGGTGAAGGTAACTTAAAGCAGAATTTGGGCCAAGGATGGAACTGGCAGCACAAACTGCAGCGCACAAAAACCATCTTGAACCCTTCTACCTCCTTGCAGCCATACTTCTTGGTCACAGGTAATTATCAAGATCCCTCTACTTTACATATACATTTATTTAAACTTTCTACTTAGCATTAATCCAACATAACATTTTTGTCACAACTTTAGCTTTCTACACTCTTGAGAATTAAATATTTCTTGAAATTTTTAACAGATTTGGTTTTGGCAACAGACAACCCTTTTCAACTTGTAGTCAAGTGACATAACATTTTTAGTGAAGCAAGGAAGATTAATACCTATAAAAAAAAAAAGAGTAGTTTTCCTGCTTTTTTTCAAAATAGCTCATAAACTGGACATGTCACTGACACTTCTATTCACATCATTAAAAGATTCCAGCATCATAATAAGAGATTTATACATGTGAACTCTATTATCAAAACCTCAGTTTAAAAATAAAAATAAGGAAATAATTTCATCCTATAGAAATATTTATGTCTTTAGGCCAGAACTCCTCTGCTTTGTAAATCATGTCTTATTTGCTAAAATTTGATAAATGGATGATTAATCTATTCCACGTTTCTGAAAGACCCAGAGAATAAATTAAGTATTTTAAAGGTGAACATCTTCACATCCATTTTTTTACAGTGTATTCAGTTACTAACAATGTGCCAGGGCCCTGTGCAGTTCCTCAGTGTTGCTGTTCTAGAGTGTCATGCAAAAATCTGGTACAGGACATATTGCTGGTAAGAAATTGCTGCTTTTACCAAGTGTTACTGCCAATGAATATCAGATGTATCCAGTAACTGTGAGATTGGATTTATCCCCGTGTACCTGTGATCAGGACAGATTTAGTTAGTGCATATTTTTGAATGGGGGCTTCCCAGGAAGTTGGGTGGGGTAATTTGGTTGTATGGACTTAACACTGAAGGGTCCTCACTGCTCCAGCACTACATTTTAGAAATACTTTTATGTTTAAGTTCAGTAGGGCTATTGGAAGGTTTCAAGTGATAGGTGCAGCAGGGTTGTGATCTACGTAGGCCAGGCGTGAGCCAAGTATGGCCCACGGGCCGGATCCGACTCACGTGGGGACTTGGTCTCTTGGTCCTACCTAACCCAGGCGCCGTTTGGTCCATGGTGCATCCTGCCACCCCTGGATGTGCAGTGGGGCTGGGGTGGATCCACAGCTGGACTCCACTTCCAAGCAGCCCAGGTGGTGGCGCCTCCTTCTGGCTGCCACTACCACTGGCCCCAGCCCCATGGATACTAGCAGAGACCCACGCACACAACCCAGGCCCTGGCCCAGCACATCCCACACCCACCCCGGACCCACCCCAACCAGAGCAGACCAGCTCCAGACCAGCCAAAGCCCACGTGCACAGCCCGGGACCCGGGCTCTGGGCTGTTATTGGGTAGGGAGAGGGTGCCTGCTACAGCTCCCCAAAACTCCGTATGTGGTCCGCAGGCCCAAATAATTGCCCACCCCGATCTAAGCCAAAGTGCTCAGCATCTTCCTTAACCAAGTTTTAAGACTTAACACTGAGACTCATGTGACTTACCTATAAAATCCTGTTTCTCAACATCCATGCAAATACCATAACAGCGAGGGAAGAAGGTATTTGGATTAGCTTGCACGTACCATGGCAAGTTTCTTAGATTCAAACAAAGCCCAATCTTAAGGAAAATAATAAACATATTAAACTGCATGTAAACTTGGTTTGCTATTTCCCTCCCACACACATAATGAGAATAAACAAGATTATCTCAACCTCCACTAAAATTTATGTATAAATTCTTTCAATGTATAAAGAATGTAATTCTATTAACCTAGGGCTTAACTGTTCCCCCAAACACCTTATAACACACAACACTGACAACCATGCATCATTACTCAGCATAATAAACAGGCTGCCCACTATATTACACGTATAAGGATATTGGCATCTCACCCTCCTAATTACATTCCCTACTCAGTAATCCCTTCTCTCAAATCCAGCAAAACATGCCTAATCTGGACATGTGCAAGCATCTTGCTGAGTTGGGGGATTAATGCCTGGATGGAAAGTTGAGCTCTGCAATGTGACAGTGAGGTTAAAAATAATTTAGCCGTGGTGGACCAAGGGGGTAAGTTTTGTAACTCAGGATATCTGCTTTCAACTTTCTTCAAATGGAGCAAGGCAGGACCAGCAAAAGCACCTTAGCTACCTGTATGACTGGTAAAAATCGCACAAGGTGGGAGACAGCCTTTCATAAGCCAGTTAGGGCTTTAATAGTTGAAGCCAGCCCCTGAAAGACTACCTCTCCCAATCTGTTTTTCCCTTCCTCTTGTTTCATTGATTCCTCCTGCTGTTGTTAGATGATCAGCTCTTTCTATATAACAATTATGAAGTCTTTATTCGCTATCCTTCTGCGACTACCTTCATCAGGGTTGTTCACACCAGTGAAGCTGACCCTGAATTTTGACAATAATTCCAAATTAGGGACCTAAAACTTCATTGTATTTAATCAAGTACATAGCCTTTGGAAAAGCTGGTCAGGGTCTCTTTTGAGGGGATTCCAAGAATGAGTTAATTAATTGAGAAATTATTACAATAAGACTGATGTGGAATAATGAATCTATATGCAAGTTAAATTGAAATATTGCTGTATTTTCTCACATACAACATGCACCTTTTCCCTCAAAATCAGCCCCCCCAAATTGGGGTGCATGGTTTAAGTGAGGAAGCTGTTTTCTTCACCAAAAACGAAATATTCTACCTTCCAAAAACAAGGTGCATGTTTTATTTGGGGAAATGTTGTATCACAGAAAATACAGCAATAAACAAAAAGGTGCCATACTTCTCTTAAAAAGTATTGTTGCCACTGGCAAAAAAAAAAAAAAAAATCGCATAAACAAACAAGTAGTTGCTAATAGCTAGCTTCCCTTCAATACCATATCACCCAACTCATGTCAGTCCATGGCTAAAGCTGTCAGTATTATACCATGTGTTTAGCAAACAGCTTGCTTGAGCCCTGATCCTGCAGTTGGATCTATAAAAGCAGAGAGTCATGAATATCACAAGGAGCCCAAATTAAGTCAATGGGGCTCCATGAAAATACTCACTGAAAGACTGGGACCTCGTATGATTTAGAGCTGAGTATATTGATATTTCTCCTTTGCAAAATCTGGCATCTCCCTCTGGTTATATATTGCTAATACTAGAGAAAAATTAAACTTTTGTGCATAACCAAGAATGAATCTGGTTCCACATATGTAAAGCCTTTAGCTTTAACTTCCTATGTCAAGAAATAAATGAAAACAAATTTAATCGATTTAAACTATTGCTCATGTACCAGTTTATCTTATACTCTGTTTACTAAATTGAATACAAGTACCGTTCCTAGGGTACATTGTGGGGAACAGACTAAGGGCAAGTCAGGTTAACAACATACTTACTTTAGTTGTAAAAGAGCCAGTTCTTGCATAATGATTCAGCATCTGATCAAAATGTAAGTCACGGTAATTAACAGCATCCTTTTTTATAGTCCAAAAAAAGGACGGCTCTTCATTTCTTACCAACCTAGACTAGCACAAAAAAAGAATCTATATTATAATTCTACAGATTTAAGTCCAAGGAACCCTTTATCAATACGTCCAGTAGCAAACAATCGTCTTCAATTAATCAAAATGATAACCAGGATTTATATTTGTTTAGTGGACAAAGGAAGCTAGGAGATGAGGCACCTATGACAATTTAGCATTAGGAGAATATGTACAGTCACAGTCATATTATAATATAATATACAATACAGTCATATTAACTCTATCTGTTGTATATAGCACATCCAAAGTGAATTTCTAAGAGTAAGGAGGGTCAATTTAAATGCACATGCTGACACACTCCACTTCCTACAGTGTAGTTGAGATTTCAAGGCTCTAGGACTGCATATAGCTCAAAAATATTTTTTGAGAAATTCCCAGCTCCCCCCACACCTCTGCTCCCCAAAATAGTAAAAAATGTTTTCTTTGAATGCTCCCTATTCTCCACTCAAACTCCGTTTTTTTGTTGGGCCATTCTGACTGTCTTTGCGGATTTGTTCAGAGTAGTAGAATCACTGATAATTTGATCATCCATTCACTCACAGACCTTCTCAGAGTTGCTGTAGTGATTTACATCCTTGTGTTCCAGCACTGTTTGAGTAGTGAGAGACATATGAGAACTGGCCAAAATAACTTGATGAAGTTTTGATATGAGAAAGCAGTGAACAACCATATAACCCACAATGTATGTAATTTTCTTTATTGTAGAATGTCAGTCAATTAACTTTAGGGAGCAATAAATGACAAACTAAATAAGAAAGAATACCAAAAAAGCACAGAGACTATCCTCCCATTGTCTTCCCCTGCAATCAGTGGAAAGAGTTCAATGAGTATGCAGTTGGATCAAGGCCATGTGGTTCCCTTAATCATGATGACAATTTACTGTGTAAATGCCTGTTAAATGAGTAGTTGGTAAGTCAGTGAAGCAAATTCCCTGAATGGAAAGTGCACTGTTAACTGTATGTACAATTAAGTCAATAGCAACTGTATATACATCCGGCAGGCACTGAATATTAGTTTGCTGGACCACAAAATATATTAAGGGGACAAATTCTTCCTAATATATGTGCACATTAATTCACTATTGATTTGCTATCCACCAAGCAAATTCCTGTCTTATAAATCTCCACTATTTTCAGCATAATTTGTCCCTTTGTGGTTGCATGGCAGAAATAAGCTAACTGAATGGAACAAAACAAAACAATGTTATCGTAATTAAGACTTATTCTTATAACTAAGATATATTCCAAGAAGAAAGGCAACGTGTATGTCAACCTACCATTATATCATGAACATCATCTGACTTCTCAAAGCAGGACACTTCTTCATGCAAGACATTTCTTTTGCCTTTAGAAAACATATAACAATATGAGATATATAGGTATATACTGTTTTAAAGGAAGATTTGAGCAGCCACACAAGATGGGCTCATTATAGAGAGAGCTAGAAATAGGCGAGATGTCCAGTCTTCCTCTTGGATTTTGAGAAACAAACTACATGCTCCATAGAAGATGCTCCATATTTATTTTATCTCCTTGATTAGTACATTAGTACCATCAAGTATTTTTTTAACAAATTACAAAAAAAATACATTAAAGGAGCATTAAAGTTTCAGAGCTAAGCTTCCAAAATCTGGGAGATGTCAGAATGAACACTGCTTGTACAACCTGAATTTGGCTACTTTGACGTATACATCATGATACTATTTTTAACTACATGACCATATACTGTATTTTCCACATGACCCATGCTTCATTTAGTGCACCAGAGTAGACTGTGCTTCATTCACTGAATGGGTAGTTGTTCAATATCTTTGTTTTAACTTCATTGTTAAAAGTTGTTCCATACTTTATTTACTGCACATTATTAGAGCACTAGTCTGACAATGTAATTGTTCATTTCCTTATGGACTTATGACCTTTACCCCTACAGTATCCGAGTGTCTTACAGGCATGAATTTATTTTCACAACAACCCTATAAGATGAGGGAAGGTGCTATTTCCATTTTATTGATGGGGGGAACTGGGACACGAAGAATTTAAGTCATAAATGTTCAGTAATATGGAATGCCCAATTTGAATTGCCTAGGACCTGATTTTTCAGAATACATTTTGTTCTTCAACCCCAGCTCCTGTTACCTTCAGCTTGCAGATCAGGGTACTAAACACTTTCTACAAATCAGACCATGCAACTCTTAAATTGGGAACCCAGAAAATAAGGAAGGCACAGAGTTAATGGCCACCTGTGAAAAATCTGGCTTAAGTGACTTGCTTCATGTCACAAAAGCAAGGTTTGCTTCCCTGAAGAAATGGATTTTTTCAGTGCCCTTAACTCTGAGACCATCTTTTTTCTTTCTTCAATTCCCTGCCTTATTCACTACCCACATTCAAAAATCTGTAACAGAGGTAGATATCAATGAGGCAAGGCTTTTTAGTGATACCTTTAACTGGATCAACTGTATAGTTGGAAGACCTGAAGTACAAGCTTTCTGGCATCAAGTGACCTAAGGATGAGCACTTAAAACTTGTCAAACAACTCTCTCAACTACAAAAGTTGCCTTGCCTCAAACATTTCCTGGACTAACCCCCGAGACCGCCTGCCAGCCAGGGCTGCTCCAACCCAGCTCAAACTGCTGCAGTCCCAAGCATACATGTAGATGTGCTGAAGTCCCAAGCATGCAGCAGTCTTGTGCTGCAGTCCCAAGCATACATGGCACTCATGAGCAATAAACTCCAGCACAATATGCACAAGAGTTTGTTGCTTTGCATTAATATGCACATATGGAGGTGCCTAAAAGTGGCTAAATTATTTTACCTAAACCTTTCTGAAAGTTCAGTCTCAGGCAGATGCTGGTCGTGAAAAATTCCAGCCCAAGTTATTAGTTTGGCAAAATGACCAGAAACAGGGCCTTGCTAAGTTTGGCCAACATAACCAATAAAATAGGTACAAGCAGTGCCACTTATAGTCTTCAGTGCTGGGGATCATTTGTGTACATCCACTGCCCAAGGCTGAATCACCATGAGATATTACTGTTAAAGTCGTGCCGTCTGTTGGCTAGAGCAATAGACAGACTTCTAATTTGTTATTCTCAACTATATCTTTGATCTTGAGGTTACTTCGATTATTAACTGTCCACTAAAAGCTGTTGACACCTACCTCTAAAACAGCTAATATTGGAAATTGTTGGAGATAGGACACCTTAGCAGATACACCATAGGTTATGCTCAAGTGATGTAATGTCTATGCTCTTGTCACCTTGTAAAATTGCATAATCTCTTTCTACCTCTGTCTCCCCATTTGAAAAATGGGGAACATTATACTGAACTTCCTCCAACATTGTTACTAGATTTAATATATTAGTATTTGCAAACAACTTTAAAATCCTTAGATGAAACTTAGCACATATACAAAATACTATTATTACTTTCAGCAGAACAAGGGATAAGTGATAACTTAATGGGACAATCCATGTAATGTATATGCTGCCTCTGTATAACTTCTTAAATTAAATTAAAACTACATCTAGTTACTTAAATAATCTAATTTCCTCAAAACTAGGAAACAAAGTAAGTGCAAGTACAATTATAGCAATGATTCAAGAAGGGCATGGCTGACACAAATAAGAAGAGGAATGCCTTGACAATATAAATTTCAAAGTGCAGGAAAGGATGTTGTATCCATGACAACAAAAGTTCCTGAGGCTAGAAGTATGGCACTCTTCATTTCTTCTGCTCCAGAAAAATATACTTCTTTCCTGCATTTCCATGCAATTAGGATGAACTCCCCTCATGGCACAAAATGTCATTCTTGACTTGTCTGCTTTACCCTTTTTCTAATCAAAAAAGTACACTGAACTGTTGCACTTTTATCACCCCTCAGTGACGACAGATGAAATATATTCAGATTCCAGCGAAAATGTGTGTTTCTGAACTGTCAGATTAGCCAACTCAGTCTATGAACGGTGAGTCTGGAGGCACTCTATTTGGCTTTAGCCCCAATAATACAGATTCTGTAGATCAAATTCTGCCTTCAGTTATGCCTTGACATGGATGGGAAACCCCAACAAAGAGCTATAGTTCAGGAGGGTACAGAGAAGTGAAAGAATTGGAGAGAAGTGAAGGATTCTGAGTAGGTAGGTCTAAATTTAGAAGGGTTTTCCCTTCGTGGTGCTTTCCAACCTCTTTTGTCCTTCTGTAAATTAGTGCATATGTCAGTTTTTGTGAGGAGAACAAAGCATCCAAATCTCCCCTGTGGGGAAAAAGGTGTTCAAAGCAGCAGATATTGAAAGCAGCATTAATGTCTTGCTCCTGGATATCTGAGCAAATAAGAAAAAAAATCCAAACAGGATAAAACATCTGACATAAAATTATTTACTCATCATGTTGAAAAAGAAGCGATTGAGATACGCTACCATTCTTTCTGTCACCTTCGTCATCAGCATCATAAGTGTCAGCCTTATTGTCCTGTAAATCACTCTTGAGGGGAAGTTTTTTCTCCACCCATCCTTTTTTCCTTAAACTTGCCCGAATTACTGGATAGGGTCCACAAATGGCAAAAATTTTCTTTTCCTGAAATTGCAGACAAAATATTCTAAATGAAAATCATGAAGTTTTAAATGAAAATCAGTGTGGGTTGTCTTTTACATATAAGGTCTACACCAGAGATGATGGTGATGGCTTTGCAGCTGTAAGTGTCATATTTTGGAAATAAGAGTGGAAACACGAAAGTCGTATCCATGATACATCTGTGAGCTAAAAGCTCTCTACTGACACATGGGAACAACTGATAGTCTACTGACTGTCAGTAGACAGAAGCACAATACTTGCCCTGAAGGCAGTCTTACCAAGTATTTCCCAGTACGAGAAAACAGGCTTTTTCCAATAAAAAGGGGCTGGTTAGCACAGTGGAAACATAAGCTAGTTGTCATTTTGGGAAAGCCAAAGTAACAGTGAACTCCAAATTAACAAATGACACCATGTATATGTATACATCTAAATAAATACAACATAGATTTTTAAGAGACAACAATCATCTGCTTTTCTAAGCGTTAGATAATTTGGTCCATTCATTCTCCTGCTCATTTATTCTTCTCTTCCAGTCACAGAATTCAGAATAGCTGGTAGTCACCAGTTAGATAAGTTCCAGTATAAAAGTAAATGCATTACAGTTCAGCATAAGAAGAACAAGTTCACAAGCTCTGAAGAACATGTTCACATGCTAGTACAATTTCCATCTGCACTATAGCCTTGGATAGACTAAAAAGATAGTTTTAAATATACTAATAGTAGTAAACACAATTTTAGCCATAACTTAGCAGTTATTTACGCTTGTAAAAACATCTTGGTTAATGGTAGCCAATCTGAAAACACAGTTCTAAACAAAACAAGTGTTGGAATTGGTGTGAACTGGATAAACAAATCACTAAAAACTACAGTTAAACATATATACCCTGATTGCCTTTTCTGCTAAAAATCTTGTCAGCTTATATTTGTCCAGTTTGGGGGAAAAAGACAACTCTTCTGAACACCCCTTCTTTAGCTCTATAAAAGAGAAAAAGAAAAACAACATAACCATTTTGCAACATAAAATGCAATCAAGAACCTAATCTAAAGACCATATCATGAAAGCTGAACTGCCCTAATGCTGAAAGTAAAATGAGCACCATGTGAGCACACAGACATGTCCATGAAGCTTGGTTTGCAGCAGCCGGACCTAAAAGGACAATAGAACTGAGCACCAAATCTCATTCAATATGAGTAACACTAGCAATTGCCAAGAGAGGGACCTAACTGCACCTCCAAGTGCTAAAAACCATGATAGGTATGGGTATATAAGAAGTTTTCAGCCTCCACCTCTCTAATTGCTAGCATTATTCATTTGTTTTGCATTACATTTTCAAAAAGGCAGCAAGCTTGTTAGAATAGTTACCACAGCAAAATGATTCTCATCCAGGGTGCCAAGGACACCTGGGGTGCCACAAAATCCTTTCAACACTGCCATACACTGTTCGGTGTCCAAATATAACTCACAAGGTAAACCCAGAGATTTCAAATAGGAATTCATAGCGTTAAAAACATTCTGACCTGTTGTGGTCCTTCTGAGTTCTTTGCAACAGAAAAATTGTTCTAGTGTTTTTTCTGTGGTCAAAAATCATATGAAAACTAGAATCTGACATTTTCCAAGGGATGCCTCAAGTCTAGAAAGGGGTGTTTTGTAGAGCCCTGCAAAATTTCAGAGGGGTGAGTTTCAAAGCTGTTTCAACACATTTTCAGCTTGAAACAGCGAAATCAAAATGAAACAAAAGGCTTCGAAACAGCTTTGAAATGAAATTAGGGTTTTGAAAGTTTTGAACTGTTCTGAGTTTTAAAGCTGGGTTTACCTGGCTTCACTGCCAGTCCCAGGTGGCAGCAGCAGCCTCCTCTCATCCAGTGCACAGATCTGGGGGCCTGCCTGCCCCGTAGGGGCTGCAGGGCTGTGCTACACTCCTCCTAGGGATGCAGGCCCCCCAATCTGAGCACCAGATGAGAAGAGGCAGCCGCTGCTGCCTGGGATCAGTGCCGGGTGCAGCCTGTACTCATTGCCAGGAAAATTGCTGCTGCCGCTGGCCCCAGGCAGTGGTGGCAGCCTTCTGTTATCCGGTGTGCAGATCTGGGGGTCAGCACCCCTGGAGGGAGTCCAGCACAGCCCCACAGCCCTCCCAAGGGTGTGGGCCCCTGGATCTGCGCACCAGATGAGAGAAGGCTGCTGCTGCCGCTCCTACCTGGGACCAGTGGCAGCAGCAATCTTCCCCAGTGCTGGGCATGGGCTGTGCCCAGCGCCGGTCCCAGATGGCAGCGGCAGCCTCCTCTCATCCCACATGCAGATCCAGAGGCCTGCACCCTCAAGAGGAGTCTGACACAGCCCCACAACCCTCCTGCTCTGGGGCCTCAGATCTGCACTCGGGATGTGTCACGCGTTTTGCTTTGAACAGTTTGAGGTGCAGTTTCCCGGAAACCTCTAAACCTATCTCCTGGAAACTTGGCAGACTTCATGCCCTCAGAAGGGCCTACCATCCCTGCAAACTGCATTCAAATCAGGCAAGAAATAACAAAGTGTTAGACATTTTCATGATTCCCCATTATAACCTATGGGTGAAACATCAAAACACATTAAAACATGATGAAACAGTGAAACAGTTTTGACTAAACAAAACGGAATAGTGCTTCGAAATGAAATGAAATGATGAAAATACACTGTCCCTTTGAAATGGCAAAATGGAAGTCAAAATTAAATGGTGCTGTTTAGACTCAAGACGTGAGTCTATGCGAAAAGGGTTGAGAACCACTCCCATAGCATAATCCCATTTTATTAATTTAATTAATGTGGCGAATCCCAGTGTAATCCACTGATCTCAGCAGGATTTCTCATGTTTAGGAAAATGAATAAGGTTATGGTTCGTGCTTACTGTCCTGGTAAACATTCATTAAGAAAGTGCTATATTTACAAAGAGAGATTAAATAATATAAATACACACATTATTTATCATAAAAAACTCAGTTTCTGCAAATTGTCTTCCAGCTGGAACATGGTGTGCTTTAAAGATTATAAAACCATTTTTTTGTATTTTACAAACATGGATTATGAAACACAAGAGAGAGACTTAAAAATCACAACTCTGTGATGGTTTCCAGAAAAGGAAGTAACCCTCTCACATTTTAGTAAAATCTCACCGACTTTAGTGGGACCAAAAGTTTAACCATCAATTTATCATGCTCCAGATTTAAGGTCTGCATTATATCCAGTCCTTTTCTATACATTTCTAGAAAATAAGTCCCCTCTTTCTCCTCCAGGACTGTTAGACTGTCATGGCAAGATACTCCTGAATGCTGCTACAGTTTTACTGTAAGACTACACACTTTGAATATCTGAGAAGTTAAAATCTCTCTCAACGGTTGTATAACTATCTATTAGCATCTTAGTGATGGTTATATAACCATAATGGTTATATCATTAAGATGCTAATTAGAAGGTGAATGGTTTTAATCTCCCACAAAGTGAAATAAATCATCCTCAAATGTGCTGCTTGAGAAACCTTTCTGGATCATGGAATATAATGTGCATATACTTAGAAAGCACCACACACACTGTTTCCAGAGTTCTAAAATAATATCAGAATGCAGCAGCACAGTGTGGATGTAGGATTCATGTCATGAATGAAATGAATACAGTTCTCAGGCGTTAATTTCCCAACTTTCACACATTTGAGGGTTGGACAAGATATCTATAGCAATTATGACTAGGGACCAACCTAAATCATGGCAGAAATGCACTACACAGCAGTCCCTTTAATCTTTCACTTTTTGCCACACACCCTCCCCCACCCCCACCCCCAC
>NW_017729007.1:12062663-12072856 GCF_001723915.1 Gavialis gangeticus | reverse complement strand
CCACACACCCTCCCCCACCCCCACCCCCACCACTGATTAGCCAAGGTGTCCCAGCAGCCCTACTGCTCATTGTCTGGGAGGCAAAAACTGCAGTTTTAAATATGCCGTGGTTTTTGCCTCCTAGCCTATCACCAACAAGAAGCAGGGCTGCCAGGGTGCCTCGGCCAATCAGTGGTGGAAGGCAAAAACTGTGGCATATTTAAAACCATGGTCCCAACCAATCAGAAGCTCACAGCGAGTGGTAGGGCTGTGAAGGCCCTTCACCAATCAGCGGGGGGTGGGGGGGGAATATAGAAAAAAAGAGCAAGATTAAAGGAACCATTGCGTGACATACCTCCACCGCGATTTAAGTAGGCCCCTAATTATGACACATTTTCTAAGAGCTAAATACATATGAACATTCAAAGTGCTAAATACAAACAAGCATATTAGGTCAGACCATTTAGCCCAGTATCCTGTCAGTGGGCCAAATCAGGCTCAAATACTGGACTCAAGTCTGTGGAGCTGAGTCAGTGTAGGTACCACATACAACACACCCTGGACTGGCCCCATGTGCTGCTTACAGTATGCACACTGGCTCCAGCCCCATGTACCACATGCAGCATGCACCAACCCTGGCCCGGGCCCTGGCCCTCCGTGCAGCACACAATACATGGGACCAGCCTGGGGCATGTGCTGCACACAGCACATGTGGCCAGTCTGGGACATGTGCTGCATGTGGCACCTGTGCAAGACCAGCTGTGCGCACTGGATCCAGCATGGACTGTATTCCCAGTCTCAACCATCACTGGACCCAGAATGCAGGACCAGCCTGGTGCAGGCATTACATGCAGCATGTGCTCCAGATAAGCCCCACATGCTGTGTACAGCATGAGCTGCCCCAGCCTTGAGTAGCACACTGCATGCAGGACTGGTGCAGGGCATGTGCTGCAGGTAGTACTGCACCAGACTGGCCCTGTGTGCTGGAGTCAGCATTGCAGTCAGTCTGGAGGTCCAATCCAGATCAGCCCTAGATACAGTGTGCAGAGCCAGTCCCTGCAGACTGGCACAATGCTCTGCTTACAACGCATGCAGTAGCTCCTGCCACTGCTCAACATGTGGCCCATGCCAGAGAGGCCGCTTGCATCATGCAGGGCTGGGGCTAGTACGTGCATCATGCTGCATGTGGTGTGCCAGTCTGAGATCCACAGGCAGCACTGTGAGTGGATGATAGGACTCAGTGGGCTGCATCCAGCCCAAGGGCCATACCTTTGACACTCCTGCTTTAGTAGAAAGTGTCCGAATGGGGTATATCTAAAGTAATCCATCCCCTCTTGTATCCACCTCAGCATCTACTATTGGTTGCAGAATGTCAGAAGGCCAAAGTAGAAGCACTCACAGTACAGTCCTGACAGATTCCAACAAATCTGTGAATTCTGCTAAATACCTTGTCCCACAAGGACACAAAATGGAAGGAAGAATATCAAAGGATACATCCTTGATTTTTTTATTTAATAGCTTCCAAGGACCTGTCCTCCATAAATTTGGTTAGTTACTTTTTGATTAAATTATCTGCCTCTACAGCAGGGGTGAGCAATTATTTAGGCCAGAGGGACACTTAGGGAGTTTTGGTGACCTGCTGCAGGCCAGGTCAGCACCCCACTGCTGTGGCACGAAAACTCAAGTGGCTCTGCCCCACTCTCAGCCAGGCAGATGGGATAGGGCTGTGGGCAAGTGGAAAGCAGCATCTGGGAGTGGGATAAGCAGGCAGGCAAGGCTGGGACCAGGGCCGGGATTGGAATCCCTGGGCGTGGAACCAAGGCCCAGGGCAGAGCAATCCATTCCCCACATGTCCCTGTGATGGGCACTGGTTCCATGGACATAGGCACATTGGGAGCAGATCACAACTCTGTCCCGGGCTCTGGCTCTGTGCTGTCACCACCCAGCAATCCCAGGGTCTCCATGGAGACTGGCCATGGAACCAGTTCACAATCCACTGTTCACTGGTTTGTGGCTCTGCCTGAGGCTTCAGCCCCAGCCTGTCACTACCCTGCAATCCCAATCCAGATCCCAGCTCTGGCCCCAGCCCCACCTACCTGTCCTGCTCCCAGACACCACTCTGTGCTGGGCCATGGGCCCATCTCATCTGCCTAGCCAAGCATGCCCTGACAACACAGGTCCCAGGCCAGTCTCCATGGATTTCCCACCTGCTTGCTCCATCCAGCACTCCCAGCAGTGGGTGCAAGACAGATGTGCCAGGGTTGCCCAGGCAGTGGAGCTGGGTTTGGCAGCAGTGGCAGAGACTACCAGCAGCAGCTGGAAGAAGCCGCCACTGCAGGGGCTGCCGGGAAGCAAGTCCAACCACTGCACTGCCTCAGCCCTGCTGTGCACCCAGGGGCAGTGGAACTGGCTGCACACACCACAGCCCAGGCTACCTCCACACCTAAACCCAGGGGCAGGGGTTGGAGGGGGCAGCAAAGGACCTGCCATGGGCTGGATAGACTTTCCAGATCTGGCCCTCAGGCAACAAGGAGATTCCATTCTTCCTCTGGCAACCAGGAGATGCCATTGTTATACAATCTCAATCTCAATCTCATTCTTAATTATTTTTTAACTAAGGCCCCAATGAAGTAAACACATAGGCATGTCTATTAACTTTATTCTCATCAATAAAGTCACATAGGAGCTCTAGTGAAAGCATGGTTGAGGCCAAAGTTTGTTTGATACATACCATGAAGTGCTAATTATCCCATCTTCCCCTGTACCTAACAATCATTTATTGACTAATTGGTAATAGTTGTTGTGCCAGAAGTGAGACTTCAGGACATATCTGTTGAAGAAAAGTATAGTGGCTTTATAGCCATTGGCAGAAAGCAGGGTAGATTTGCATCTCACAGACTAAACAATGCATAAGCTACACCTTACTTCTCCAGATGCTGAAAAGGGACAGGTATAAGTAAATTCAGGAAATAGGTGTTCCATATCTAAGGGGAAACATGAAAGAAGGTGCAGAGGTATTTGCATGAGAAGCTGACAGAAAGACAAAGCTAGTAATGTTCGCACGATGGAAGAGACAGTAAATGAATAAAAATCTGAATAAAAAGAAGACAAGAATAAAGGAGCCAAGCAGCAAAGAAAAGTTGATAGAATTAAATAAACAAATTAATGGAAGGATTAAGATATGGTACAGAAGATGGCTTTTGCAGCTGTATTTGGATTAAATAAATGTGGCAATCTGTAAAAGAGATTATAGAGACAGGATGATGTTAAAATTATTTGGGTAGGAGATAGTAAAGTCCCAAAGGAGACTTTTATTTGTGAAGATGTTACAAAAGCATATTAGAAATTTTTGTAGAAAGAAAGTTCAACTGAAGCTGCCAGAAAAAATACTGTAATGAAAAAGTAAAGAATCATAGAAGCATAAAATCATAGAAGATTACAGCTGGAAGGGACCTCAGGAGGTCATCTAGTTCGAAGTAGGACTGTCCCCAACTAGATCATTCCAACTCAGTCTTTGTCCAGCCTGGTCTTAAAAACACCCAAGAATAGAGATTCCACAGCCTCTCTGGGTAATCTGTTCCAGAGCTTTACTACCCTCCTGGTAAGAAAGTTTTTCCTAATATCTAATCTAAACTTCCCTTGCTGTGACTTGAGATCATTGCTCCTTGTTCTGTCATCTGCCCAGTGAAGACTAATGAACATTTTGACTAATATTTTTTCTACCAGTGCCTGAATAGAAAAATATCTTTCTAGGAAAATTCCAGAAAAAAAACTCTGAAACCTCTCCACAGGAAATGTAGGGAGGAGGAAAATAAATTATATGAAATAGACCCTTATGAAGTATAATGGAAAGTGCAGTTATTCAGGGTCCGGTCACATAAGATTTGCATAGGCCACACCCCTGTACCGATGAAGAACCCTTATAGTTTACACAAGATTCTGCATGAGTGTAAGAGGCTGTTCATATAGATCCAATTCAGTCTTATGAAAGATGCCTCTATTCAAATGTTGCCAAAGGAGACTCTCAAAAAGCAGCAAGTTCCCACTGGAGGGGCTCCATGCTATCAGCAGCTGGAGAATTTAAAAAAAATACCTTGAGATTGAAAAAACATGCAGTTCTTGTTGCCAGACCTGTATGTGCAGATGGCTCTTCGGAACATGTTTATAGCTGTGACCATGATTGCACCACATCTCAATCATATTTCTCCTATGACTGTGTGCCTATCATAAGAATGTGTGACCAGTTTTCATGCCTTGATCTGAAAGCCACTGAATTCAATGGAGTTTCTTCACTGATTTCTGTGGAATTTGACTCAGACAAGGATGAATGAATGAAAAGGAGATACTGAATTACTATACCTGCATTTTGTTTTAATGTTCTTTTGAAAGTAGTAAATTACCATCTTACACTCAGAGACCCTTCATGCTATTTTGAAACTTGTAGGGGCCATATTATTACTGATTGTATTGTACTTTAATTTATAACCTCCGTGATAATGCAATTAATACAGCATTGTGGATAGATAATCTGTCACAGTATAAAGTCTCTGTGATCCCTTGTATTTCTAGAAGTAGAAGAGAAGCAAAAATTGTGAGCTACGGAATAGAGAAAACTGGATCCCTCATTAACAGAAGTTACTATCTGTAAAGGACTATGAGTTAAGTTACTGGCAGCTTTCCAACAGTTTCTCCCACCTGAATATCCCACAGGCAATCCTGAGTAAATTGCTACTTTGCACTACAAAATCCCTTCTGCCCCCTTGGCATGTTTGTGGAAATAGGCATCTTCATTGCAAGAATCTCAAGGATTCCTGCAGGAATCAAGTTGCTTCCAGTGGCTGTAACAAAGTCGAACTGGAGGAGGTGGGAGAGGAAGGGAGGGGAGAAGGGAAAGGGTAGAAGGGTATCAGCATGGAGGCATGGTAGAGATAGTTCCTCTGCCAAGTATGGCCCCGACATTTGCCCTGAAATTGTGAGGCCTGAGAGTTTAAAGTAAATCATCGGTCTTCTCCAGAGAGATACTCCTTACCTTGCGCCTGCATTGCTGCAACACCACAACCTCTTGACACACAAGCTAGAAGAATTTCCTGGAACACCACAAATTGAGGATATCATAATTCCCACTTCCCTAATTGAGAAAAATTAAAGTAAAAAAGAATGGGCCCTAAACCTATTAATAATTCCAATTACACACATGATAATAGTTTATCTTCATAGAAAGAATAGTATATAGAAAGAGTATATCCTGTTCATTAGGATTACATAATCACACAACTCTATTTATTGCTTTGAAGAACTGTGTGTCTTAGAAATGAACAGTAAAGATATTTTAGAGGCAACTCATCCCTGAATGAATTCTAGCTACAGATATTTCTGATTCTGAAATTAGAGGTTTCCTTGTTGTTAAAAATGTACCATGAAATAACATTAATTATATGTTGATATTCTATAGCTGTCAATTTAGCAAAATCTTGATTAAAAGTTACTTTGCGGATACAAACTATTTTTGCTTTCATTTCTTTCTTCATCATTTAAAGCTGATGAGAATATCTTTCTACCTGCATAAATCTGACTCATCATGAGGTGTTTAGATCTGTCATTGTTCCTTCACTCCTTGGCTCTTTCCCCTATACATGTAGAGACAAAAAAATCATTCAACATGCTGTAATGTACTTTCACGGTATATTTTATCTACTTCCAAGTATTTTAACATGTGACAATGACTCAAAACCCACACTTCCTTTTACTTTACTACTACTCCTGCAGTACTGCCGCTCTAGGCAACTTCAACATGCCTCCTCTTTTGGAAGTTTGTCCTAAAGAGACCACTCACTCACTCAGCAACAGAAGAAAAATATTAGAAATGATTAACAGTTGAAAAACTGGAAAATACTGTTGAAGAACCACCCTAGCTGGCAAGAAAACTCAGGCGACTATAGTATCTGAAACTAATTTAAACTCATTTGAGAGGGACAGCATCCTCTTGAAGAGCATGATACAAGCACCTAGGGGAAGTACAGAAAACTCAGAGCATCAGACATACAGTCTTTAGCTCAGCCAAATTCCTTTCCGCTTAAACAGAAGATGGTTGTACGCACAGACTGCATGAGCAGGCTTATCATAACTTATCATCTGCTGTTAAAGCCTGTACCCTGCCCATGGGCAGGAAATAAGACAAAAGCGATGGGTTATTTTGCCCTGAGAGGGAAAGTATCTAAGCAAATCCCGCCCTTTCTGTTGCAACTCCACTGAAGCCAAGGCTAAGGTCTTGGACAGAGATCCATTCCCAGCAGAGACCAGTGTTGGGCAAAGACTACAAAGTCACGTCAGCCCCAAAGCACTCAGCAGATCTGCAGCCCAGGCGGTGGCACGCGACAGAAATATTTGCAGCGTGTGTAAAGAAGTCGAAGGTTTGTGTAACAAGTGTCCCCAGGAGCTCCCTCGAACCCGAAGCGCCCTGTGGGAGACCAGCCGCTCCTTGGTTCGGGGACTTCCGTCTTGTGCTGGGCACACTGAGGTGGAGCCCAGGACATCCGCACCCCCAGGCTGCCCCGAGGAGGACCTGGCGCGCACACGAGACACGAGGGGCTCTAAGAAGTCAGACTTGCCAGGCTTTGGCTGCCAAGCCCCAAGCTCTTACCTTGCTGGAAGCAGCAGCAGCTTTGCCTGGTAACAGCAGAGACTCTTCTCTGCCCCACAGTCCCGGCTGAGCGCTGCCCGCTGCCCCGCCATTATGACCTCGGCGTTGCGGCGGGAGGCGCCCTCCCGCCAGAGCTGGCACGGCGCGGGGCCGGGGCCGGGCGACGCAGCGCAGAGCGGAGCCGCGCCCGCTCGCCCGCCGGGGCGTCCCGCTGCAGAAGCCGATGCCGGAGCCCTGGAAGGCGCGGGCCGGGCAGCAGAGCTGCAGCCTCCCCCCGGGCTTTTAGCAAATGCCACTTCGCACTCCTGGCGGCGCTGGCAGGCGGGGAAGGGGCAGCCCGTGTCTGACCACAGAGATGGAGGCCCCCCGCCTTCATTTGAGGGTTTCCCAAATGCAAGCCCCTGCGGCCCGTCCATTAAAAAAATTGGCGCCTGGCCCTGCTGACATGTCCGCGCGGGCACTGCGGGCTCCTCAGCGAAGCTCGGACCCGGTCGCATGGCACCTACCACGACTCTTCCTTTCCTTTCACCGGCTGGCGGATCCGCCAAAGCTTTTCCTGGCGGCTCCGTGGAGTGTTTCAATCACTCTCCAGGTCACCTGTGTAGATGAGGTGACCCCTGCTTAGGAGGTCTGTAGGACAAGGGCAAATCTGGCACATTGGGCTGTATGCGTGGCTTCCCCTGATCCTTCCTTAACACCTGGTGCCTCTGGTATCATTTGTTAGGGGCACCACACATTAATGCAAGAGGCAATGGGAGTTGAGGAGCTCTCAACACCTTCATAGCTTAGGCTGTGTGCAAGACATATCCTAGAGAGGTAACAATGATTCCTTCTACTTTCTTTGTAAGCCAGAAACATTGTAAACTGTCCATTTTCCACATCTGAACTGTTGGCAAGTCCAAGTCAATCATAACAGAACAAGAAAGATGCTTCTTGGAGATGTGGATTTAGTTTTACAATTGGTAAGTAGCTCACTACATACAAAACAGTTAAAATGCACTCAAAATACACAGGACCATGATACACACAGATTAGTGAAACTACATACACCTACATCAACACCAGCATGCATTCAGTCTTCATTCTGTGTGTGCTATTTACAAATTTGTTCCAAAAGCTTTTATTTCTTTAAAGAGAACTCTCTATTTCCAAGTGGGCCCACACAAATCAGTATTGTGCATTCTGCTTGAACATTAATTCAAAGTGAACTTTCTCCATGTGCTGGTTAAAATATTGAGAGAGCCAGTTTTATGTTGCTCCATTGAAAGTTAGTATACAGCAGAACCTCCTGAGACAACAGGAACCTCTGGTGAAAGACTGGCGTGTTAAAGACTGAAGTCAGCGTCAAAGGAATGAACAGTTTTTGGTATGGGTCCAAATTCTCTAGAAACCTCTGGCACATGTTGATCAGCTGGGCAATGACCACCAAACCCAATCACAACCAAATTTTAGGAGAATGGGAAGGGTGGTTTCCTCCTATTGTATAACTGCTTCTAGAAGTTGTTTTTCTAAAGCTATGGTTTAAATAAATGCAGAATCCCTAAAAGCTGAAAAGAAAAAGCCCCTCTGTAGCTGCAGTGGGACTGCACTATCCCTATCCATCTTATATAAGTGTAACCCTCAGTTTACACCTTTTTACCTGAAAAAACTTATGGCAAGATTAAAAAATAAATTTTTACTATGTCCTGAACAGCAATCTATCATTTTGGTCTAGTTCAGGCAAAAGGAAGAAATGAAAACCAAGTTTAGAGCCTCCAAAGGAAAAACATCTGGTTAGAGCTTTCTGGTCTTAAACCAAAAGATCTTCTGATTTTATGGAAACACTTATGCTATTACCAGTCTGTCCAAATGTAGGTGGACTAGATAGACTCTAAGGGATAAATTCCTTGCTTCACCACAAATATAAGTATTTTCCTAAACATCTTTGAGAATGAACTATATAAAGAAATGAAATCACCTTCACAGATAAAACAAGGCAGACAGATCTGCAGTAATCCCACCTAAAGGTATTTCTCTTTTTAAATTCTGATTAAGTTATAAAGAAAGCATATAGACACTTGTCTGGACACTTATGTTTTATCAGCCTTGCCAAGTCCTCAAGCAACTAAGGGGTCATTATTTCTTTTTTTACAGTCAGTGAATCAGTTCATTACAGAACTGCTGTTAGAGGTAACTGTAAGCTTTAACTTGTCCAAATTGGACTTCAACCCATGTCTAGAATACTCTTGTGATAAAGACTTTTTTATTTATATAAAAGTAATGAGATGCAAAACAACTTTACAACTCCTACAAAAGTGAAGTATAAGCAAAATATCAATTATGACCTGTACTCATAACTTTTCAAAAGCATTTGAGTTATATTAACTCCATAACTGCAGTTATAATATCTTGCAAACAAACGAGACCTACTGCATGTTGCCATATTTATTTAAAATTCATAAATGTATAACCCTATATGATTAATGATCTTCTTTCCAAAAGGTTCTTTAAAGCAAAGACACTAACAATAAACTAATAAAATCCTTACACAAAAGATTAGGACATTAGGAAATATCATCTACATATTTCAACTTTATTAGAAGGCTACAGTATTTTCTTGTAAATAAACTGTTATTCCTTGGCCTCTACATCTTTAGCTATCACGTTGTTTACAAACTGCAGAGTTGAAAAGTCTTGAGTCCAAAAGTCAAATTATTGTATTGTTTGGCAGCATTCACGGAATCCAAGTTATTGAGCCATCTGCACTACAACAGCTTTCCAGGCTTTGTCTTTGTCAAAATCCTTCATAGTATTATTGGAGACCTAAAGATGAACAGATTCAAACACTATTTTAGTTAAATATTAAAATAAAGTAAAAATATCCAGTGGGCTGATTTATTAAAATATACCATAATGTGTTGACTGTTTAATAATATTTCACATTTACTTACTGGATTTTTATTCTGAAGAGTTCTAAAACCCTTCACAAGTCATATACCTATTGCATGAGAGAATGAAGTCACTTCTAGGGCATAGGGAGTGGGTGCATGGCATTTTTTATAATAAGAGCGGATTTTTTTTTACTCATGACATTGTATCCTTATATCCAAACACACAAACTAGGAATTCTTAAAGGTTTTTCCAGAACCTCAAGGAAAAGCACTACCAACAAAGCTCTTGGCTGCTCTGATGCCAAGTACACTAGGGTTACCAGTATATCTTAGGTCTCTAAATACTATCATACTACAAATAATGACAAAAAAAGAGCACTCTGGTGCTCAGTTTACCTATGTTGAAATAATGATGAAACTTACTCAGCCTTTCAGGGGTTCAAATTTATATTTCAGGAAATCTAGGAACACTAACTCTGACAGCTATAATTTACAACTGTTTTAAAGTTAAATAAATCATTTAATAATTTGACATCCTAAAAATACCAGGACATCACATAACATCTGTAATCCTTTTAACATACTGTTATTTCTTTATCTTATGGCTTTCTTTAAAAAAATCTTTACACAGAGAAGTATCAAAGAACCCTTCAGTGCTGTCTTCTCTAGCTAGTATCTGGAGGAAATCTGTAACATATGTAAAA
>NW_017729007.1:12056845-12057663 GCF_001723915.1 Gavialis gangeticus | reverse complement strand
AATAATTTGACATCCTAAAAATACCAGGACATCACATAACATCTGTAATCCTTTTAACATACTGTTATTTCTTTATCTTATGGCTTTCTTTAAAAAAATCTTTACACAGAGAAGTATCAAAGAACCCTTCAGTGCTGTCTTCTCTAGCTAGTATCTGGAGGAAATCTGTAACATATGTAAAAGATTTCTTAAAGGTACCTCAACTTTAAAGTAACTGTTCTACTGGATTGTCTATTCTTCAGAGAATGCCACAATGTTCTTTCAATACATAGAGCCTTCGGTGGGAACCAATAAGTTTGATTAATAGTAAAATCATCTTTATTATTTCATAGATTTCATACACATTAGGGCTGGAAGGAACCTTGGAAGATTGAGTCCAGCCCCCTGCCCCAGGGGCAGGAAGTCAGCAGGGATCATAGGATCCCAGCAAGATAGACATCACAATGTGTCTTGAAGGTGTCCAAAGTAGGTGCTTGGATCTCATTAGTTTGAAGGCTATCTACTTTATGCATGGTGAATCACATATCAAAGTCCTTATTCAGATAAATAGACCTCATTGACCCTACACATTTAGCAAATGAAAAGTTCAACAATCCCAAGGACAAACTGCAGAATCTAGCAGGATTCACAACATTGCACCAATCATACATATTTCTTAGTTGGACAGAGCTTGTATATATACATATACAAATACATATATACATACACATACATATATACCCACACACACACACACACACACACGTGTATATATATACACATATAAACACACACATATCCTAAGGGATAGCCAGCATGGGTTTATTGCGGGTAGGTCT
>NW_017729007.1:12055747-12056420 GCF_001723915.1 Gavialis gangeticus | reverse complement strand
TGATCTTCCAAGGTCCATTCCAGCCCTAATGTCTATGAAATATATACACACATACTTACACACACACACAACCCATTTTCATTTTTTTTATTTGTAGCAAATTCTTATAAATTTATTCATTCACTCATGCTTTTATTAATGATTTGGATGATAGGATTGAGTCCATGTTTAGCCAATTTCTAAGCAACACCATGTTAAGTAGAGTTGTAGGTATTCTAGGATCAAGAATAACCTGGATAGACCAGAAAAATGGTCCACAACCAACCAGATGAGATTCAGCAAGGACAAGTTTATCATCCTATACTTGGAACAAAGTAATTCCATGCACAAAATACATAGTGGGAAATGATTGGCTGGCAGAGAAGGACCCAGGGTTTACAGTAGACCATAAGCCAACACTGCTCTTCCTGCCAAAAAAAGCCAATAGCATTCTGGGAGTTCCACTTGCAAATAAAGGGAAGTGATTCTTCCACCCTATTCAGCACTGTTGAGGCTTCACCAGAGATAGTGTCTGATTTTGGGCCCTACACTTCAAAAGGAATATGAACTGTTTGGAAAGAGTCCAGTGCAGAGCAACTAAAATGATTAGGGGCCTCAGAGGCAAGACTTATGAAAAAAGGCTGAAAAAGCTCAGATTATTTAGTCTGGAGAAGAGAAGACTGAGGATAAATTG
>NW_017729007.1:12036386-12050747 GCF_001723915.1 Gavialis gangeticus | reverse complement strand
AAGGGAAGTGATTCTTCCACCCTATTCAGCACTGTTGAGGCTTCACCAGAGATAGTGTCTGATTTTGGGCCCTACACTTCAAAAGGAATATGAACTGTTTGGAAAGAGTCCAGTGCAGAGCAACTAAAATGATTAGGGGCCTCAGAGGCAAGACTTATGAAAAAAGGCTGAAAAAGCTCAGATTATTTAGTCTGGAGAAGAGAAGACTGAGGATAAATTGGATAACAGTCTTCAAATACCTGAAGGGCAATTACAGAGAGGATACAGACAGGCTTTTCTCTATGGCTGTAGGACACAGGACTAGGAGGAACAGCCTCAAGCTGCAGCAGAGGATATTTAGGTTGGAGACTAACCTTTCTGACTATGACGGTGGTCAAGCACTGGAAGAGGCTACCTAGAGAAATTGTAGAATCTCAATCACTCAAAATTTTCAAGAGCTACTTAGGCAGACACTTGGCTGAGATGATTCAGTCAGAGATACTCCAGCCTTTGGCAGGTGCTGAACTAGATGACCTCATGAGATACCTTCCAGCCCTAATGTCCAATGATCATATGATCCTATATATTATAATCAGGCAATATGTCCTTCATAGTGAAATTCAGGAGAAGCAGAAACAAATGCAGTCATTACAGTTTTAGACGGTAATTTTTAATGTAAAATGGGACTAAAAACTCTACACATATCAGATATAAATATAGTACCATATGAGGCACTTACCTCCGCTGTTCTGTACTCTGTTTTTTTAATTTGTGGAATAGTCCAAGATGAATCATGCAATTTCATTTTTGTTTTGTAACTTACACACTGTATAATAGTGCCAGTGGTAAGAAAAGCCTGAACTAACAGGATCAGCATCAGAAGTAACAGAAGTACATCGTAAGATTGCTAAAAATAAAGATGTACATAATTTATTAGCTGTTTAAGTAACACGTCTGCTTTTTATGCCTTCCCTCCTTTTACATTTTCCAGAGGAAATGTTAATACTACAGCTATCTCACTGTTTTGGTGCATCACAGAATGTTACCACATTCTTTCTCCAGTTGATTAATCAAACAATTCATTTTGGAAAACTGATCTTCATGGAAAGGTCTGTACAAAGAAGAACAAAGCTTATTATTTTTTGTTTTACTGGAAATTATAAGGCATTAATTTTCTATTCATATGGGGGTGGCTATACGCATGCTCCTTCACATTCTATTAGAACATGTCAGAGCAGATTCGATTAATCAAGTGTGATGAAGTGCTGCAGTGTCACATGCTCTAAGTCCCTGCGAGTTTTAAAATGGCTGCAGGGTGCTTTAACTAAACCTCATTTGAATGAGGTTTAGATAAAGTATCCCACAGCCATTTCCAAACACATGGGGGCTTAATACATGTGGTGCTGTGGCCTTTTACTCAGAGTGGCTGCCCAGGAACCACTGTAATTAAAATGCTCTGCCCTCCCACCTCTAAGCATGTGTACAGGCCGCCACTGTCTTCACTATCTGAACATGTAACCACTGTCTCTCAAGATACTCCAACTGGTACAGAACATGGTAGCATATTTCCTTAGCAAAATGGCCTATTTTGAGCTCATCAGACCTATCTTCTGCCTTCTACGCTAGCTTCCCATAGAATACCATTGCAAGTTTAATTTCTGAGTCCTCATCTTAAAGGCACCCAATGATCTAAACCCAGAATACCTAAAAAATTGTTTAAAGGACAAAGACAAAGATGAAAAGCTGTGTTCCTTTGATACAATGAAGCTCAGCTCCACAAGGATAAAATTGATCTCTGTAGGAGACAAGACTCAAAGAAGTTGATTCAAGATGGTAATATATATTCCCACAAAATGTGATCACCACAAACCTCATTATCTTCTGCTTTTAGTGCAAGGCAAAATTTGGCTTTGCCTTTACTAATATAGGTGCATAGTACAGTGTATATATAATACATAAATAAATACAAATAGTCATATAATTTTCCCCTAAAGAAAAAGAGTGAGAAAGAAACACACACACGCATGCAAGACAAACTAATCATGCCATGTAATGCTTAAAGAATGTGGGCATTAACGTAATGGGACAGAAAAAAAAACTAAGAATAGAATTAATGAGATTCATTTGGATTTCAGTTTTCCAAACTCTAAGTACGACTTAGTTAACATTATTACATATGTAACTATATATCAGATAAGATTTCTTTGAAAATAGGTTCAAATGTATTAAAAAATAAAACTGACTGGAAATTTTTAACTAAAAAAAGTTAATTTGTCCAAACCAAAATGTGTCTTTGAAACAGATCAATCTGATAAAATTTACATAAAGGTTCACAACAGAATTTGGTCAAAATTAGAAACAACTCCAAACTGGTTTTGGACCCTGATTCTGAACAGGCACTTAAAACTATCCTTTACCTTCCACTTTGTGGAATAAATAATTAAAACATTAATTGGACCAAAAAGTCAGAAGTTGCCTTTGTATCCCAATAGTCAGTGTATTTACCTGAGATGTGGCCAGATTTAAATTCCAACTCAAATTAATATTTTACTAATTACAGATTCAGAGGGAGCATTTCCCATATGAGAGATTAAGAGAACTAATCATAAAACAGCCAATAACCAAACAGTTAGGTCCATTAGCTGGGATGTTGTGAGAAGCACAGACCAGAGGCTTGAACCCGGAATCTCCAGAGCCCAGACTAATGTCCTAATCACAAGGCTATTGCTCATGGTCTCATGCACTTGCTTGCTCGCTCACTCTCTCACTTTCCCCATTTCAAAAAAGCTTTGACAAAAAGTCTTGGTTTTTTGATGTGAATTGGAAAAAAATTTGCAATCTAAAATCTTTTGTGGGTCAGGAAAAAAGTTTTGCACGCAGGTCTACACAAAATGCTTAAAGATACTTTTATGAACAATTTAGCAGACTTGGGCTAAGTCTTCATTTTAAATTAAAACAGAAAACTAGGGAAACTTTCTTTGTCCTCAAGTATTTAAAAGTTTCATACAATCAGGTTCAGCAACAATTTGACCTTTATCTGACTGCACTTTTCCCCTAAACATTTTGTTGAGGCCATTTGGAGACATTCATTCTCTCCAGAAAAATCAGAAAAATCTAGTACCCCATGAATGCTTAGTTAGCTGGCTCTAATATACTGGTTTTTAATCATTCAGCAATGATTCATTCAAAATGCTAGTCACACTTAGTCACAAAAAATAACATGGTTTTCAGATTTTTATCCTTTTATTTTACTCTTAGATATGTTTTCAATTCTGGCATTTAGTGAGAATTTATGTTAAAGGTAAAGTACAGTAAATTTTGTTAATATCGTTATACTTAAAGGGTCATATCCTGTTTGCTTTAAGGTTTGATTCAGTATGTCTTTGTACGTTAACCCTGGATGGATGTGGTATCAGATTAAAGTGCTTTAGGTTAAAGTGCTTTACTAAGCATTCTACCAGATCCCCCTGCAAATCAAGATAGGTTTCATTCCACTGGCATCCCTTGCTGGGAGGCCTGCTAGCCTCTGCGCAAGTCTGGCCCACCCTCCCCACCCCCAAGACCTGAGCCAGGAAGCTGGGGAAGGAGAGGTGTGCCCTCCGCCTTAGCTTCCTGACTGCTGCAGCTTGGAGCTTCAAGCACCTTTTCAGTGCACCAGGAACACAGGGTAGGTTGTCAGGGTAACAGAGTCCTCTTCCTGCATGGGATTGGCTCAGCCCTTCCCACAAGACCCAAACCAGCAAGCTGGGGGGTGAACATTTTGTGTACTTTCCCACTGTGCCATGTACTGGGAGAAGGCAGGGTAGATTTGCCACTTACTGGCAGGTATTCTAGTAAACAGAAATAATTTATTCCTCATGTAATGTAGGAACTTAAAAGGTTGCTACGATGTTAAAAACACTTGGTAGCACCTTATAGAAAAGTTTTATGGAATTTACATAGGCAGTAACTTTTCTATAGATTATTTTTACAATTCTAAACTTAGATGTTTATAATCCTGATGTCATATTCTCTAGGAGATTCAAAACACATTTTAAAATAACTTTCTTAAAAGTTATGTAGTTTTTTGGAGTAATTCCATGTTTTTAGTTCTTTCTCCATGATGCAACACTTAATATACTTATACACATAATTCCTAATACATTCTTTAGTTACTCCATCTAAATCTCTAATTAGTGCCTGCTAAATATTCAATTAATTAAGGGAAATACATACTTTAACAGCAGGTGGATAATTTTTAAAGATGTCCACAACTCGCATGATACTGAAGGATAGGTATGCAGAAGCTGTGAATAGTAATGGAGAAGTGATGCTGCTTATGGCAATCAGGACCTCAACCTAGTTAAAATAAGATATTAATTTTAAATGAGGTGTTACTCGTATGTTAAAATAAAAACAAAAATAAAAAGACAGAACATTATTTCATGAGATCCACTTCTTCTTGGCTGAGTGTGTCATCATACAAAGAGCTTAATCCTGCAGACTACCTGGCTAGGAACAAACATTACACATAAACCAGTTTAAGTGATCAGAAACGGGTTTAATCTTGTAACAGAACAGATATTCATTGCACATAAACCAGTTTGAGGTAAACCTGGTTGAATGGAGTATCAGACGTAACAGATTTGGCTCAAACCGATTTATACAACGTCTGCCCCAGACTCCTTGGTGGATTAAGATAAACCAGACACTCCCAGCATCCCAGAATGCTCTCTGGGCTGACCAGGGCTATCTGCTCCACAGCAGGGCTGGCCCCTCCCTTCTGCTCTGCTGGAGCTCCAGAGACTGCGGGCTGCTTCCCACCTCCCTTCACCACTCCCTGCTAAGCAGGAATTCCCTCCTCCCCTCAGCCTTGCTGAGGAGGTGTCTGTGTATTAGCTTGAAGACCACATGCTGGCTACTGTGCTGAATCAACAGGCAGACTCAACTCACAGGATCAACAAGTAGCTGCTAATATTTCTATGCTGTTTTCTTCATTGGGTGATAAACACTGTTATCAATTCCCTGCTGGACTAATCAGAGCTCCTGCCAGAACCTGGCCATGCCCCCTCAGCTCCATGCTGTGGAAGGAAGGGAGGACTGTGCTAGTGCTCTCCCCCCCTGCCCCCAGCTCCTAGACTGAGCCACTGCAGGCATGTGCCTGTATTTCTGGGATGTCTGTCCAGTTACAAAACTGATTTAGCCTAGCCAGGTTAAACTAACCTGCAAAGATTGAATCAATTCAGGCTCAGGCTTTTTGACCGTCTGTCCGTAGCCCCTATGTCCTAAATTCCCCTTCAAATGTATGAATATTCCCTGTAAATTTTAAATGCTATTTGTAAAGAATGCTATTACTTTATATACATATACATTCCTTTTTCATTACAGATGTGAAGATTTTTGTTTATCTTTCATGCGTACAGATAATAATAACAAATTAAAAGGGTTGGCATAGAAGATGCAAAATTATTTTTTCCTTTTACATAAACAGCGGAAAAGACAGCCAAATATTAAGTGAACTACACACCCTAAATGACTAAGCCAGCAGATTTCAGTGTTTTCAGATATGTTTCCTAGTGAGACACACAACCTGGTTTTCATTCAAACATAAATCTACAGGCTCAAATTTTATTTCAGTTAGCCATATGTCATTATGGACTTAAATGTGACTGAATGCATCTAAGAATAGAATCTGGCTTAGTTCTATTCTAGACAGACTTTGGTTACCTATTGGTGACCCAGTTAACTCTCCTTGCTACCTATATAGTAGTGTCTAAAACTTTCACTGTCCAGTATAAATACATGTTTTGTGTGTTATAACCCATTAACAAACTATTCTGGTTAATACACTTACAGTCTACACCATAAGACCCCAATTAACTCTATTTAGCATTATTATCAATTATGGGTCCCCTGTTATATTTCCACTATATTTCCATCATCTTTTTAGTCACTTTGCAGTGGACAAATATTAGTTACACCAATATTAGTTATCATAAAAACATAAAAAGTGCCATACTGGATCAACACAATGGTCCATCTAGTCTAGTGTCCTGTCTCCAACAGTGGCAGGCATTAAAGTGTACAGGTCATGTCTAGTTAATCCACCCCTGTCATACTGACCCCTCCCTCTTAGCATCAATCATTATTAGTTTAGGGATATTAAATTATACATCCCTGACTGTTCTATTTAGTGTTCCTATCCTCCATGAATTTGTCCAGTCTCTTTTTTGGAACATAGTTATAATATCTACTTCTACAAACTCCTATAAGAACAAATTCCACATAATAACTATGTGCTGTTTTAAAAAAAGTTTTTCTCTTGTTTATTTTAAACTTGTCTCCTGTTAATTTCAGTGGGTATTCCTTAGTTTTTGTCCACTAGGACCTGATGAATAACAATTTCCTACTTACTTTATTGAGAGCCTGCATGATTTTATAGATCGCTGTCAATTTCCCCCCTCTGGCCTTTTTTCCAAACTGAAGAGTCCTAGTACTTTTAGGAAAGACCTTAAAAGTAAATACTCAACTGCAATACTAATTGCTGAACATTTTCCATACATGCTTACCAAACATTTACTTGGATATTCAGCAGCTACATGACTTGCAATGGCACTTGGAAAGCACTGAAAAAAACACCAAGACATAAGAACTACTAGTAGATCTCCTGTTAGTATAAATTGTCATAGCTTCATGGATTGCAATGAAACATTGATTTACACTGGTTTTCATTCAAACATAAATCTACAGGGTCAATTTTTTATTTCAGTTAGCCATATGTCATTATGGACTTAAATGTGGCTGAATGCATCTAAGAATAGAATCTGGCTTAGTTCTATTCTAGGTAGACTTTGGTCTGTCTAGCTTGGGATCATAGACTAATTTTGCTAAAAAAGTGAACAGTGTATAATTGTGTATGATGTTGTACTGGAATCATGAATGGTACTAATTAAATGCAGATAAAAGTAAGTTAAATTTGTTATCATTGATGAAATGTTATATATAAAACCACACACAAAGTATAAATACTCCCCACATAGACAAATTCTGCAGTTTTAACACATGCAGAAACCCTACTGAATTTAATGTGAATTTAGAATACTGAAGTACTGGTCTCATGACTACAGAGGGCTGGTACTCTATTTCATTCTGTGGGTATTCCCAGGAACTGGGAGTGGGGCTAGTGATTTCTTCTCCAGTCTGTCCCCTCTCTGGCATACAGTAGATGTGAATCTTAGCATAGTTGTGACTCTCCTGTATTTACCTGAATCCAAGACAAGTTTTTCCCTATTTAATATGGGGAGAAAGCCCTCATCTCGACTTCAGATACACAGCAGCAGGGGTCAGGATGAAGGTAGCTCCTGCACCTCCATCTCCAGCCCCACCCAGGATTGGGGTCAAGATCCATCAGAAGCAGGCCCTCTCTGCCACACAAACAGTTCTGTGCCACCACCAGCCCCCAGACCTGTGCTGCCACCTGAATGTGGCCTTACTGCAGTTGCTGCTGGTCCTATGGATCCATCCAGAGCACAAGGTGAGTTTGACACACGTGAACTACAAATGAGTATCAAAAGAACACTGAACTTGGAAAGAAGAAAAAAAACAGAGACATTCTGTGTATTTATTTGTAAAGGACTTACAGCCACTAAGATCCAAAAGAAAGTCACTGAAAGATATGGACCTGAAACTAACACATCCATATTCAGAGCAATTATGCCGCCAAATACTGCTGAAATTCCAATGATCACCTCAATTACCTGAAACATTGCAGAAGACTCACATTATTACAATGACCTGAAACAATACAGAACACACAAAGTACTACATCTCACTGTTGAGTTTTTCCAGCCATTTCATTTGCATGGGTAGGTCCTGAGTTATGGACGGGAATGGATACTTTTTTTTAGTGTTAAAGATATTTGAGACCAATCCTGCATACATGAAAGATATGCCAAAACTCCAGTTGGAATACATGGTAGCAGGGGGGGCCCAAACGTACTCAATGCGCCCAATCTATAATATTTTTTTTAATGCCTGTAGTTCTTTTTCCTTCAGTCATCAATCAGGCTTTTTCCTGCTACTAAGGCTATTTGGAATTCATCTTGCAACTTAATAGCATCTCATGTCTGTGTCTACACATCAGAACAAGCCTGGTCCTGAAGTTATTACCCACAGAAAATTCCCACCCACTCTAAAGGGGTTCAGTAAATGGAAGGATGAGAGAATAAATCCATTTAGCCAAAGAAAATAAGGCTTTTCTTACTGAATAGGATTTCAGGAGCCGAGTGGGAAAGCAGACATTGCTCAACATGCTGTTATTGTCATATGCAGTATTCTAAATGAAAAAAGAAACAGAAAAGTAGACAGTTGATTAAAGGCTAAACTCTGGCCTGGTTTTCACAGCATTAACATACTCTGCCATCTATCTTCTGTGTAATCTGCCTCTATCTTGAACAAATATATGGGAAAGAACAGTATTTGCACATCCTATTCTTTACCCTATCAAAGTGAGCAGAGAGGGGCAGAGGTCATTCATTCACCTCCACAACATACCAGACACAGCGACTGATTAAAAAAAGCTAATACATTACCGATCAGAATTAGTGACAGGCCTCTTCCCTGTTGGGAAAAATGGGGAGCAAAGATTGAATTGTATTTCTCTAAATAAGTTTCTTCCTGACAGCATCCCAGCCTAATCTTGTGAATATTGTCCAAATAGTGTTAAGTTTTATATGTGGACACTATGGGTAGAATTCTATTTCCCTTTGTGCATCTAAATGGCAGGTTTTTAGCCACAAAAATGCCATTTACACGCATTCTAGGGATTCTATTTTCTTGGCATGCATAAGTGTGCTAGTGTAGACTGAGTACATGCAGTAACCTATACCTGCAGTAACATGCACTGGTTGGGCACACAGCAACTAAGGCCTGCAAATGTAGCTGGGAATGCATAACTAATGCTGCTGGACCCAGGAGGAAGAGCCAGATCCTTCCAGACTATAGCCCTGACTGCTGAGGATGCTCACTTAAACAGCCAAAGATATGGGTTCTAAATCCCTGTCACCCAGAGGGGATTTAGCCTGCATCTTTCTGCCAACACAGTGCTCAAAACACCGTATCACAGATCAAGCATTGTCTAGACCAGTGGTTCTCAACCTTTTTTGTACCAGGATCAACCTGTAAAATTGATGGCCAGTCCCAACCCAGTAAATGGTTAAACTTAGAAAACACTCCCAGGCCCTGCCAGTTCCCCTCACTCCCAACCTACTGCTTCCTGCCCCCACCCCCCCTCCCCCCCTGTAGTGTGTGGGGTAGGGGGTGGGTGTGTGGGGCAGGGAAGCCATAGGGAGGTAGGTGCTCCCCCAGATTGTGCGCCCACAGCAGGCATGGGGCTGCAGGCTGGCAGGACTGGCACAGGCAGGAGTCACCTCCACAGCCCAGCAAGCAGGACCCAGCACAAGAGGGCAGAGCAGGGTCACTAGACTTGTTGTTGCCACTGCCAGGATCCTTGTGCCAGCCACCCTGCCAGCAGTGTGAGAAGTAACAGACAGGAGGAGAGGGCTCTCCCCTCCCACTACTATCCTCTTGTGCACTGGGCCACAGCTCTACCTCGCTACCATGGCCCAGCCACCGTTGCCACTCCTCTCAGGCCACCTGCACCTTCCACCACCTCACCTCCCCTCTGCAGTAAAGCTGGAGCCTGAGGGAACAGTGACCGGGCCATGGTGGCGGAGTACAGCTGCAGCCCAGTGCACAAATGATTGGTGGTGGGAAGAGGTGGGGACAGTGCAGCCTTTTTCCGGCCATCCATTACTCCTTGCACTGGTAGCGCAGCTGGCACAAGGGTACTGCTGGTGGTGGCAGCAGCAACAAGTCTCATGACCCTGCTCTGCCCTCCCACAATGGGTCCTGCCTGGTAGGCTGCAGTAGCGGCTCCTACCTGTGCTGGTCCATCCAGGCTGCAGCCCCATGCTTGCTGTGAACACAAATCTTGGGGGTGGGGGAGTGTAGGAGCTGCTCTCCACACTGCCTGGCTACCACATGCATGTGTGCACGCACACACAAATGTGGCACCCCCTGCCTGATCACATTCTTCCCACTCCCCCTCAACCCCTTGTAGGCTGGAATTCTGCCAGCCTACAAGGGGAAACCTGCAGTTTCCCATGTTTTTCTCCTTTAAAGGAGAAAATCCATGAGTGTCCATGTTTTTCTTTGATTGTTTGTGACCCATTCATATATTCTTGTGACCCAGTTTTGGGTCGTGACCCACGGGTTGAGAAATGCTGTTCTAAATTAGAGCTCTCTCGTGCTCCCAGATAGCCAAGAGAGGAAAACGTGTGGGACCAATAGGAAGTAAACAAGCCAAAGAGTATGTGGACCAATGAAAGATTCTGGCCTGGAAGGAAGCAGACCCTGGATTCTAGCCTGGACCCTTGCTTCTGATAAGTGAACCTACTGCACTACACTGCAGCCATTCAACCAAGGAGTAGTAAATGTAAGAAACAGTGGTATGGTGGTTCGAGCACTGTGCTGAGAAGTCAGTGGGCACATTTACACATGCACTTTACTGCACAGTAAACTAATTTCTTGCACAGTAAAGCATTACCATCTACATGTATGAGGCAATGAGGCCAGTGTAGACTAATTTACTAAGGTGTCAGACAGTCCCATGAGACAAGTGCTATCCAACAGTGAAGTAAATTACTGTGCTTAAGGGCATGTGTAGAAACTGACGTTTGGGTTACTTTACTCCAGCTCAAACTGCACCAGAGTTTATTCAGTTGCATTAACTGCACATGTAGACATGCCCAGAAACATGCAGATTTAAACCCGTTCTGAGTTAAGGAGACCTAGAACATGGGTCTCCAGCTTCCTGGGCGAGTGCCCCAACTACCTACCTATGGAAGGAGGTTGTCCTCCCTTCTCATCATTTTCCAGAACTTGCATATATAAGTGTAGGCTGACACATCCATATGAAAGTTCTGCCAGCACATGCCAGCTATACAAGCACATCCTTTTATAGCTGGCATGCCAAGGGTATGCTTACCACTGGGAAGAAGCAAGTACTGTTTCGAAACACAGATAGGGTAGGTTTTTGAAAAGTGCCTCTGTGATGTGTCAAATCTCATTAGCTTCCTATGTTACTTAAGTAGGTTTGAAAATCTACCATTAGTCCTAAATCCTGCAGCCAACACTCATGTGTGCAATTCATTTTACTGGGGAACTCTGCCCAAACAATGAAAGGAAGAACTATCCCTCCTCTACAGGCCTCAAACAGCTGCAAAGCTTTATTTACATACACCAGGGACAGAAATGGGAAAGGGATAGACCAGAATATTTGCATATTTGAGGTTTGCCCCAGGCAAGTTATGCATTACAAAAAGCAAAGACTATAACTGCATGGTCTCTGGGTATTCTGATAACTACAATGACAGTAATTCACACGTCCTTTAATTTATTGTTCTGACCTAATTTGCATAATGAGATGTGAAATGATTGTTTATTTTGTTACAAAAATAGAAGACACTCACACTTTGTCAATGAATGGGAAAAAGAAGAGATATGACACAATAAGATATGTACTTATGGAAACAAATTAAAATTAAATAAAAAATGCATCATTCTTAAAAGAAAAACCTACTTGTTTCCTCATACAGCAGTCTTCATTAGACCTAGCTGAAATGATCACAGTAGTTGCCATGAAGATTTCCAGTAGAATCAACAGAATCAAATTGAAATTTATCTGCCAACAGAATACCACATGCAACTGGATTAAATAAACAATAAACATGTCTATAACATTAAAGCAAACTGTTGATCTATGGTGAGTGGAACAATATTGTTCTTTCATTTCAGTCCCACTTTATGAATGACAAAGCTTTAGCTTGCCTCTAAAATGTGTCTTGCATGTAAAACATTCTGAGAAAAATCTTAACAGGAAAATTTAAGAGGCCTTGTTCTTGGGCATTGAAACTGACCTTCCTCACTGTTTAGACCTAGGCATCTTGTGACCTTTAACAACACTGCACAATTATATATGGAGATAAATAGCAATGAACGTTATTGTGGTAGCAATAATGAGCAATGGTAGGCATTAACGAACACTTTATGACTCTCCACCTCAGGCTCAGTAACAACCAGTATGCTGTATACATCAGTGAATACTCCCCCACACTTGATGATGAGGAAGTCAACAAGGAACAATTCTACTGTGCACTTGACATAGTCCTGACTGCTACTGCCAAGGAAGACAAGCTCAGACTCATGGGTGACTTCAGTGCAGGAGTTGGGCAACACTCTAAACTCTGGAGTGACACCATTGGGAAAGAGGGGGTGGGGAAAATCAACTCCAATGGTATCCTCCTCCTCAGCAAATGTGCAGCACATGACTTGCTCATCATGAATACAATCTTTAGACAGAGTAACAAATATAAGACCACTTGGGAACTTCCAGACTCCAAGCACTGGCACCTTCCTGACTATATTATTGTAAGAGCCCATGATCATACTGAAGTGCAAATGACTGCTGGATGGACCACCATTTAGTCAGATCAATCATAGACACGTAGCTTGCACCACAACACTGTAAATAACCAAAAGAGATGTGGAAGAGATTTAACATCAAGGCACTCCAAGACAAGCTAGATGTGAGGCTCTTCAGCAGCGCCTTACTGAGAAGTTCTCTGACCTACCTGACAACATCAAGGACATCTAGGCACACTGGGAAGAGCTTAAGAACATTATTCACAAGGCATGTGCTGAATCAATTAGATACTCTACTTACCAGCAAGATTGGTTCGACGAGAACAATAAGGAAATCCTAGCACTTATACATCAAAAGAGAGCTGCATTCTGCAGTTGGCAAAATGAACACGCCAAAAACGAGAGGCTTACCACCTGCTCAAAGCTGAAGTTCAAAGAAGGCTACAGGACATCAAGAACCAGTGGTGACAAGCAAAGGCCGTGAAGATCCAGAGTTTCATTGACCAACATGACGTGAGAACCTTCTTTCAAGCAATAAAAGCCATCCATGGGCCACAATCCAATGGCCCAACTCACTTGTGATCCCAGCACAGCTCCACCCTTCTTGTGGACAATGTATCCATCAAGCAACACTGTAAGGAGCATTTCAAGACTCCACTCAGCCATGAATTTGAGGTCTCAGGTGCCACCATTAAGTCCATTCCTCAACACCCAGTAATAGAACTTCTTGCTAATCCCACATCCTTAAAGGAAGTCTGGCAAGCTATCATTCAGACCCAGCACAATAAGGCACCATAACTAGATGGCATTCCTGCAGGTTTTCAAAGCTGGTGGACCAGCACTAGCACAAAAACTTCACCAACTTCCATCAAAATATGGGTTAATGAGGAAGCTCCACCTGACTTAAAGAATGGCAGCAGTGTGACCATCTTCAAGAAAGGGTACAAGTCAGTGTGTAGGAACTACCAAGGCATTGCCCTCCTCTACACTGCCAGGAAAATTCTTACTCGCATCCTTCCTAATCACCTCTTCCCCCTTGCTGAAGATTGTCCTTCTAGAATCCCACTGTGGCTTTAAACCATCTCAGGGTACCACCAACATGATTTTTGTTGCATGACAGATCCAGGAGTAGTGTAGAGAGCAACACCAGGACCCGTTTATGGCATTCATTGACCTAACCAAGGCCTTTGACTCCATCAACCATGAAGCTTCATGGAAGGTGCTGACAACAATTTGGTTGTCCACTGAAGTTCAGTGTCCTCAGGCTACTCCATGACAGGATGATCGCCATAGTCCTTTGCAATGGATCAAAGACAGACACCTTTACCATCCCGACTGGTGTCAAGCAGGACAGTGTCATCACCCCAACCTTTTTTTCCGTCTATCTTGCTGTGATTTTGATTCTCATCTGTGACCACCTTCCTCCCAGATTGAGACTGAGTATCAAATGGACAGTCAGCTTTTCAACCTGTGGTGCCTTCACAGCACAATGAAACTTACCAAGACTGGCATCACCAACTTTTAGTATGCTGATGACTGTGTTATCCTTGGGCACACTAAGACCAATCTGCAGTCTACCTTTGACCTTTTCTCAGGTGCCTATCCTAGCCTAGGACTTTCCCTTAACTTTGGGAAGACCAGGCTCCACCAATTACTATTGGTGGAGAAACCCTGGAAAATGTTGAGCATTCCCCATACCTTGGCAGTCACCTCTCGCAGTCAGTCAATCTTGATGCAGAAATCGAACATAGCTTTCTGAAGGATATGCTGGGACAGAGAATCCTGTTTCACCGTGTCTTTACTGACCAGGATCTGCAGACAGAAACTAAGATCCTGGTCTACAGTTCAGTGGTTATCCCCACGCTCCTCTATGGGCGTTGTATCAAAGCCATCTTAAGCACCTAGAATGGTTCGATCAGG
>NW_017729007.1:12026501-12031386 GCF_001723915.1 Gavialis gangeticus | reverse complement strand
TGTTGCCCAGAAGGCTAATGGTATCCTGGGCTGCGCAGGTAGGAGTGTTACCAGCACGGACGCAAAAATCATGAAACATCAACTCAGCTGTGTGCAGATGGCTGATGCTCGTCTCCTGAAGCAAGTCCTCTTCTCTCAACTTAGTCATGGTAAGAAGACCCACAGAGGACAAAGGAAGCACTACAAGGACACCCTGAAAACATACCTTAAGAAGGGCGGAATCAACCCTACAAATTGGGAAGTGCTGTCTGATAACAGGTCTCAAAGGAGCTGCGCCATACATCAAGCTATAGTTCACTTTGAAGAGAACTATCTTGCTCAGGTAGCTGAGAAACGACAGAGGAGGAAGAAAAGTGCACAACATCCTAGCCAACAGTTGTGCCTCAAGGTACCACTTGCCATTTTTGTGGAAAAACTTGCAGAGCACAGATTGGACTCCTCAGCCACCTTAAAACTCACCAGTAAACCCTTCCTCCTCCCCCCCTCCCCCCCCCACAGATAACATCTTTGTGTCAAGGGATAGCAGATAATGATGGTAGCTTCTAAGAAAAAGGGCAGCAGAATGAACAGCAAAAATACTGTTTGAATATGGATGAACTTCTCCACATTTTAAACAGAAGCAAATATGTTTTTCCCTCTGCATATTAGGTAAGAATACTGTAAAAAAAGAGAGCTATTTTTAAACTGAAAATTCTGGGGAAAAAATCCTCCTCAGGGCCAAGTACAGATATTACACTTTCACTGGTATAAGTAATCAGAAACTAGTTTATAACTGTGAAGGGAAAGGCCTTGGGGCCAGAAGAAACTCCAGGAAAGGGAATAATTCTCCTATACTCACCTTAAGTAAAGGAAGGATTGTCGCTGGAGGATTGAGCCCCACACCATGGTTCCAGAGCGAATGCTCCCTTAGGATTGGTGACTGAGGAACACAGAATAGTAATTCTGGCCCTGGAGAGGGGCAGCCTGGAGACACCTCAGCATCCTGGGAGCAAAGATGCTGTGAGACTCTACTGCCAGCACCTGTTTGCAGCTGTGGAAGCACAGAGAAGCCCGGCAAGTAGCCCAGGTCGTCGGGAGGCCACTGACCAGGGAAGTGCCACTATGGAAACAGTGGAGCTGCTTGCTCAGCTAACATCAGCTGAAGCCACTGCCAAGTAAGTACTGGAAGGGCATACAGGGGGATCCACAGAATTGATCTCTGGAAGGGTGGTGGGTGGGCCTTGGAGTCCCTCCAAGGACTGGGCTTTTTTTTTCTATTTGTTTGTTTGCAATTTAATTTGATTCACTGACTTCCGGCTGGGACATTAGGGCCACATGCTGCCCCAACAAAATTCCTGTCTCCAAAACCAATCCTTGGCCCTGGTCTCAGGATGGTGAAATACAGATTGGTAGCAGGGGAAGAGGAACTCTCTGGAGGAGGGTCTTTCCCTCTTCTCCCTTTTGTGGCTGTTAACTGTTCATTGGCTGGGAACTGCTGAGAAGCACATAAAGCAGAGGAAGTTACTCTTCTCACACCCCCTTCAGCTTGATTACCAAGGCATCAACCCAGAGGGTTTAACCCAGTCCCTGGCTGGTGGCAAGTGTACTCCAGCCGCTGTGACTTGGCTCAGTGTAGTTGTAGTCTGGTGCATGTGTAAACCGCATGCCTGGGAGCTTCCCGGGGCAGTGAACTGCAGAGCAGTAAGCAGAGTAGGCCTACTTAAGTGAGTTGCAATTTATTGCTGCACATTAATGGCTTGTGTAGGTATGCCCACTGGTATCTTAAAAAATTATTAACATGGACTCGCTTCGAAGGGGCTGGCTGGAGCACGAGGGTGTTTCAGCAGAGGGCTAACCAGCAGGCATCCCCCATACTGAAGCACTTGTGTGTCCTGGCCAGTTGGCTCAGTGTGCACACATGCGCTACTGTGTACAAAAAACCTTTAAGTACAAATCCCACCCTGCTGCAGAGTTCATTTGTTTAGTTCATCCCAATAGGTGCACATGTGTAGACACTGAGACTTTTACTGCACAGTTAATTAGTCAACTGTGTAGTAAACATCCCAGTAATACTGAATAACTTCTGAAGAATAACAAACTTTCTGTGGAACATTTTGCTTAACATCAAAAATTGCTTCGAGTTAGAAAGAGATTTACATTTTTAGTTCTATAATCCCCTAATGGATGGTATGACTATTATTTTCCAGTGAAATCTGTATTAAAGATATAATGAATCATAGAAGTATTTTTTTCTATTTATTAACCATAAGAAGAGTGCAAGAAACCTTTTCTCCCATATACTACAGACTCTATGTATATTACTAAAGGTAATATAACTGGCTTTGGGACAACCTCAACAAATTGTAGGATTGGACCAAAAGAAATCTCATGAAGTTCAATATGGAGAAGTACAAAGTCCTGCACATAGGACAGAACAATCCCAAACACTAGTACAGGCTAAGCAGCAGCTCTGCAAAAAAGACCTGGGGGTTACAGTGGGCAGTAAGCTGAATGAGCCAGCAGCGTGCCCTTGTTGCAAAGAAGGCTAATGGCATACTGGGCTGCATTGTAGGAGTGTTGCCAGCAGATCAAGGGAAGTGATTCTTCCCCTCTATTCAGCACTGGTGAGGCCACATCTCAAGGAATGTGTCCAGTTTTGGGCCCCCCACTACAGAAAGGTTGTGTACAAATTAGAGAGAATCCAGCAGAGGATAATGAAAATGGTTAGAGGGCTGGGGATCATGACTTCTGAGGACAGACTGAGGGAACTGGGCTAAAGAAGAGACTGGGAGGGAATTTAATAGCAGCCTTCAATTACCTGAAGAGTGGTTCCAAAGAGGATGGAGCTAGACTACTCTCAGTGGTGGCACAGGACAAGGGGCAATGGGCTCAAGTTTCAGTAAGAGAAGTTTAGGTTAGATACCAGGATGAACTTTCTCACTAGGAGGGTATTAAAGCACTGGAATGGGTTACCCAGAGAGATTGTGGAATCTCTTTACCTGGAGGTTTTTGAGACCTGGCTAAACAAAGCCTTGGCTGGGATGATAAAGTTGGGGATGGTCCTGCTTTGAGCAGGGGGCTGGACAAGATGACCTCCTGAGGTCCCTTCTAATCCTTATTTTCTATAGTCGTATCCAGTATTAGGTGATACTTAATGGTGCAGAGGAGCATGAACTAACCTGGCCTACAGTCAATCCACAATCAAAAAAGCACCAAAATGTCTTAAAGTCCATTTTTAACATATTCCCATTGAGATGCACTCTACACTAAAGTCCTGAAGCTGAGGATCTTTGATGAAGAATTAATAGAAAATATGTCGGCATTTAGATTTACTGGAAAAATATGGAAAAGCAATCAGTGTGCCTTATGATTGTTATATTAGACTGCAGAAACTGGAAAAATAAAATTAAATCAGTTTGGGTAAAAATGTAACTCTCCCTAATTTTTTTTGTTTTGAAATTTCTAACCATAACAAATCAATTTTTTTTTTTTGCTATGCTTTCCATCAAAGCCACCAAAATGAAAAAATGTTTTCACTATCATTTACAGGACATCATATTATGGTAATTCGGAATATTACATAACTTGAAACTTAGACCCAAGGCTAAAATTTTCACACTTACGCACTAAAAATACATAACATTCAGGGTTGCCAACTGGCTTTAAATTTCTGGACAGTCAGTAAAAAGGCAGCCTAAAATTCCCTGTCCATAAAGTACATAAAAGTAGTCAAGCCATCTGTAATACCTAAGAAACCCTAGGTTCATTTCAAGATCCATCATCTGAATGAAGCTACATTTAAGTGTCAATGCTGGACAGAGAGAGAGGATCAGCATCACCTGACATCTAGGCAGGAGTGCTTGAGCAAGGAGCTGAACTAGCTGACCTCCTAGCTGAGGTCCCATCCAGTCCTACTTTTATATGATCCTAAAAGCAATCAGAAAAACACTACACAAGGGTTAATTCAGCTTAGAGCTAGAGAAACTTCCATCAAGGTATAGTCATATAGGAAGGTCAAATTCATTAGTCCTGCATAACTACTGAAAACATGAACTGAAGCCATGTGCATATGTTTCCCCTCAATTTAGATGTACAACTTCACTCGCAGAAGTTTTTTTGATAATCTTCAGTAACAGAACCATATATCCTCTCTGAACAGGATCTTATTTTTCCCCAAAGACAAAAAGACTAGATCTACCAGCACAACATTTTTATTTTTTTTTTAGAACTAATAGGTACTCCCTTCTCTCCCACAACAACCTCCCCTACATAGATGAGTGCTGTGGGGTGTAGTGGCTTCTACATCCTCTTCCTGCCCAATATCCCAGTGGCCACCATAGGGACTGCAGCAATTCTTCTGCATTATATGATTTCTAGGTGCCAATCACTCACTGACCCAAATTTTCCTGTCTGGTTTGGCTCAGAAAATGACAATTTCCACTAGATAATATATTTTGATAAATTCCATCATATGTAGATATATGGGACTAAATTAATCTATGTTGTAGTATTGCTGTTGGTAAATGCTGTTTTATGTAAAGATAATATAACAGAAAAGCAGATGTGGAATTAGGTGAAAATTATTTTCTTAACTTACATTTATTGCTGATGGATTGAGGACAAGTTTGCATCCAAACCAAATGAGACATGTTGTTGTAACAGCAAATGTAGATACAAACATAATCTGAAAATTGGATATCTGCAAAACAGTTACAAAATAAAAGAATACAGTAAAAGGGAAACAACAGTAGTGTAACTTGTGGGGGGGGAGGAAAAGACAAGATCCAAGCCCTAGTCAGCAACTTAGTGTCCAGGTGAATACCAGAAAATCCATGTTCTAGCATTAGCAGCTGGCTGAACAGACACCATGCTGCTGCTGAACCAGTTAAAGACTCCCTTTCTCCAC
>NW_017729007.1:12020863-12021501 GCF_001723915.1 Gavialis gangeticus | reverse complement strand
CCTAGTCAGCAACTTAGTGTCCAGGTGAATACCAGAAAATCCATGTTCTAGCATTAGCAGCTGGCTGAACAGACACCATGCTGCTGCTGAACCAGTTAAAGACTCCCTTTCTCCACCTCCCCATTCCCAGCTCTAGGCACCTCCCTTCCCTTCTGGTGCCCAGTAGTGCCTAGGCCACCCCTGACACCCTCCCACTTTCCAGTAGGGTTTGCCCAGGATGAAAGCCCTGCTAGTTATGCCTCTGGGTAACAATCACCAAAAGTTTAAAGTACTTACCATGTGAATTTTGTTTCTTGCTATAGCAAAACTCACAACTGCCGAAGGAATGCACTAGAAAAAATACACAAAAGGATTAATAGACTATTTAAAAACAAAGCACAATTTTATGTTTTCTAATAATGCTATATGTGTTGCTTATTGTGATACAGATTGTGACTGTTTATCATGATCCATGTTGCACTAGGGAGTGTACCAAAAATGGAAAAATAAAAATATATTGTTATAATATTAAGAGTCACGCAAACAGAAACAATTTTAGAAGTTCTAAGCAAAAGCTGTCACCTTTTTCTTTAGCTCTCCCATCATCAGTTGTATTTGAGTATTCTAGGGAGGCTTAAAGTAGACTTTCAGGGTATTAA
>NW_017729007.1:11996029-12015863 GCF_001723915.1 Gavialis gangeticus | reverse complement strand
GAGTATTCTAGGGAGGCTTAAAGTAGACTTTCAGGGTATTAATATGTGCCTACCTATTACAACACAATGTGATGAGTCAGCTACACCCAACAGCCTTTCATGAGGCATTTCATGTCTTTGTTGGAGTAAATTAACTCCAGCAGGCTTGAGATCCTAAAGCAGGCAAAAAAACCCTGGGCCCTTGGCATTCTCTTTAAAAGGGACAATGGCATGGTTGTTAAGACTAAACATTGACCAGCCTTGACAATGGTCCAGTTTTGAAGGGTTTTGTAGAACTAATTTGTGGGATCAAATTACGTCTTCAAAACTGTGTCTGTGATTTCCTTTGACTGCACTAGAAATTGTGTTCCCATACGAGGGGCCAGATTATCATCTGTGGCAAATTGTACTGTAAAAAAATACTTTCTGCAAAAGAAAACACTTTCCTGAAGCAACCATTCTATCTTAAAATTCTCTGCCATTATGAAGTATATCACATACATCAGTAACAATTATGTTAATCTAGCATTGGAACATATTCATACGAAAAAGTAAAAACCTGTTAACTTAAATTTATAGAAAATGGCTTTTATTCTAAATAAATCCCATATCATGTTATGTTTCCCTCATTTTCTTCTGTAACCTCAGGACACTTTGAGTGAATCCCAGTCCCACTGAGTTTTGCCATTGACTTCAATGGTGACAGGATTTTAGTCTTCGAGTAGACGAGTACCACTTCTGACAATTTAAAAATAGGAACCATGATAACAAGTGGGTAGTATTTACATCTAGTACACACAAAAGTAAATTAGAAGTTGAGGAGATACTATTTTTAATATTAAACAGGAAAACATTTTCCAAAAGAAGAAAAATGATTAAATAAAAAGCAACACCCTCCCAAGATGTTAACAGAAGCCTAATCCAGCTTCCAATGAGTTAAGGGGAGTTTTATCACCGATTTTAATGGCAGCAGGATTATTCCTATAACTGATAACATAGATTTCATAGATTTGTAGTGCCAGAAGGAACCTCAGTAGATCGTTGAGTCTGACCACCCGCCCTGGGCAGGAAAGAGCGCTGGGGTCAGATGACCCCAGCTAGGTGCTTGCCCAGTCTCCTCTTAAAGACTGCCAAGGCAGGGGAGAGCACCACCTCCCTTGGAAGCCAATTCCAGATTTTGGCAACTCTCACTGTAAAGAAATTTTTCCTAATATCTAATCTAAATCTGCTCTCCGTCAGTTTATGGCCGTTGTTCCTAGTAAACCCAAGGGGTACCCTGGTAAACAGCGTATTCCTTATTTCTTGCTGCCCCCCCGATGATTTTGTAGATGGCTACAAGATCCCCTCTCTGCCTTCTTTTATGGAAGCTGCAGAGATTCAGATCCCTCAATCTCTCCTCATTGAATTTTACCTGGACGCAGTACTCCAGCTGCAGTCTTACCAATGCCACACAGAGGGGAACTATTCCCTTCTTAGACCTGTTCATGATTATAACAGGGGCTCAGGCAGGAGCCGTGCTACTAAAACAGGATTGGGCATGACTGACCCGATGATGTACCCTGCCAAATGGGGGGGGGGGGGGGAAAAAAAATCACACACCCAGGGCAGAGCCGGGTGATTAGCTTGCCATGACCAGTAAAAATCCGGCAGCGGGGCATATACAGCAAGGGGTGTTCAGAGCCCCAGACAGCAAAGACAACAAGAAACCCGCCTGGCAACCAGGAAGAGACACCAAGACCATGGGACTCAAGATGAGGAGAATCCGTTCTCAGGGCAAACTATACACCATGTGATTCTGGCAGCTCCGGCAAGTTTGGTGGGAGCCGACGCTTGACAAAGCCATGTGGCGGGGGATCCCTGAGTGAAAAAGACACCCCAGGATAATGGGCAGGCAGGAGAATCCCATGCCGGCTCAGATCCCAATCCCAGAGTGGCAACGCCACCAGGAGCAGTGTCATGGGAAGCAGCTGGGACTGATCCCGGTACAAGACAGACACAAGAGATGTGGGGAACAAGCCTCGCTAACAAGATAAATAGCACTTAGAACGCTGAGCACTACATTGTAGCTAGGAAGTATCCAGTGCTAGGTGACCTGCTCCATGGCGCAGGTGCGCCTCACTAATGAAGTAATTAGCAAGGCTACAGTTACTGTACTACTTTATTTTGAAAAATAAACAAACACCATGAGCACATACCACCTGGGTGGTGTTTACTGATCCCTAGCATTGAAAGATCACTGATCCCCTCCATTTTCTTTCAATCCAAGTCATGGCAGGAGAGTACAGAAGGGAGACATCGCCCACCCCGCTCACAGTGATGCACCTTCTAATGCATGAAAGAGTGTGGTTAGCTTTACTTATCACTTCATTACATTGATAACTCATGTTCATTTTGGAGTCGACTATGACTCCGAGATCCCTTTCTGCTGCTTAGAAAGTCACCTTCCAGTCTGTAGGCATGTTGGTGATTCTTTCTCCCTAGATGCAGTACTTTGCACTTATCACTGTTAAACCGCATCCTATTCTGTTCTGCCCACTTTCCCAGTCTGTCCAAATGCACCTGAATCCGCTCCCTGCCCTCACTCTGCCTCATAATTTGGTGTTGTCCATGAATTTGGACAGCGTGCTTTCCACACCCTTATCCAAGTCACTGATGAAGATACAGAACAGCACTGGTCCAAGGACCAAATCTTGGGGAACTCCACTGCCCACATTTTTCCAGGTTGAAAATGACGCATCTACCACCACCCTCTGGGTGCATCCCATAAGCTAATTCTTCACCCACTTGACCATGTAATAATCTTCATCACATCCGCTTACTTTATTTGTAAAAATGGGATGCGACGCTGTATCAAAGGCCTTTTTAAAATCCAAGTAGATGACATCTACCATAAAACTTACTTCTAAAAATGTTGTGACCTGGTCATAAAAAGAAACCAGGTTAGTCAGGCAGGATCTACCTGCTATGAAGCCATGCTGGTTGCCCTTCAGCATTATTTTTCCTACTGGACTCCCACAAATGTGATCCTTAGTAATTTTTTCAAAGGTTTTCCCAAGGATAGAGGTGAGGCTAACCAGCCTATAGTTACCCGGTGTTAATAAACAGTTATTACCTATATAACATGTTAAAAAAGAGTGTATACTTTCTTTCCGCGACCCATGCAAGAGAAGTGGCACCACTGGTTTTAGAACATCTTTATGTGTCATTTCAAAAGGTGAGTAAACAGACACTCATGTCATGTGAAGCGTTCCAAAGTTGGCCAAAGTGCTCCAAAAATAACCCTGGATGAAAGGGCAACTCTGTGGAAGCCCTTCACTGTGAAGCACTTTCAATTACACCTGTACATTCTACAAAGAGCAAGAAGGGCTTGCTCAGTACTCCAGCATCCCACAGTGCTGTGCTCTCCCCTCAACCCCAGTAGAGGTTGGAGAGAGCAGGGTTGACAACTATGGGCAGCCTCTTGAACACTCAGCTGTCCCAGGGCTGGAGAACAGAAATCACCACCTGCCTCTGCTTCCAGTCTCCTGGTTTCAGTATGGAGACAGGGGCATCTGGTCTCCTCAGTCCAGCAGGGTGGCACTAAACTGTCTTCAGGAATCTCCAGAGCCTGACAGCTGGAGAAAACAATTCTATGCATGCCTCTGTACCTCTGGAACTGGAAGACCAGAGACCATGCACACAGGACAACACTTGTTGGCTGTCTGCCCTACCTTCTCCCCACACTCATAAAGGAGGTGGGGAATGCAGCCACAGGAAGGTGCAGGGTGAGGGCACATGTCTGTCCATGGTCTGAAACACTCTGAATTTGAAGTGCTCAAATGTATCCAAGGCCTCTAACTTCAGTTTGAGTTACAACCTCCCTTCCCTGAGAAACAACTTAGTATGTCTATACACCACACCATCCCTTATTCATACTAAAGTATCCGTCCTGACCTAAATTAAAACAGGCTTCTCATTCAGATTGCCAAAATAATGATGATAAAACAGAGTATTTCAATGAACAAAGGAATTAGGATTAATTTTATCTGATCCACAGAGAGCTAACATGTGGATTATGGTTATATAATAAGCTAAAAAGACATAAATTACTAAATGAATGCTAACAATTAAGAATTATATTATGCCTTCATTTTTCAATAGTTGTTTGCATAATGCTACAAATTTTGTTAATAAAGTAATACCATTTCAATACCTTTTATCTTATTTAGTGTTTAGATATCATTATAATCTACATTTAAATAAAACCTAAAATAGATCATCAGACAGACAAGATAAATTAGAAACCCACCTACCATAATAGTGCCCAGCCATCAACTACAAATATAGGGAAAGATATTCTACAAAGATTTCTTAAATGAAATTTCTTCCCTAAAGGATTTTCTGTAGAAGGGAAAAATCTAGAACACAAAAAAACTATATGTAGGGATCAACATTTCACTCTCAAGACAGCTGCTTCTGGTGAGATATTTAACAAGAACAATATTACAAACAGTTCTCTATGAAAACCATGCAGTTTTAACCTATTCCTGAGAACTACACACAGAAGAGTTATTAGATAGGAGGTGTAATGCTGGATAAAATGATAAAATGGGTGAAGAAAATTAGCATACAGAAGACAGATTAAAAGGAAAATAAGTGCATAAAATGATTTATTATAGTTTATGCTGTCAGACAGCCACAGCAATTTCTTAAGAATGCTTACTGAACCTGCTGCAGAACGTAAATAATCCATTTCAGATGGAAAAACATTTCCCAGATAAAGTGAAAATCCAGAAGTCAAAAACAGGCAAGTCTGCAAAACAACAATATGGTATAAATTAATACAAAAAATGTGTAACAGGGCATAAAAAATTATCTGTTTCTTTCAAAATAAAATGCTACTGAACTTTTAAATAATGCAGTCTTTGTAGAACTGACACTGAAGGAAAATTTCAAAAGATACACAGGTCAAAGAACATGTTATGTTGATTGCTAAGTCGCACCACTGGACTATAAGAAACACATCTGAACGAAGCACTGTATACTGACTTGGCAAATGTATAACGGAATGTTTAGAAGCCCATACTGCATTTGGGGCAAATGTGATAAAAAATTGACCCATCAGGACCAACATTTTGAAGAGATCTTAACCAAGCCTCTGAACTTTGGTCACAGAATTACAAATGACTGCATTCTCTCACATAATACTGAACAACCAAGTTTTCACATCCCAAGGCTCAGATGTTTAAGTCAGGTATTTTGTGTACTCAAATTGAAGTCCGGGTCATGAAGAAAACAGCTGTGGAAAGACAACCAATCATAAATTGAGAGTCTGCTTTTGGAATATGATCTTTCATGGGATATTACACTAAGGCTTCCCTAAATCTGCAATTTATTTAAGTTTGAATTATCACAATACTTTTACAGAATTACAATTTAAAATTGCTCAGTTTTACATTAGAGCAATTTAGAATACTTTTCAGTTACACACATGGAAGTTTTAATTGTTATACATGATCCAAGTTTTTCATGTGCACTGACAGAATGCCTGGGTTAATTTCAACACTGTACTATAGCGTTTTCCTTGACTGAAGTTTGCCCCTCACCTTAAATGCTTTGTTAAGTCATCTGGGTTCTGTGTGTTCTGTTTTCCTGACATAGGTGTAACACTCCCATGCATGCTGGGTTGTACACTGTGTTTTTTGGGGCGTGTTTTTTGATATAGGCAAGATGGCCCCTGCTGTTCTGGCCACGTGCTCAGCTCATGACAAGCCGGGGCCTGTATCTAGGGGAAACCCATCTGGCTTCATTGGCCAAAGGAAGCAGAGAATGCTTTAGGCAGACTGGTGGGGAGAAAGACTAAAATGTGGTCCTCCCTGATTGGACAAGACTTGAGTGATGTCACACCAAGAACCACTAACTGAGGTTTTCTCCTTTTTTCCTAGGGCTGCTGAGAGCTGCACAGCTATGTTGGGAGCTAGAAAACCTGCTCCCCATGGGGGGTCTCCCCTGCTCTTCACTGAGAGACCAGCAAATGCTTTTTTGAAGGGAAAGCCTCAGGTACAGGAAGAGAAAGTCTGAATAGGAGTTTGAGACTTTATTTCCTCCATCTTTCCCTTTTTTCACTTACGTGGGTTAATATCATGGAGGTATTAATCCCCGAAGCAAACTGCTTGGGAATGGGTCCTGGCAGTTAACTCCACTTAAGGCCAGTGTACCAGTAACACCATGGGGGTGTTAACCACTGGAGCAAACTGCCCAGGAATGGGTCCCAGCATTTACTGGCTACAGGGGCCTGGCCCCCTCTGTTTTGTAACTGTATCATCTCAGCATGGGAGATAGATGAGACCAGATGTCCAGGCTCCAGCCATAGACCTGGGCCTATTTTGTTGCTGTTTCTACAGCTGTGATGTTTCAGCCAATTTGAAGTCAATGGTAAAAACATTATTTTTTACTGCAGAAGGAATCAGCACAGTTGTTAAAAGATTAATAAACTGACAGTCTAAGGACATGATATGATAGGTTCACTTGGGCCTGATTATTCCCTAACTTGATTATTCTGTGTACAAGAATGCAGAGTGCAGAAACTTGCATAATGTCTTTTATGGTACTGAGAGAAATGCATAGAAATCTTTGCCTCCCTTTTCCCCTGTAGAAGAGACTGGAGTTTCCACTCCTTAAAAATGCTGAGTCACTAAGATCCAGGCAAATGTCATAATTACACGTCTTGTTTTAGACCTCTAGACCACCCAGCTATCCTTATGTTTTATATATGGTTACAGCTTACAGACTGGCACTATTCATAAATCCATTCCAGGGTGACACTTACATCCTACCTACTGTGAGCAGAAACTAAATTTGTCATGTGGCAAATGAAAAGTAGAGTAGTGTGGTCTAGGCCACAGTGTCAAAATTACGATTTGTGGGCAAGATCCAGCTACTATGTCTAAATTTTGCCCATGAGGAGCTGCAGAGTCTAGGTCTGGCCTGGAAGACCAGGCAAGTATGACACCGCTGGTCTAGGCAATGAACAAACTCATCTCATTAGGAATAAATGGTTGAAACTGATTGGCCTAGACACAGTGTCATTTTTACCCTGTTTTGAAGGGCAGACATTTAAATTGCATTCTTCTTCCTGGTTCCTGCAGGTTTCATCCTATGTATGGTAGGATGAACAATTACCAACTGGAGCAGTCATAAAAAAATGGCAGAATATCATGGGTCAAGACTCTCCTCTTATAAGTCAACCTACTGCAGTCATTTCACTGCCTGTTTACTAATTAATAGTACTTTACATATAGTTGCCACATATCTGACCCTATATTATTGTAGGTAGATTACTATTAACTCCTAGCCACCAATATTTTTCCTCTCCCTCTTTCTTTGGCATTTTTAAGCTTGCAACATTCTGTTGAGCCTCTCCAGAACAGTTGTTAATAGAAGATGAGAAATGGAGGTATTCAGAACTTTTGTATATAGTATGGCTTGAAAAATATGCTTGGAGCACATTCAGATGATGATCCATTTGTTGCCCAAATACAGAAAAAAGGCATGTTGACAGGTTAACAAGACATGGACCCTTTAATGTTACCCTGTAGATTGAAACTGCTAGCGTGTTTCACTCCACAGTGAAGTATTTGTTCCGCAACACTGGGGACCTCAGCATTCCAGATGGCTTGAAAAGGATTAACCACTGTAGTATTTAAGAAAAGATTACCTAACTTTAATTTATTGGCTTGGTTTGTTAATAAAGTAGCAACCTTATTTAACCAGAAAACATGAGCGGTTCTCATGGGCAGTATGCCATCAGCTAATGATCATTAAATCACTAGTAATGACCAGTTTCTCTCAACAGCTCTATAGAAAAAAAAAATGAAAGAAAGCAAGTTCCTTTCTTGTTAAGAATGCTTGAAAGCACAGTGAAAGGCATCAAAACCAAGAAGGTCATCACTTCTTTTGCCCCTTCTTGTTAAGTAATAGAGCATTTCAAAGTAAATTCAATCTATTCAAACAATCAATTTGTCAAAAACAAAGAAGGTCAGGAATCTAATGAAAATAAGATGTTTTTATTCACTCTACAAATAAGTAAATAAAGTATATTTTTAATTAATGTATTAATGCACTAAAATGAAAATTACCACTTTTTCAGCCACTGCCAAATAGTATAACTCAGGCTACAAAACACAACAGGCCGACAACCAGAAAAAAAGACCAGTAATGTAAATTCTAGTAGTTATCACTTGTTTGTTTAGTCATTACTAGTCAGAATGTCAAGGGTCCAGATAACAGACCTTCAGAGTCGTCATCTTTCATGATTCTTTCTATGAAACTTCCATTCAAGACACTGTAAAGTTAACACAAAACAAATGGAAGGACACAGCTCTTATTAATGAATCTTTCCACTCTCTAGTAGAGAGAGGAGAAATAATTACAATTATACTTTAGATAAAATATTTTAAAAATAAAAATACTGTTATAGGAAGTAGTACTAAATGAATAGTTTGAAATATACTGAAAATGAAATATTTGATCTGTCTGGGTGGTACTGAACTACATATAATTTCTTTTATAGTGAATATCATGGGTATACGGAGACTTTTCCCCCTCAATTTATGAAGTTAGAACATTATAAATCAAAACCAGTGTTGATTTGATGTGATACTGATTTAAACACTTAGTCAGAAAGTTTTGTAATTTATATTTGCTAAACACATTCCCAAGTACAGTGAGAATAGTTATCTTTATACCTTTAAATCCCCTTAATATCAGCAATGCGGTTGATTCTGTCAGTGGTACCAACAGAAAAATGCAGTTACTCAGACTTTCCTTGGAATTTTAAATGAAACAGTATATTTAAAGTACTTACCCCCATCAACAAAGAAAAGATCCATGTTTTGTAACTAAAACAAGGATGAAGTCTCTTTGATAGCTGAAGGTCACTGGATTTGATATCCGGTACATAATTTCCATTCTCTTGTTTTCCACGCTCCGAAGTTGGCATTCTGTCATAGCTAAATTCTTCTCTGTATCCTTCGTCCCTGGTCATAACACTACACAGAGGCAAAATTTAAAAAAAAAATCCATGAAAATCAGAAATATCAAAAAATATGTTATTGCTTCTCTACATTCTTAAACAGATCAAAGCTAAAATAGCTCCTAATTTAGTAAAACACAATAATAGCAATAATTCATGCTTAACAGTTTAAAACTATACAAATATTAAATAATTCCATCTAATAAACAACCTACCTAAAACCTTAGTTAACAATTAGACAGCATAAAAAAAATAAAAGTTATGTCTAAAGGTTTTTCTTGTTTAGAATGTATTATCATTATATCAGGTTTAAGAATAATCTTTAGAGGAGACAGATAAAGAATAAAATGAAATTAGCATTTAGTGCGTGTAGTCAACATATCTAAATCCAAAGCATTATTTTATATCTTTTAAATGTTACTAAAAGATTATGAAGATTTTCTAAATACATTTTATCCTAATTTGCATCTGGCTTTATCCTCAGAAAATGAGAGAGAGATTCTACAATGATTCAGATGGACTCATTTATTCATTATAATACAGGTACATCATATTTTATTGAATTTAAAAATAGTTATTTAGCATCAGCCATGTTGCTTGTATATTTAGCTTGTTGTTGTTGAATCTATTCTAATGCCTTCAGGAGTAGCTGGATTAGTATAAATTACATATTTTTCAACATTTAAAATTCTTCATGCTTACCTTAAATTGAAAAGTTAGTTGTCAGTTAAAATAGTTTGAGTAGAGTTGTCTCTATACTTTGTAATATTCTCACTGGTTAGTAATTCATGCTGCTTTTGAAAAGTTTTCTCTTCCACTTTGGATTTCAACAACCTCTATTCATATATGGAACAAAAGCACACAAAAAACTGCAGTTAAGCCAGGGAACAGGGAAATGCCTCCTGAATTTTAATGAAGAGAATATACTAGAAGATGGCTGTACTATATTCTTTTTCCAGATCAGACCCACAGGTATACAGAAGTTTTTTAAATGAGCATGCCATACTAACTGGCGCTTTAAATGAATAATTTACAATAATGTATATGTTATAATAGCCAATGATAGATTTTCCTATAGAATTATTTCAAAATAGTGGGGTAGGAGCACTTAAAATTGCAAGTTTCTTAATATAAGGTAAGAGAGAAAAAATAATCTGCTCTTCAACTATTTTAACAAATATAAAATCATACCTGCAGAAACCATACATTTACTAAGGATGAATGCTTCAAATGTCTTCTTTCCTATTCAATTAATATGAATGTTTCCCTAACTAAATCATTGTGTTCCGGAATGCTCAGATAAACTTTGCACACATAACTCATGTTGGCACAGGCACTTTCACAACAGTTTGTGTCAAACAATACTATTAAAATTCTAATAGGCAAAAGTCGCATGAAGTGGTCGCTATCCTATCAGATCTCATCTTTTGGCTTATTCAGCAATGAAAATACAGGAATGCATCTACTCTGGAGATACTGGCATCTTGACAACTGCAGCAATGACAGAGCCTTCTATACCCACTTAAAACTCCATTGTAAGCACGAAACAGTTCAAACCACAGTAAATTGAAAAACAGAATCTTTGAAAACATGGTAAAGCAGGGGCGGGCAATTACTTCAGGCAGAGGGCCACTTACGGAGTTTTGGCAAGGCATCAAGGGCCGCATGACAGACAGCCAGGGGCAGATTAATATTAATTTTCTAAATTTTTTTAGAGGCCCCGCAGGCCAGATAAAGTGGCCTGGTGGGCTGCACCTGGCCCGCGGGCCACATTTTGCCCACCCCTATGCTAAGGAAAACTTCAGAGAACTCACCACTTTATAGTTTACACTAATTGGGAACATGTCATCATAGAATCATAGAAAATTAGGGTTGGAAAGGACCTCAGGAGTCCCCCCCTACCCAAACCCTGCACTAGACCAACCCCCATCTCAAACCATCCCCAACCCAATCATCCCAGCCAAGGATCATCAGGAAACATATAAGTGTAGTTTAAATAACAAATAAGACTATGTAGCACAAATTGGTCCTAAGTAATTATGTCCTTCGTTTCCTTTCTGTTCTTGGAAAAGCACTAGGCAAATGTTTCTACCATCCGTGTCTTTTCAGAGATTATACTTCAACAGTAAATGGCTATGTACAACTCCCTGGTAAAAGGGCTGCACACATTGGTTCTCCTGAACTTTTCCCTATCACTCTTTTTTCCTGAGCTGCCCATCAGTGACTCACCACCATGTCTTGATGGGATAAACTGACAGGAGTCAGCCTTGTTGGGCACAAGGGTTCTTGAGTACAAGGTCTATATCTGGTCACAGAGCACATCAAGGCCCAACTAAGTTTACTCTAGCTTCATTGGTTAGCTGTGGTCCCACTCTTCATGGCTCACAGGCTTCCATTGCAGTGGGACATGCCCTCGACACAGGATTGGCGACTCCAAGTTGGGTCGTCCTCTTACTGCCTCAGCCAGCCCTTTTCTACCAGGCTTATGGGCAGCCTTTCACCACACTTCTGTTCTGTCACCACCGGCTTCTCCACTGCACAGAGATTAATTCTTAGTCACTATCCTCAACTTCTTGTGTGAGCTGGTTGTTTGGGAAACTGCCCTGGCCCCTCTCCTATCACCTCCCCCACCCCTTCAGCCACCACCGATTCCTTTGAGCCAAGGACTACCTGTCCGGGCATCAAATTGGCTCACAATACAAGAATCCCCCTATTGTGGTTCAGCCTCATTCTGGGCTGTTGGTCCTTCAGGCCAAACATAAACAACAACAACAACAAAATATGGCTTGAAACTTATCTAGCTTATCACAGTGCCACTGCCGGTCCTCCCCAGTCTGGCCATCATCAGTACCTGCTCATTTGATTCGGCCTTCACTCTCCCCCTTCTCTCACCGCCAGGAGCCTCCCTTGCTTCAGGACTCCTGCAGCTTCCCCCTTCCTCTGTGCCAAGAGGGACTCGTATAGTGACTGCTGGTCACCCGACCCCGGTAGGGGGAAAGTGCACCATCTCTCACCCAATGCAGTAAAGCCCACAAGAAGGGGTGCACTTTTGTGGCATGGGAGGAGAAGGGGGAGGGATAAGGAGAGAGCATTAGTGAAGAGAGAGGGAAAGTGTGCAGAGCTCAGGGAAGACTGCCCTGAACACCCCACTCTCTCTAGTAACAGGGTAGGGGCCCCATTACAGATTAATTGCAGAACTCACCGTTACACATATGGATAGCACTGCATTCCCCAACACCAAAAATGAGGTACTGTGATGGACGTAAGGTATTTTGTTACCTCTTTTGGACTCAAGGGGTTAGCCAGTTTTCTAGGTCTATAGGTAAATTCCTTTAAGTAAAATTGATTATAGGGTATTTCTTTGAGGCAGACTTGTTTATTTAGAAAGTATATATAAAGTCCTGTTTCCCTAAACACAAGGGGCACGTCTGCACATTCATTAATGTGCTGTGGTTACTGCGCATTAAGTTTAGTAGTTGCATAACCAAGTACTAAAACAATGTGTAGTAACTGGCACTACTGCGCAATAGCGCCAGCACATGGCTTGTTAGTGACACTAACTGCACACTTTCATAGTCTTTTAGCAGTTTTTGCCCTGCACACTACAACGCAGTAGGATTAGGCTACTGCACACTTAGCATCTCATACAGATGCACCCAAGAAGAATCAAAGATTTCTTGGCTCACATTTCCAAATCTCTTCGAACCAAAAGATTTTTTCCCCCCTTCAGGGTCATGCTACGAGGAGTCCTATGACTATTTAGGGTTTACTTTCCCCTTCTTCTTTTACTGTTTTTCCTCACACATACAGCTTCACTGAATAAATGCCTGAGTCCCTGAGACTGGTATATCAATTTCAAAGGAAACATCTGGGGTTTCATAGTTCAACTTCTACGGAAAGCCTGCCAGGTGCCTCATTTTTGGTGATGCCCAACTGTCATATCTTGCCTGGCATCTTTCATCCTCTGTTTGTGTGGCTGCCGTATATGAGCCCTCTGTTGGAGTGTTGCTTGTGCTGCTGTTGTTATCAAAGACCATTTGTATTGTCTTGAAGACCTGTATGTTATAGAAAGAATGACCACAGGCTTGATTCAGTGGCAAAGGATCAGTCAGGTTTATTATTCAGAAAGCACCTAGTCACTACCCTGCACAGCCAAATGGTTAAAAGGTGTTAGCCCTGGATGCCTGTGGCAAGGCATTCACGCAACTTGCATACCGCAACCCCAAGGACAATGCAAAATTCCAAAAGTTTCCAGTTCTCCTCTTACAGATTGATCAAAAGAATGTTGCTTACACTAGCCAGGTGTTGTATCATGTTCTTTAGCAAACTGCCACACCCTTGTATATTGTTGTTGTTACCTTGTGTGTATTAAATCTGTTCTTAACATTTACTAATAATATCAATCAGCCTTGTCTGGGGTGTCTACAGCTTACAGCCACACATTTCAATGTAGGCTCTGCGTAAACAGTGTGTTCATACTGCTTTGTTCAATACTTTAGTGGAGCTTTTATGTGAGCTTTATATACACTGATCAATGCTTATTTCAATCAATACTTCAGCAAAGCCTACACATCCACCCCTTTTCTAGCTCTCTGGATCTTGTACTACACCTCTAAATTATACTTTTCTGAATGCTTTGATTGTTTTCTAAGGTCTTATCTGTATTTAAATAAATCTAAAATCATAGTTTAGTCGTTCTCAAACCTTTTTCATTTGTGTTCCCTTGTTTTGTTATATTGCTGTATGCTGCTGTGATTCGGTGTTATGGGCAATAAAATTAAGTAACACTATGTCACTACAACTGCACTGTTAATTGCCCAACAACCAAAGGGATAGCACAGAGTTGTTCTTCATTTTTTTTCTCCTTTTGCTCCATGTATATTACCCCTTTCCTCTCTGATTTTTCATTCTTTCCTTTCATGTACCCTCTATAAGTTTGCTACATACTTTACAAGTATATATCTCTGATTGATAAATATTGTCTTAACTCAGTATAGTAAGGGTGTTTAAGATCATGTAGGCTTACTATACAAATCATCTCAAGACACACCTATGTATATCTTTTTTGGAACCACAAAGATTTTGAGTGCAAATTCCTTCCACCCCCTCCCTCCTACTGCTTATGGGGAAGGATAATGGGATTTACTCAGAAAACCTGAATCATGTTCCTGACCTTAGTATAAGGCCACCAAAGATGTTCTGTTTAGTTAGTAAGTTACTGATTGGCATGAGTTTTTTCCTTTGATACGGGTACTTTGAACACAATTTCCATTCATTCTGTATATGAATAAATATTGACATTATTATTTACTTCTTACTGTATATTTTCTTTACTGTAGACTTTCTTGAATATAGTTAAACTACAAACCTAAATCTCTTTAGTAGCTCAACACGTATGATAAGCATTGGTAACATGTATCAAACAGCCTAAATTGCATTTTTTTTCTCTTTCTTGGCATGAAAAAAGTGTAACTCTTCTAATTTTCTAATATACTTAATAAAAGATGTCCAAAGACAAGAGCTGTAGTAGTCTTATCTTGGATCATAGTCAGGAAATACATTCACTTTTTAACAATGAACTTCACTGCAATTGTTCTGTCACTACAATGGGCAGTTTTTCTGCCAACCTCCTTGATACCATCTATTATAAACAGTCTTTTATTTCAGTTTCCATCAGGCAATTCATGATGGTAGCCAAACAAGAGTTGACTGACTCAATGAAGGGTTTTTTGTAAAAACCTACTATATGCCAGCTGACATAACAGAAACTAAAGATACTGAACAAAAAGGTAAAAAAGGTGACCAAGGAGATGGTTCTATTTTCTGTTGTAGGTTGTAGATGTGGTACACATGCAGCAACTGAAAAACCAGAATAACTGCGGCAAATGTTGGACCTAGTATAAGCCTAAAGTATGATGTGCATGTATGCTGAGCAAAATTAATATACATAGCAGAGGCATAGCATTAAGCAAGCCTCCAAATAGTAATCTGTACTTAAACTTCTCCATGTAAGGCAGCATTTATTTGGTCTAAAAAGAATGTGTGTGTGGCAGTTAGCTAAAAAATGCAAGGAATACTGGAACAGTAGACAGACTGACATGATCAGCATGTAATCAATGAGCAGTAAATAGCCAATCAGAAGAAATTATTATCAGTTACAGATGGTCTTTTATCCAGGTACAGATAACAGAGCATGCAGATGTTTTTATCTGGACTACAGGTAACTTTGCAGGTTGGCTACTGATGAAAGAGGCAAGATACAAGTCTACCGCCCAACCATTTATTGCTTGGTTCCAAAAACACAAACACAAACAAAGTCCCCAAAGTCCATCTAGCTACCCGTGATAACACAATGTGGACAACACATACATGTACCAGCTAAAAACAGTTATCCCAAAATCCATCTAGCTACCAGTGACAGTACAAACATACATACAAACATACCTATATTGGCTGGAGAGGCTCAATCAGAGGTGGCAGGGAGGACAGCACACAGGCTGGCAGAAGATCGTCTTGAATCTGCTGAGTTCTCCAGCATATATCCTATATTTATAGATGGCTTATTCCAAACATTCTTGTAGCAGAAAGCCCCCTTTGTACATTTCCCTTCTGGACGTGGATATAACAGAAGCTCCTTCTTGCCTGCAGCCCCTCCCCCATTTTGTGCATTTCTTTTCCTTCTCAGTATTGGCAGAAACCTAGCACACTCATTGCATGGGTGTGGCAAGACTCGGAGCAAGCCAGAAAGCTGAAGTGGCTTTCTGTAGGAGAAACCTAGAAACTACATCTACATATCAATTAAGCTCAGTGTCACTAAAGACAAAAGAACTAAAATATCCACTGCAAAGACTGTAAATATCCTGTGCTAACCTAACTCACTTATTGTTCCCAGTAGTCTTTGATCCACACTACCTCACAATGCATTTTTATACGTTTCTCACGGTACATCTTCATACTTCATCTGTCTCGTCTTGACCATGGCATTTTGTATTTTATATTTTATATTTTTAAGCTCTTAAGGAATGTACTCCCTGTAGAATGAAGTTACACCCTGGACCATTGTTAAAACTGCATTGAACTTGTAATTGTAAAGTGGTAAAATCTGTTGAGTGAATGTGAGTGAATGATGAACATCAGTAGACAATAGCCTAGCCAAAGGAACTCCATTTTAAGCTAATCAAGCTTAAGAACTGATTCCTGGAACTTGAGCACTCACCCTATGGACTATTCCTGTAACCCATGACAATACAGCCATTAAGTCAATAAGTCAAGGGTGGACTCCCAAAACTTCACCTACCAGCAGGCAGAGACCTCTGTGACTAACAGCTGTCAGGTACTACTCAAGATCCAGCTGGGACAGTGATCTCCAGGTTGGGTAGCCAAGATGATGCTGGGGGTTACACAAGTCTGCCAGAAAGGGATAAAAGGCAGTGAAGCGTGACCCTCTGAGCACCCTCTTATCCAGCACCTGACCTACTGAGACAGAAGGACAAGCAGGCAACACCCTTCTGGAGAAGACCCGTGTGGGAAGGAAGCTGACCTTGAAGGAAGCTGACCATCAACAGCAGGGCCTCGGATAGGTAGATATAATGACACAAGTGCTCACAATGACTACAGCAGCCACTACACACTATACTACATGGGTTTGAATGAGTGAGTGCATGTGTGTGCGCTAAGCACCACCCATAACTCAAAGTTTGCATTTATGATTTTATTGGTAATTTCACATCCTGTCTAATAAACTAGAATGTATTATAGTCCCATGAGTTAGTCCTTTGTAGCCAACATTCTTATGAAAATTCTCTGATTTAATTTCTTTGGTTCACTGAAACTTGGAGGACTGGATGGAACCAGATCCCTTTGCAGACTTGGAAGATGTCAATTAGTTTAAATTTATGTCCTTTGGAAAGTTAAAAGTGAGGGAGGAGTTCTTGCCTCGTTTCCTTCACCATTGTGGAAGGAATGCTGTTCAGCTCTGTCCTGTTTCTTCTTTGCTTTGATTTACTGTCTTCTCTGACAAAGCTGTTTTGTTTTTACAATGTATCCAAGACTCCTGACAAAAATACATCTATAATAGCAAAACAGCATCTAAGATAACATTAGGTTACATCAAGCACTACTACTAACATTTTAAGATAAAGTGACGATGTTGCATCCAGGATTCTTTGGAGGAGCCTGAACTCCACCCTCAGTAAACTTGGAAAGAGGTGAAAAGGGTTAGAGCAAGGATGGGCAAAATACATGGGCTGACCTAGCCCACCAAAGGATTTTGTCCAGCCCATGGAAGGTCCCTTGGCTCTGCCCAGCCCAGGCATGGGGGACAACCCAGGCCATGGCACATGCAACTGGCCCTGCTGTCCCAGGCACTCAGCAGGGCTGGGGTGGCACACCAGCCAGACTTGCTTCCCAGCAGCCCCCACAGCAGCAGTTCCTTCCAGCTGCTCCCGATACCGCTGGCCTCAGTTTCACTGCCTAGACGCCCTGGTCCCTCTGCCCTGCCAAGCTGAGGGCATTCGATGGAGCCGGTGGGCATGGTCTCCATGGAGACTGACCCAAGACCTGCACGGACAGGGCACGTGGCCGGGCAGGTGAGTGGCATCCAAGAGTGGTGCCACTTCCTGCCCACCCATAGCCACATCCCATCTGCCTGGACATGCACCCTACCAGCACTGGTCCCTTCCAGTCTCCATGGAGACCCCAGGATCGCTGAGTGGTCACACTGCAGAGTCAGGGCTCAGAGCAGAGCCATGAGCTGTTCTCTGCACATCCCTGCCTGCAGAATCAGTGCTCGATGCAAGGGCACACGGGGAAGAGATTGCGGCTCTGCCCTGGGCCCCAGTCCTGGCCACAGCCCTATGCCGTCACTGCCCTACAATCCCTATCCTGCTCCCTGTCCCCCGTTCCTGGATGCCGTGCCCCACCCACCTGTAGTCCCATACCATCCACCCATGGCCACTTGGAAGTTTTGTTGAGCGGTTATGGGTGGTAGGGAAGGGGTGTTGACCTAGCGCTGCAGAGAGAAGATTCTGACCCAGCCCACGACAACTCACCAAAATGCCCTAAGTGGCCCTCAGGCCTAAATAACTGCCCACCCATAGGTTAGAAGTTAGCCCAAGCTAACCAATAGGGCTAAGTAGTCCCTTGGGGCCCCACTAGGTTCCATGGAATATTAGTTTATCAATCTACAGAATTAGTTACAAGAGAAATATGACATTTATTAATAATAACAACAATAACAGTAATACAGAACTATTAGTGTGTGTGTGTGTGTGTAGCTCTGTATATGCGAATAGCTCTGTATTTTATGTATTTACTTTACAAGAAAGCACCACAGCTTTTCCAGCCAACCTACAAGCTCTCACACACATATGTACTCTGCATCACTATGGTTCCTGCAACTCTATAGGCAACACAACTGGATCGCCATCTCTTCTTTGTTTTCTCAAGCCTCTCCCCCTCTCCTCACAATGAGTTGCACACAAGGTAAAGCTTCTCATTCATACCTCTCTCCACACCATGGAGAGGTGCACACAAGGTAAGGCTTTTCAATTAAGAGCTCTGCACTTTCAATGCAACCGAGAGGTTCCCCGAGAAGGACTCTGGAGCCCTTCTCTCCTTGCTATGATCCTAGAGTAGCCAGAATACCTGCAATGAATTAATCAAAAGGCTCTTTTCTATCCACAGAGACTCAGGCCTTACCCTGACAAGGGAGATCCCCCAGTTCTGCAGGGATGGATGATGATGGTAGAAGGTAGCACCAATGGAGATTACCACTCCCACGAAGTATTAATTACAGTACCTTTGCCTGCATCCCCACACAAACCATCTAAGCACTTAACAACAAATCACAAGTCACAAATCAGAAATCACTCACCACAAATCAGATCTCTCACCACGCCACTGCAGCTTCTAACATTATCTTACATACCTACTTCTCTCTCACATCAGACCACTTTTTCCAACCAGTCATCTGAGGTAAAGTTCTTGTCAATCAATGCCAGTCATATCTGAACCAATCAACCTCATTCACATTCAATACATTTACATGTCACTCACCTTTACCTCTGAATTGCTCATACTTTTCCTGCCACTCATACTGACCTGACTCCGCATGACCAAGTTAGCTAAATGGGGCAGCAGGTCAAAAGCTTATGATTTTCTGTGCAAAATAACTGCTGAGCTTGCTCAACTATATGTATTACCACCATAGTATTAACTATGTACATGCCGGCTTCAGTGCTTTCTCAAAACTTGCTGGTAACAATGATTAGGGGTCTAAGGATTTGGGTAACTCCCTAACAATGATACAGTATGTTTAGATTATTTAATGTATGGGTTTCCCTTATGTCTCCCTTCAAGCCTTGTGCTGTTCAGTTGGGTCTCATTACTGGTTTAGCTGGCCATGTCAATGGCTTCCTTTACTTTGTTGGTTGTCACATCTGCAAAGGTTCGCTCTACAGTCACTCAAAAACAGGCTCTGTGGCATTCTTCTTAGCCACGCTTCTGCAGCTTGGCCTAGGCCCCTTGAAAATGGCCAAGGCTAGCAACAGTGTAAATCCATAAATGCAGGAAGACGCAGTCTGACACCACCGACTGATCCCTAGACCTGGAGCATTTGTCAGGGAGGTAATCATGACAGTTTGGAAATGAACCTAGATTCTGCGTCTAAGCTTGCAAATATAGTGTTGGTCATTGATGGGCTCTAGTCCATGAGTGGGCAGTCATTTGGGCTGGAAGACTGCTTAAGGAGTTCTAGTGAGCTGTTGTGGGTCTGGGGGGGAGGGCGGGGCAAGGTGCTGACCTGGTCTGAGACAGTGGGAGAGGGTGCTGTGAATATAGACT
>NW_017729007.1:11971634-11995911 GCF_001723915.1 Gavialis gangeticus | reverse complement strand
TTGACAGACAGACACACAGGCAAGGTGCTGACCTGGTCTGAGACAGTGGGAGAGGGTGCTGAGCTGACCTGGTGTGGTGGCAAGAGGTGGCAATTGGTGTTATCTGGCCACAGGCTGTCTGACCCACACCCATAACCAGCAACAGCAAGTCAAACGGCTGGTCAAAGTGGGTGGGCAGGGTCCCTATGGCAACTGGCCTGAGACCCCTGTGAACAGGGCATGCTCAGCCAGGCAGATGGGATCGGGCCATGGGTGGTGGAGTGGCATCCAGGAGTCATGTGGGGGCCAGGATCATAAGGCAGCGACAGCGTGGGACCAAGGCCAACACAGAGCTGCAACCTGCTCCCTGCACGTTCCAGCAATGAGCACCAGCCCTGTAAGAAAGGCCCAGCTGCTGCCCGTGAAATCAGTGCCTGCTGCAGGGACACACAGGGGAACAGACCCCACCTGGCCCTAGTCCTGCCTCCCTATCTCACTCCTGGACACCACTTCCTGTCACCCTGGATCCCATCCCATCAAGCCACCCAAGCACACCCTGCCCCCTGGGCCTGTCTCTTTAAAGTACCTGCCCCCCCTCCCCATCCAGTGCCTCCAGCACTAGGTACAGGGCAGACTGGCAGTGGCAGCCAGGCAGAGTCCAGCCACTGTGCCACCCCTGTCCCACTACATGCCTGGGTGCAGTGGGAATGGCCCACGCACCATGGCCCAGACTCCCCCTACACCTGAGCCAAGCAAGGCCAACTGGCTGCAGGCCCCATAAAATCCCTTGGCAGGCTTAATGTGGCCTGCAGGCTGCATTTTGCCTGCCCCTGCTCTAGTGCCTCTCTCTCAAGACCAACCAAACCCAAGCTGATGGTGGTGTCCAGACTGAAAGAAAAAAAAAAGCCAACCAAGGGAAAGCTCTGGGCTTTGTCCTGCAGTCTGCTCCTGCCCTAAAGTCCCTTGCCCTGCAGGGCAGGCAGGTGTGGAGGAAGGACCAGGTGGACAAGGCACCTCAAAAGTTTCATGCCAACCAGCTTCATAAGTGACCAGACTGATACAATCTAAGGCTTAGGTGACAAGAGAACAAAACACCATCAGCCTCTTCCCGAGACCTGTGGCAGGATGGGCAGTGGTGGCCTTAGGATCATTTGTGGCCCTCGGCAAGACAGTCATTAAAGCCCCTTAAAGACTAAATTTTGATGACCTATACACAAGTCAGACATTTGCCATTTCAATATCACTTTGCCCTATCCATGGAATTTATGAATAAGTTGAAGAAAGGACAAAGTTTTTAATAACTTCACCTCCCAAAAAAATTGTTGCAATGTTTTGTGGTCCCCTAAAGTGCGGGGCACCAGGAGGCCCGGTTTGCCCTCCCCTAAACCCGCTACTGCTCCGGACCAGCCCTGCGCCAGAATGGCCAGACTGGGCTGGCCCGGCTGTAGCACAGCGCGGCCTCCCCAGTGCAGGACAAGCAAGCACACGCAAAACAGCACCCACACGCCTTGCCTTGCCCCGCCCCGCGGGGTGAGGGACTTCAAGTCCACCCTGCCCTGCCCCGCCTCTCGGCCTCAGTCGCTCCAGCTCACGACACCTCCTCACAGCGTCGCCCCCGCGCATGCACACTCAAAATGCCTCGTTCAGCGTCTCAGGCAGACCAGACGTTTAACCATCACTGCACCCCACTCCACCCCCTTACTACGGCTGCGCAAAACGGCGCCACGCGCAGGAACAGCACGTGGCTGTCACGTGACTCGGGAGCGCCGCGTCACTGGCTGGCGGCTGCAGTTGGAGGCTTGAAGGCGGGAAGCGCGGCGAGGCCGCGAGAGGTGCGAGGTGATGCTGCGGCTCCTGGCTAAAGTCGTCGGCTACTTCTGGAGACGGGCGGACGAGGCTAGCGGAGGCGGCGGGCGGGCAGACGAAGGTGACCCCCGCTCATCTGGGCCCCGCCCCGGACGCGTATGCGTGCGGCTCCCGGAGCTGCGTGCGGGACGTTAGACCGAGACCAGGGCTAGGCCCTTTAACCCTTGTGGGCATGCGTGGTGTGAGCACCTCTCCCCAGCCAGGCGAGGATGGGAGCGCCGGGGTGTGCCCGGTCCTGGCGCGGTCCGCCCTCCCCCCAGAGCCCAGGGCCGCTTCCCCGCAGGACGGTCGCGGTTCCCGCCTCTGTCATGGTGGGGGAAGTGTTTAAGAGTCCCCGCCTTTGCCGTGCCCCTTTCCCCAGCCCTTCTTTGCAGCTCCTGCCTAGCGTCGTCTGAGATTTTCCCGCGGGGAGTTGCGCTGCCTCCGGGCTGCTGCAGAAAAGGACCTGACGGGTTACAACCTGACTAGGAGCCAACAGTGCTGGGAAATGGAGTCTTCTCTGCAGGCTAAATCGGCCCCAGGAGCCAGACTTTGCCTGCCCCTGAGCTAGAGTGGTCTCAGAGGTGATAGATGACAAAACAAAGAGAAACTGTCTCAAGATGCAGCAAGGGAAGTTTAGGTTGGATACTGGGGAAAAACTTCCTCACTAGGAGGGTAGTAAAACACTGAAACAGGTTACCCAGGGAGGTTGCGGACTCTCCATCCTTAGAGGTTTTTAAGATCCACCTAGATAGACAAAGCCTTGGCTGGGATGGTCTAGTTGGGGCTGGTCCTGTCTCAGCAGAGGGTTGGATTAGACCAGGGGCGGGCAGTTATGTCGGGTGGAGGACTGCTTACTGAGTTTTGGCACGCCATCGAGGGCTGCATAACAGGCAGCCAGGGACAGATATATATTAATTTTGTATGTTGTTTAGGGGCCCTGTGGGCCGGATAGAATGGCCTAGTGAGCCACATTTTGCCCACCCCTGGATTAGATGACGACCTATTTACGGTCCTTTCCAACCCTAATTTTCTATGATTCTGTTGCTCTAGGCTCCAACTTGCAGGTACTGTGGCACAGCCTGTGGGTGCGTGGCCGAGTGCTGGGCTTGTGGTGTGCATTGCTGTGGCTATTTAGGAGTATGGGGAGAGGCACTTAGCTGGGCTTATTTGAAGTCCAGTCAGAAGGCAAAGTAAATATTGTGATACCTACGAGCAGGTGTATACTGCAAGCTCCACAGGGTTGTAAGGCAGGGCAGCTCTCTGTCCTACCTGCTGTTGGATGAGCATTTCAATAAAGAAGGGAGGGTGCAGTGCAAACTTCACTACTTCTTTTTTTTAAGATGACAAAACTTAAGACAGACACTTCTATCTTTATTTCTTCTGGAGATGCAACACAAATATTTAACCTGTCTTAAACAGCTCTACTGATCTTCAACAGTAGCTTAGCTCTCTCAAATATTTTCAAGAATCCAGTGCATGTCTTGGGCTACACACTTATGTTTCTCTTTTTTGACAAGGCAGGCATTGCAAATGCAGGTCTCTGGTGCCATAAATATTTTTGGTTGGAAATGAAACCAAAAAAATGCTCAGCAACATGAACATAGGTCTATTTATCTGTACTGTTTGGGAAAGAAAACTTCTGTGGAATTGGAAGGTTTAGCCAAATTTGTTTAGACAGTTGTGAATTTCTACTCGCATGCTTAAAAAAAACACTGTGGAAAATATTTGTGTGGATTTAACTATCCTTTTTTGGTTTACTGAAACCAAAAACAAACTTTATAAAAGAATTATGCAATGAAAAATGTTACTCGATTATCGATTTTTATGATTCCAGATGGTATTAGTAATAGATCAGAATGAAAATGTTACAAAAATTATTTTTGTTTATAGCTATTTTAGTTTGTGTATGGTAGCCATAAAAAGGCTGTGAAATCATCCTTAAATGCTGATCTGAACTCATTTCTTAATAAGAATCATTGTTGACATTGGCTCAATGCCCTCTGACATGGTTCTATAACAACAACAGTCTTAGGCCAGGCTAGCAGAGAACAGAATTAAATTGCAATTTAAGATGCTTACTTTTTTATTACACAATTTAAAGAAAGATCAGATGTTTTCTTATTAATGTTTAAATCTCTCCTTCCTTCCACTTCAGATGAAAGAAAGTTAAAAACCTTAGAAGGAGTAGTGACAAGGTTTTGTCATGATTATGGCATGATAGATGACTTTATCTGCTTCACAAATGATGCTGTAATGAGTAGTATACCACTGAATGTTGGACAGAAAGTCATTGCCATTTTTGAAGAGGATAAAATATCTAATGGATTAAAGGCTATCAGGGTAAGAAACACATGAGTATAGTAATGAGTTTAGGGTTTTTTAGTATGTTCTATTTAAGTTGACTCTGATAAAGTTCTTTTGATATGAGTTAAATTAACTCCAAACTGAGTGTTAATTTATCGTTGTGGTTGGGTTGAATTATCACAGTGCTAGAGTGACTTGGATTATTGTAGTCCCATACTACCGAATTTGAATCCATACAAATTGTTGAATACCAAAACTGTTTTCAGTAACGTCAAAAAAAAGTTCAAAATCCAGGACAGAAAAGATAGGCATCTGGTTTACTGATCAGATACCTGGAAATTATCTGAGAACAAAACCTCATTTAAAAAAAAAAAAAAATGCATCCTGTTCAGCATAAGGATGTGAAAGGTCAAATAATTAATTGTTTATCTGATAAGTGCAGTGGTAACCTGTTAGTATACCAGTTATCCTTTAGCTCCTGGCAGGTGCAGTCTGGCGGGGAAGTGGGGAAGGGAAGCTGCACGCTGCCCCAGCAGAAATCAGAAGACAGCAGGGTGGCTGGGAAGGAGGAAAGAGTGAGAGGAGGACCTACCAAGTTCATGGCGGTAGTGGGGTGTGTGGCAGTTCCTTTAATTTTTCATGTTCCTCTGTGTTCCCCTTCCCCCCTGCCTTCGATTGCCAGAGGGGCCCCAATGCTCCCTCCTGATCAGCAGAGAACACGGTTTTTGCCTCCCCACCAATAGAGAAGTGAGCTGCAAGCCCAGCCCCTTCACCAGTCAATGGCGGCAGGGTGTGCAGGGGAATGTGTAAGATTAAAGGAGCCGTGGTGCACCTTACTTCTGCTGTGAATTTGGTAGGTCCCTACCCATATCCCAAAACAGCGGTTAATCATGGAGCCTCTGTCAGAGGCTCCACGTTTGGGAGCGGCAGGATGAACCTGGCTGGACTGAGCCGTGCCCCCTGCGCTGGCTGGGTGAGTGGGATCAGAGCCCGGGCAGCTTGTCTGGGGTTGGTGTTGGGGGGGCTCCTGGGGAGTGGGGTAGGTGTGGGGCCGGTAGATCCCGAAGTGCCAAAAAAAGTAATCTTCACCATAAAAAGATTGGAGACCACTGGCCTAAAGAAAATAGCAACAGCTTAATGACTCATCAATTAAGCAATTAGCTGCTGGGTCACAGGTGCTCCCTCCTCCCAGCTCAGGGCTTCATGTAGGCAGTGTTGTCCAGCTGGGCTTGCCTCTGCCCCCACTTCCCGCAATCAAAGGGCTCCAGGAACAGCTCCCAGCAGCAGCTGTGTCCAAAGCCACTGTGTTATTGATTAATCATTTAACCGATATCATTAAACAAATACTTTTTTAAGAGATACTTACATCCCTGGTTCAATATATAAAATGAAATTTCTACCCCGGTATAGGAATTTAGCATCTGGTCCTGCTGTGAGCCTTCATGTGAACCATCCAAAGTTGTATTCTTATGTCTGAAGGCTGAGTCCTTTACTTTGTGTGGATGAGCACACATAGTGTGGCCCTGATCTTACAAGAGGGTTCTGCATAAGCATGGTATTAATGGATCTTTCTTAACATAAAAATACAAAAGCAAAACAAAACTTAAAATTATTTTAAATGATAGATGCTTTAAGTCATTCTGCTGCACACTGGTACCTGATATTTATCCATATATTAAGACCTTCCATCACTATCAGAGTGCCTACAACGGTTGTGGTTGCTAGGACCACTGACTTTGTGCATCCCAGAGTGGTTAGGCCTGTTGTTTCACCAGCCCTGGGATGGAATTTAGTAGCTTTTCCCATTCTTTGACTGGGTCGTAGTAGATGTGGAGCTGTAGTTCGAACTTCTCAAGAGGTTCAGTTGGACTTAGCATTTATGACATCTTTCCCTTGGGAGCTCTAATCAGTGGCTAATAAAATAGCTAGATAGCTTTCTTTGAAGCCAAATTATTCAGTTTTCAGGGTAGGAGCACAGTAAAGCATAATTTAAAACTAGAGGTGCACTGATACTTCAGTCTGATATTGGATCGGCACTGATATAAAGAAAAGTGACTATATCGGAAATCAGCCTGATGTGGCTGATAATTTAGCTGGTAAATGCCCATACATGCGTGCAGCCACAGTGCAGCACACAGGCAGCAAGGAGCATAACCTGGCAGCATGAAAAGCTGCATGCAGCTGGTAAGTCTGTTGTGGTGAAAGGGGGGAAGGGGCGTGGTGGGGCAGATCAGTGCACTCCACATAGAGGGAGGGAGTGGGGCAGGGTCTGGGGCAGGCATTGCCCAGCTGGGGTGAGGTGACCATGGGATGGAGCTGCAGCTCATCCAGGTGGGAGCAGGGTGGGCTCTTGCCACTTCACCGCTCATCCAGGAGGGCACAGGGGAATGCGTGACCCAGATCTGTGCAGGGCAGGCTGCAGTTGTGGGCTGGGATGAGGGCCATGCTGCACTGCACTCAAGATGGGTGGTGCCGGCACTCGGAGTGGGGTACAGGGAGGGCTACAGTGAAACTTGGGATGACTGCCACTTCCCCCTCCTAGCGCCACTGCTGCCCACCCCAAGTGCAGCACTGCAGCCTGCCCTGCCCTACCCAGCGCAGATCTAGGGGCACAGGTCCCTACCCTTGTGCCGTCTCAGATGAGTGGCCAGAGCAGTGGCACAAACTGCTCCCGCCCCCCAGACGAGCCGCAGCTCTGTCCCGCCCCTGTCCCAGCCCCATTCCGTCCCTCACTGTGGGGGGCCTTGATATGCCCCCCACACCTTCTCTTCTCCCTCTTCTTCCACCACAGCAGGCTTACCAGGTGCACGTAGCTGCAGCTGTATGAGAAATTGGATTGGTATTGGCTGATATGACTCTTTAAAAATTGATTATCACTATCAGCCCCCAAAATCTGTCAGTGCACCCCTATTTAAAACTGATTTTTTTGATCTAATAAATAGTGTGTGTGTACACACAGAGATCTGTTTTTTGTAAAACTGTTGTATCTTTGACATCATCCCAGCTAGGTCAGATCCCTTTCATGTGTCCTATATCTCTTCATGCCAGCCTATTCTTCCATGACTATTTTGCTGATAATTTCTTCCTTTCCAGAAACCTTTTAAGTGATTGCTTTCCTTATGATTTATTAGTTGCTGATCTTGGCAAAACAAGCCTTGTAACATAACTGGTGCCTGTAAATAGAAACTTCACAGGTTGGTAGCTATAACCTTATTTTTTAGCCTGTTTTGAAATGTGGTCACTTTTTTATATTTCTTTTGGATATTTCATTCCTGTTGCCTTTGGTAGCTCTAGTACTAGCAGTGGCTCTTATTGCCTCTTACATGATCTGTTAGAGGCAGCTAGGCTGGTTTCTTTTTATTTTTGGCTGCTTCTTAAAGATCAGCCTGGAGGCTAGTAAATAAGGGCCTGTTATCTGTAGAAGATATTGAAAATATAGAATGGCAAAGTCAGGGCACTAGAAGGCTCTTCATGGTGTACTGGCAGGTGCTACAGATTTCCAGTGGTTCATGGATTGCAGCTTGGCTGTTATGTGGATCAGTGGTTCTCAATGTTTTAGACTCAAGACACCCATCCACAGCTTTTCTGAACTGAGCAGCACACCATTTCAAAAACTAATTCATTTGTTACAGTGGTTACCTCCTTGCACAGGAATCAGGCAGAAAGAGCCTGAGCCTAAGCCTGCTGTAATCTTCTTATTGCCTCACACCTGGAGCCTGAGCCTGTCCTTATCTGCTTATCTCTCACACTTCCTGTGGCACCCTTTTTTCCATGCTTAAGTGAAGGTTTAATGTGATGTCGAAATAATTGTGACTGAAGTTGAGAAAGATATGGAGAAATTTACCAAGTGTAAGAATTGTTTCTTGTGAAATAATGGTGCATGTGTTGCTGGAGGAACTACATACGTTAATCTGGTTCTCATTTTCTAATAGATCATTGTTTTATTATATAGAATAACTAAATCTTTATGTTGGTTTAAAAATCTATATATATAGAATTTTACAAGGCTCTCACTGTAGTCAATTTTTTATGAAAAAGCCCATCTCTTGGATGTTCAGACTGCTTCCAAAGATGCTAGATTTTCTTTTTTTTAGTAGCTTTTAATTTGTTTACAGTGATTCAGTAACCTTCAGCTGAAAGCTGCATATATTTTTGTGTGTGGTGATAGCCAAAATAATAGCCTAGTAGAATTTCTGGCTGAGGCAGTGAGCCACAGATGCTAGTTTTCCCCACTGGAGACTTGACTGAATCTTCGAATAACTGAAAGTTTCCAAGAAATCCTTGGGGGTTTTTTAATGCAGAATTGGACACAGTGCAGCTGTCAGCAAAGTGAAAAGGTTAAGAAGTTTTAATTTCCAGAGAATGAGCCATCTAGTTCGTCTTTCTGTGGCCTCAAGTATGTCTGTAGAAATGAGACCGGTTTCCTGATAGCTGTCTAATGCCTATGTTATACTTTGTGGAAACTTAAACAAGAAATATGAAAAAGCAAATTGCACCCTTCTTAAATCTGTACATCTGTCTTGGGAACAGCTAATGAGCTCCTGAAAGCCCTTTCTGAAATTTTGGCAGTTGAAGCAATCAGTTTTATGTGCTTGTTTTTCAAATTTTGAACTGCCATTTGTTGGACATCTCATTATATACTGGATCAAAAGATTTCAAACGTTACATGCTACTCTCCTGTCTCTGTATGATCCCTTTGGTCAGAGTAACAATAAGAGCAGTGTCTAAAGTAAATCAAGTAGTTCAAGTTAATCAAAAAATTAAACTATGTAAATATTCAATAATAATTTTTGCAAGTTACAAGCCCCACCTATGTGCAGAGCTTTGATAATTTCTGTTCGGCAAACAAAAGCAAATATAAAGGCAGTATGTTCCAATTGACTGGAAGAAAAAACTAGGAAAAGTCCATGGTTGTGTGTTTTTTGTTTTTTGTTTTTTTTTTTGTTGTTGTTTTTTTTTGTTGTTGTTTTGTTTTAAATCTAAATAAATATTTAAAGAAATCCAAGATAAAAGGAAGCCTAAAGCATAATATATCTTAAGAGAAGGAATCATGGCTGTTCCTGAAAAGATATTGCCAATATTAGTCTTAAAAGCAAACATCCTATGAGACTTTTTTAAAGCATTAGTTTGACTAAATGGGTCTCTCAATGAGAAAACTAAACAAGGCAAGTCCTGTAAGCAGTTTTGATGTCCATTCAACAAAGTACACTCCTAACAACTCCTCGTACCTTAATATACCTAGGGCTGACAAGTGAAATTCTTAGCGACCAGTAGTCTCTATTCTTTTTTACTTCCTGTCTTTCCTCCCATTCTGACGAGTCTCCAACTGTTTGTTGGAACACTGCAGTATTCTAGAAATGATTAAGTCTAATAATTGTCTGCGTCTTGAAGCTCTCCAAAGTCCAGAGAATATGAATCGGTAGTATGGTTAACTATGTGCCAGTTATGACACTGGGCCATGGAATAAGCATCATGTCTACAGCCTCAAGCCAAGAGCCTTTGCCTAACTAACACAGCCGCCTACCCCAACCCACCACCCTGCTGCTGGATGAGACTTGCCTAAAGCATCCCTCAGTGCCTGAGCCTTCACCTACTCCCTGACATCTGAGTGGCTGGCTCCTGTCATCTGCCCCTACCTTTCCCCTGTACAGGTCCAGAGAAAGGAACAGGAAGTATCTCGGTAACAGACTCTTTCTGACCTCAGATTGTGTTGCTGCCTGATTCCTGGCCTCTTGGGTTCCTGACTCTGCTCACATGTGGACTTGACTCAGCTCTTGATCCCCTGGTTTCCTTACCTGGCTTGTCCAAGCACCCTGTTTGCCTTCTCTGACTCCAGTTTGTACTCCCATCTAGTAACCTTGATCCCTGTTTGGCCCTCAGGCCTAACCTGCACTTAAGTAACAGGAATATATATATGATTTTATGTCACTGTCTGACAAGTCTTCAGAAGTGGGTAGTAAACAGCAGTGGCTTACACCACTGATTCTCAGCTAGATTGCTGCAGCACCCTTGGGTTCCTTGAGATCCTTTCATTGGTGCCATACAGTGTTAACGCTTAGGTGTACAAACATGACTCACAATATAAAATCAAAGATTTAAAATATGAATCTATAACATTTAAAATATTTTAACTTGCTGTGGTTCTTCTGAGTTCTTTGTAACAGAAGAATTGCTCTGTTGTTTTACTGTAGTCAAAAAATGAGTGAAAACTAATAGCTGGCATTTTCTAAGGGGTGCCTCAGGTCTAAAAAAGTTGAGAACCACTGGCTTACATACTTAAACTCTCTGAACCAAAAACAAAATGTGGGATAACACAAGACTCACTGATACTTCCAGAGTTATTTTCTTTTAAAAAAAAGAAAAATGGTTAATGAAATGAAGGACAAACTTTTGCAAAAAATTAATGAAAATGTTTTTTGTTTTTCATGGGCACTGTCAAATTTTCAGATATGTTACTCTTAGTGATACCTTAATGTACATATATTTTCATAAATTGTATAATATGAATAATCTTCAGAAAAGTAATTCAGGGTAAGTGTGTAGTGTTACGTTTAAAACAAGAAATTGAGGGAGCAGGTCTAAGAAAATGGCTTTCATACTTCAATTTAGAGATATGCTGAAGTCTAAAGTTGCAGTCCTATAAACTCCTGTTTAGCTGCTGTATAATCCTGGAGGTGCTTGAACTTCATAGGTGCTTCAATTCCAACCTCAAAGTTCCCTGATATCTAGAAGTTCTGTTTTTGCTCATGTCCAAAGCACCTCCATTTTGATGAGGCTGAGTAGCAGCACTGTTTAACTTGTGCCTAAGGCCAAGCTAGTTCCAGGAACTGTTTCTCCTTCTGAGTCTCCAGAGGGGCTCAGGCCAGCAGGTGTTCTTAGAGTATGCCCAGCAAACGTACAGGGTCAGGCTCCCTACAGAATGCAATTGGGAATTGTCTTCTGAATGGACACAGGTAATGCATAGGGCTGCCATAAGCTGTTCTGGTGTAGATCGCATTTGAAGCTTCATGTCTCCAGAGTGGAAGGAATTGGCTACCATAAGGTAGCTGATGATAGTTATAGCATCTCCCTGAATTCTTCAAACTGATCTAGAATATCAGTTTGCATCGGGGAGTAGCCAGGGATTAAGAGGAGACAGTGATGCTTTAAAACTACCCATGCCACTTCTCTACCAAGACTAGGTTGGCTGTTACACCTCGAGAGATCCAGCACAGAATTGCAGCCTGTGTTTTAATTAACATAAAATTGATATTTGATTAGAACATTAATATGAAAACATTGCTTATCCATATGTACACACAAACATTATCATCCACCAAGAAAAACCAATGATATACTTAGTACAGATTCTTTGCTCATTCTACAGTATCGTGATGCACCCAATTTTTTCAAATAGTGTGTGTGTTGGGGAGGAGCTTTGTTTTGAAGAAAAGAAAACTGTTTTGATTTCAACTGTAACGTTGAAGCAGATGTTAAAGCACTGCAGAAAATATAATTTGTTCTCATCTTTTGCTTTATTTTCTGTTTTGCTTCTACAGCAGTCTAGATAACTTTCCTTTTCATCTTTACTGTTAAATTACATTCACAGGTAAGGGAGATAAATTGAGGACTGTAAAACTAGTTATGGGTTTATTGTATGAGCCAAATGGGGGAGAGCTGGCAGGTCAATACAGCAGAGCCCAAGGACCACACCTGGAGTGTCTCTTCTGGGAGCTGGCCAGAGACTGAGTGTATCAGAGACTCTGTATATGGTTATCTTGAACTGATAGAAGAAGGAAGTGTGGGCTGGCTGTGGCAGACTCAAACCCAGGCACTCACAGGGCTTTGGGAAAGACCACGGTGTTTGTGTTCACCCCACATGAGAAGAAGTTTGCCTGGAAGAGTTAAGGACAAGAAACAAAAATGATGAGCCAGTAAAAGGACACACTGCCCCACTGAGGGGTGGGAGATGGGCAGAGAATGGCAGGGCTGTTGGGTGGGCAGCCAGTTAACTCTAGTGACCAGAGACTAAGAGGTATATAGGGATTTCTGCTTTCTGGTCACCTAGCTAGAGAGCTTCACCTCTGTATGTCTCTGTGGCCTTTTTTAAAGTGCTCCAGTGGGTGGGTGTAGCTTCACGCACCTGCATGGAGCTGAAGTGCTCCAAATTGGAGTTGGATTTTGAGCACATCAAATGAAGACTCACCATACCTGAATTTTCCACTCAAGTACACTTTTCAGTTTGAGAAGATTAAAAGTTTTTTCCAACATTTGACCCCTCTGTAAGTCCTTATAGGTGCTCATTAGATTGTAGTCACAGCCCTTCTTTCCTCTCCCCCAACCATGTCTTAGGATTTTTTTTTATTTTTGTTTTAATTCTATGTTAGTATTGCTCCTTTGAACAATCTCCTGTGGTCCACTTACCCATGAGCCAGTTATGAGGCTAGAAATATATATTACCAAATGAAGTGGGTAAGCTGTGTTAGGATGCATCTCAGGACAGCTGTCAGCTTCAAGTGAAATGCATGTTTATCCATCGTCCTGAAGCCTTAGCAGGTGGGACAATGTGTGACATTTTCCTGGGGCATGATGGGCCTGGTTCTGCACATCCTGATAATTTCCAGGAGTCATTCTCAGCAATCCTTTGATTCAAGGATGATCTCTATCACAGCTCATTGGTGGGTTGTGAGGTAATTTAAGATTCTAATCCTTGAGTCACAGATCTGTCTGCAGAAGTTGCAGGTATTTCTGCAGGGGAGAGTAGGCTGCAGGCTGGGATTCCTTTCCTTTTCCTTTCTCTGTTCTCTCTCTGCTTCAGGGTGCAAGATGTTTCACCTTGAAATGGGCTGCCACCTGGTTCAGGATGCAGTGCCATTGGAGTCATTGGGCAGCCACCTCCTCCCAACTTATGATGTCATCATCTGTTTTCTCAAGCTATGCATACAAAGTGTCCTTGTAGCATTTTTTCTGGCCACTGTGAGATCTTGGGCTGCTACTATGCTGGGAGTAGAGCTCTTCTTTTGGGAGCATCTGCACACAATATGCAGTCTAGCAAAGTAGGTGCCTGAGGATCACCAACTAAATGCTGGTAACATTGGCTTTAGCAAAAATGTTGGCATTTGTGCAGTGATCTTCCCATTTGATGTGGAGGATTTTACAGAGGCATTGTTGGTGATATGCTTCCAGGCTTTTGAGAATGACAATGATAGATCACCCACATTTCACATCTGTAAAGGAGAGTGGGAATGATGGCTGCTTTGTAGATCTGGATGTTGGTGACTTCCTGGAGATTGGGGTGAATAAAGACATGCTAAAGCAATTTCCCAAAGGAGGCATGTGTTTGTTGGATCCTGTTCTGGATCTCCTCAGCAACATTTTAAAGAGGTGGCTACTGGGGCAGGGCAAGTGCTTGACTACCTCCAGGGTCTTTCCCTTGATGGTAATTTGGGGAGGGGGTGTCACATTCATGGCCTGGGGTGGTCTGCTAGAGCACTTCAGGCCTTGCTTGCAACACTGAGAAGACTGAAGTTAGATAGGCTTCTCCCAAAAGATGCAGCACAGTCTGGAGGTTTTCCAAGGATGGTTGTTTTGAATATTTTGGTTTTCAAATGAAAATGTCCTAGATTGAAGGGGACTTCATTCATTTGGCATTCAGTGTCAATTCTGAAGGGAAGGCTGCGCTTAATTCAAACCAGGATGACTCAAATAAGTGGAGAGCAGAGTTGGGATGATGACACATCCTTGCTTGACCCCACTTTGGGTGACAAGTGGATCTGTTTCTAATCCACTACAGAAAAAAGGTCACAATCATCTGGTAGTGGTGGAGCCTCAGGACCTTGATGTACTTTTCAGTACATGCAGATCTGGCCAGTACTTTCCACAGGACTTTGTGATTGATGGATCAAAGGCCTTAGTAAGGTCCATGAAAGCAATATACAGGTCATGTTATTCCCAGCACTTCTTTGGATCTGGTGGGCAACAGATATGTCAGTTGCCCCATGAAGCTACACTGAGGTTCTAGCAGGACTTTCTCAGCAAGATGTAAAAGACTGCTCAGGAGGGTGCAGGAAAGGATTTTCCTGCTGTGGAAAGGAGGGTGATACTTCAGTAGTTCCCATATACAGACTTATCTCCATTCTTGGAGATGGGCACTACGTTGGCATTCCTCAGATCCCCTGGGATCTCTTTGTTTCAAATGTGAAAAATAAATTTGTGCAGTCCCAGTAGCAGTTCCTTGCTGCCAGCCTTGTAGATTTCAGCAGGTATACCATCTGGTCTTGGTTTCCTTTATACCCTGCCAGATTTATCGTAAGATAGAAAGGTTGGCAAAGAATCCCCTTTCAGGGTTTTGATGGATGGACTTAATGGTATCTGCCACAGTGAACTCATAGTTCAGGAGTGCCTTCAAGTGGTCTTTCCATCTAGCTTGGATAGATTCATTGTCTCTGAGGAGCGTTGAACCATCCTGCGATCCCAGGGAAGTTGGGCAATAGATGGCTTTTGTTGCTTGGAAAAAGCATTGTGTCACGTTTATGGGCATAGAGCTGGATCTCCTTGGTTTTATCTTGCCACCACTGATTTTTGTTTTCCCAGATCCTCCTTTGGGCTTTGGGGAGCTGTTACACCTCCTTCTGCTAAGCTGTCATCTTGCCAAACAGAACAAACCGTGCTCTTCCATTGAAGGAGGGCTTGGATCTTGGTGTTGCTGTCATTGAACCAGTCTTAGTGTTGATGGGTGGTATAGCCAATGGATTCAGCAGACCACAATGGTTTTAAACTCTTTCCAGAGTTCCTCAATGTTGCCTTCATTTCTAGACAGGGCACAGCTTTTCATGGAGATGCTGTTGGAGATCATTACAGACCTTCTGGTCTTAAAGAAACTTGGTGTTGAGAGTCCTTTGCATTGTTTTTGGTTGTTTTGGTTATTCTGAGCAAGCCGGATATTCATAATGGATCTGACAGGTGGAGATCTGTCCAGTAGCCCCTCACATGGCTCATGTGATGTGGACATCCATTCAGTTGCAGGTTTTAACTAACGTAGTTGAGGTGCCAGTTTAGGGCAAGGGTGTCAGGTGTCCCCAGATGGTCTTGTATTTGTGTCTGTCTAAAGATGTTGTTTGTGATGAAAAGACTGCTCTGTGCATTTGCTTAGGAGAAAAATGTTGAAGTTGGCTTTCTCTACTCCTTTCTTCTCAGTCGTGACACTCCAGAGTTTCAGATGACATCCGACCTGGTGTTCAAGTCACTGAGGAGAATGACTTCTTTGTCCTTGCGAGTATTAGTCAGAATGTGACAGGAGTAGAACTGTTCTTTGACATCAGCATCAAGCGTTGGGCATACACACTGATGACAGTGAGGTACTGGTTGTTGCTGAGTTTAAGCCAGAGGGCCATAAGACATTTGTCAATGCCCACAGGGAGTTCCATAAATTGACTGAGCTGATTCTTGATGGTGAAGCTGATATTGTGAATGCATCTGTCCTGAGCCAGTTTCCTCTTCCAGAAGAAGGTGTAGCCTCCACCCTCTTCCCACAGTTGACTGTCATCCTGTAATCTTGTCTCAATCAGAGCTGCACTGTCAGTGTTGTATTTCACTAGTTCCCTAGAGATGATGGCAGTTCTTTCTGGTTGTTTGTTGCTTTGATTTATCCATCAAGCTGCAACTAGTCCATGTTGTGAAAATCATTCTTATGATGTTTTCAACCCCAGAGAGCAGAGGGAATCCTGAATAGGACTGCTCAATGAGAGTAACAGCTGCAGAATCATATTCCTGTCTCAGCCCAGGTACAAGACCACCAGGCTACTGCACCACTTGCATGCAGATTCATGACCCCTTGGTTCACAGAGGAATTTCCAGGCATGATCGGGCCCCTCAAGCCCTGGAAATGCCTGCCTGTCTTTCCCTCCTTACTGAGGTGCACCCCTATGGTTTCTGGGGTGCATCTCTAGGAAGGAAAAGCCAAGTAGATCTCTCACAAGACTTGAGGGGCCTGATCCTGCCCAGGAATTCCTGGGGTGCACAGCATTGCGCCCCTCAAGCGCTCTGAGTACCTGCCTGATTGGCAGAGCATGGGCAGGTCCTGGCTGCCTGTACTCTGACAATAAGAATTAACATAGCCACTAAATAGCTGCACAAATTGATATCATTTTCATTGTTGCCATTATTTGTGGTGCCACAAGAGATGCAGACATCTGTTTATTTGACCTTTGTGCCATCATAAAAATGTTTGATGGCAGGAAGGTGATATCTTTTTCTACCCTGAAGTTTTCTTGTCCTGTGATGTGAGCTGTTTTTGAAAAATTAAATCCCTTTGTTTTGGTCTATTCCTCAACTGTCAGATTGAAGAAGAGGCTGTCAGATGGAAGATAAATATTTACATAATGATATCAGCAGTGACAGTTGAGAGAGATCAAAATTTATGGTCTTTCAAATCCACTTGCTTTTTTCTAGTGTTACAATTGTTTCAGGCTCCTTTCTATGCAAAACTAGAGTTTGTAGATCCCATTGGTTCCTGTCTTCTCTCCAGCTATCCCTCCAAATGAGGATAATGTCTGCCCGAGGCAGGAAATTATTGGTGAGTTTTAAGGTAGTTGAAGAGTCCAATGCATGCCCTTGCAAGTTTTTCCACAGATATGACAGGTGGTACCTTGGGGAGGCACAGCTGTTGGCCAGGATGTGTACTTTGCTGCTTCTACCATTTCTTGGCTTCCTGAGCAAGACGGTTCTCTTTGAAGTGGACTGTAGCTAGATGTATGGTGCAGTGCCATTGAGACCTGTTACCTGCCAGGACTTCCCAGTTTGTAAACTGAATGCCACCCTTAAGGTATGCTTTCAGGGTGTCCTTGTGGAGCTGTTTCTGTCCTCCCTGGATCCTATTACCATGACTGAGTTGAGAGAAGAGGACTTGCTTCTGGAGACGAGTGTCACACAGTGGCCAGCCCAGTGGAGTTGATGTTTCATGATCTTTGCCTCAGTGCTGGTTATGTTAGCTGCAGAAAGGATGCTGGCATTGGTGCAGTGATCTTCCTATCTAATGTGAAGGATCTTCTTGAGGCAGCTCTGATGGAGTCATTCCAGGTGCTTAAGATGGCTTTGATATGTCACCCACATCTCTCAACCATAGAGGAGCATAGGAATAACCACTGAATTGTAGACCAAGATCTTAGTTTCCATCTGCAGATCTCAGTTGGTAAAGTGGCTTTCTGAAGGATGTGCTGGCACAGCAAATCCTGCTTTCAGTTTCTACATCAAGACTGACTGACTGGAAGAGGTGCTTGCCAAAGTATGGGAAATGCTCAGTATTTCCCAGGGGTTCTCCACCAGTGGTAATTTGTGGGGGGAAGGGAGGTAGCTTGTGCTGGAGCAGGTTGATGGAGCACCTTTTTCTTCCCAATGTTAAGGGAGAGTCCCAGGCTATGATAAGCACCTGAGAAAAGGTCAGGGGTGGACTGCAGATTGGTCTGTGTGTGCAAGGGTAACACAGTTGTCAGTGTACTGAAGGTCAATGATGCTAGTCTTACTGACTCATTTTGCTGTGAAATTGCTGTGTACAACCAAGGTGATTCCACTTCCTGGTGGAAGTCTGTATGCATTCCTCTTGATTTGCCCCAAAAGGTATCTATTCAATGATATTTCTGTATTTTAATGTGTGCACAAATTGCTCATTTTAATTATATCACTGCTCAACAATCCCTTCTCTTGACTTCCATTATAGTTTTTCAGTATGGCTGCTTTTCCCCTATCCGTTCATCTTTCATGCTCTGACCTCTTTTTTCCACCTGCTTTATGCAGTTTTCTCACAAATTGTTTATTTCAAAAACTCAAGACCAGCCATTGTTGTGTAGGTGCTATTAGGGACTTCCCACTCCATGCCATCAACATCTTTCCTATGGTGAAAATAAGTTATGCTGCTTATTGGATGCTGTTCGCCTCTTGGGGAAGGGGAGAATTAAGAAGGTTGGAGAAGCTTTCTTGACATGGTATCAGCAGCTTATGGGGAACTCATGACGAGTGACACCTGTTGTGGTAGCAGGGGAAGGCTCTATGCCAGCAGCAGTGGCATGTTGCAGGGAGGAGTTTTTTCAGGCGAGAGAGAACTTCCTGTCCTAAGTTTCCCAAGTAGACTAGGAATCATGACTGCTTCCATGGAGTAGTAGTATTGGCTTCTTGCCTTAGCATAATAAACAAGTTAAATGTTTACATTAACATTCTCTGCTTGTAGTTTGTAAACATCAAACTGGAGCTATTTACCTGTTTAATCAAATGAAAGTACTAGTAAATCTTAAAAGTGGAGGCATGGTAGCATGTAGGAACCTTCTTTGGGAGCCAAGTTTCTTTTTCAGTAAATGTAAAATGGCCAGCTATTGCATGAATGTCCCTTTTAAAATTGTTTTTGTACAGAATGAATTGACGGCAGATGAAAAAAATAGAAGATTACATAACAGGAAATGATATAACTTCAGTGATGTATATACGGAATTAACAGAAATAATTTTTTAAAAAGAAACCTTTCAGGATATTAGGGGATACTACTTCAATCTTCCCTGTTGATCTCATTTTAAGATGGAACAGTTGATAGGTTAACACAGCGAGGGCAATCTTTTTGCTAGGCATACTATAAATTAAACCCTGCAACTCCCTCCTCCCCCCCACCCCCAAATGCCACTGTGATCTCCTTCCCTGCCTGTTCTGTTGCTCTGCTTTCTTCCCCCTGTCCTGTACTCCAAACCTGATAGGGAGCAGAAAGCAGAGCAGCATATCTGCCACTAGGCTGCCGCCTGCTTCCCTAATCTGCCATGCGCCACACAGAAGCTATCCGTGCCACTTGTGGCACTCATGCTACAGGTTAGCCATCCCTAGGTTAACAAACTGACAATAAATATTAATACTGAAGGAGTTAAAAGAAAAAAGTTTAAAAAGCAAATTACTTGCCTCTTACATGGTAAGTAAATTGTTAATAAATTCATGTTAATAAATTGTTAATCTTTCTTATAGGTTAACATCTTTGATAATTAAGCAGGTATATGCAATCAGGTAATGAATAGAAAGGATTTGATTTTTTTTTAAATACATTATAATACCTAAAATGTGGTGCCTGTTATTGGACAGGACAGTGTAGGTGTAGGTTACAAAATGGAAATATTAACTATGGGATTTATTTCGCAGGTAGAACCTGTCTTCAACAATTGGGATGATGATAGTGATCCAACTTGTGGTTCTTCTAAATCAAACACAAAAATGTTAATTGGCAACATTACATCTCTCACTGAGAGCAGTGGCTATATTAATCAAACCACCTTTTTTACAGTGGAAGAGGTTTGTGAAGGTATGTGGGTTTTGGAGGTCTTTTTCATAATGTTTTAGACATTCCAGAGGTGTCTTTGTTAAATGTGTTGAGCACCTTCTGAAAATGTACGTTTCTGTTGGGAGATGATTCCTATGAATGTAATGATTTGAATGAAGAAATGTGCTTGTTTATTTAGGAATCTGTTGGAAATTGAACTTTTATCTCTGAGAGAATTTCTCTTCGTGATTGGGATCATCTTCCCTTGCTCTAAATACAGATAATTTTACTGAGCAATTTCATAACATCCTCAGAAGTAAATATTTTGCAGTGGATATTATTATAAGAAGAAGAAGAAAGGCTACCCAGTAATTTCACGAGTTCCTTTTTAAGAAAATTGTGTACAGGCTGCATCCTACACTGATCCAAGAAGAGTTTTTTGCTACAGGCTGAAAGTTTGTGTGATCCTAAGAAAATAAAAGGTGGCTATCCATGAACTCAGGCACAAATTACAGTGGAGTGACACTTTAGGGCATTTATACACATGCTCTGGGGGTTAGGGAAGGTGGAGGGAGGTGCTTTAATTAGCACAGCTCCAAGACCTGTGCTAATTAAAAGCACCTGGAGTGTCAAATATATCAGTGTCCCTGCGCTGAAAAATGGCGGGGCACTTTGAACTATAGCTTGTTGAACAAGCTTATGGCCAGACCAAGGTTTGAGTCTCGGAGCATTGTGCCTTAAAAAGCAGGGGAAATATTAGAGAAAAATTGAATATTTTGACCCTCACAAGTTCAGCGTAAGATTAAATTCACAGACACATACCAAATGAACTTAAACTCCAGTGCGGATAGTCTAATCTGCATCCTGCCATGTGAAGCAAGTGATATATAGCCCTGTAATAAATGTGCTTGCAGCACATTTTTTACAGGTCAGTTTAAAGTCCTTTAAGTTGTGTCAAAATTGCCTGCACAAGATGATCTCTACACTCTTTGACAATGGAGTGCCCAGTGTCTGTTCTTAATAATTAAACTTACAAAAATTTTGCTGTTCTCTTAGGATTTGAACCTTATAAAGGCGATTGGGTACAAGCTGAATATTTTATTAATCCAACAACATGGAGCAGTGAAGCAGTCTCTATAAAGCCACTTAGATACAAGCGAATGGACAAGGTCTGTATTTGCATATTACTTTTCACTTATGACAGAGAAATAGCTTGTCCCATGCTATGGGAAGAAAAAAGGTTGTTGATGTTAGTAAGTCCACTATCGTAATATGTATTTTGATAATAAGTCAACATGGCATTTTTTAAACAGAATATTTGAAAAGGCAGTGTGCTTCAGTTTAAACCACATGAGGAATTTTGCCATTTCTATTGTTTGCCAAAAATGTGATGAATACCGGGTTCATGTTGGTTGTTTGCAGCTCCACTTCAGGTGTGGGCATCTAGAATTACATGTTCTTGATCCGGAACTAATAAATACCATGACTTCTTGGCTCTGGGTTTTATTATATTTGCTTTTATAATTGGAAAATGGATGCTTGAGTACATGGGTGGATCAAAGATTTCATAAAGAGGGGTGCAGGAACAAAAAGGAACAAAAATGGTTAGAAGTCTGAGAAACATGATATATGAGGAAAAGATAAATGAACTTGGATTATTAGTTTGAAGAAAAGAAGATTGAGGGGGGATTTAAGAACAGTATTCAAATATTGGAAGGGTGATTGTACTAGGGATGTAAGCAGTTAAACAATTAATCATTTAACTGATCAACTCAGCAATAAGCTTACTGGTTGCCATTTAGCCTGAAGTCTGGTGCAGTCCAGGATGGAAGAGGGTGGGAAAAGAAAGCCCTGCAGTGTGCCAGCAGAAACCAGAAGGCAGCAGAGCAGGAAGAAGGGGGGAGGCAGAGGAATGAGGAGAGGGAGAGGAGAGGAGCAGCCTGTACCCAGTGCTGGGAAGATTGGTGCTGCCATCAGTTGCAGGTGGCAGGAGAAGCCTCCTGTGATCCAGCAGGCAGATTGGGGGCCTGCACCCCCAGGAGTGCTGTGGGGCTCTGCCAGACTCCTCCCAGGGGTGTGGTCAGGTCCCTGATCTACCTGCCGGATCACAGGAGGATGCTCCTGTGGCCTGGGACTGGCACTGGGCACAGCCTGCACCCAGCGCTGGGAAGACTGGTGCTGCTGGCCCCAGCCAGCAGCAGCAGCAGCTTCCTGTCATCCGGCAGGCAGATCAGGGGCCACCTGCACTCCTGTGGAGGCTGTGCTGGACTCCTCCCAGGGGTGTGGGCCCCCAGTCTGCCTGTCAGATCACAGGAGGCTGGTTCTGCCACCTGGGGCCAGCAGCAGCACCAATCTTCCCTGCGCTGGGCGTGGGCTGTGCCCAGTGCCGGTCCCAGGCAGCAGCCTTCTGTCATCCAGCAGACAGATCAGGGACTGCACCCCCAGGAGGAGTCCAGCATAGCCCCACAGCCTTCCCAGGGGTGTGGGCCCCTGGATCTGCCTGCCAGATAACAGGAGGTTGCTGCTGCTGGCAAGTGACAGTTTTGCTTGTCATCACATTGAGGTGCAGTTTCCCAGAAATCCCTGCACCTATCGCCTTGAAACTTGGCAGCCCTCATGCTCTTAGAAGGGACTACCTTCCCTGTAAGTTTCATCTAAATCAGGCTAGAGATGACAAAGTTATAGGCAGTTTCGTGATTTCCCCAGTGTAGCCTATGGGCAAAACTGTTTCACTGTTTTAACTTCTCAACAAAACAAAACGGAACAGTACTTTCAAAACTAAACAAAACTCTAAACAAAATGCTGTTCTGTCGAAATGGAAGTCAAAGCCAAATGGTGCTGTTTCACATAGCCCTACTGATAAAGACCCTGGCTGCCTGGCCCTCCCTTTCCCACTCCCTCCTGTGCTGCTGCAGCTGGCCCTTGGAAGCTGTGCACCAGTGGCTGCAGCCCCTTGCTGGCTGCTGCCCTTTCCTACCCCCCTGCCCCACTCCAGAGTTCTGCTTTGGCCCCTGGCTGCTTTGGCACCTCACATCCTCAGAGGGTGGGTGCAGCCCCTCCAACATGGCAGAGCAGGGCAGGAGTGCAGGTGCTAGCCTGGGACTCAACACCCCCCTCTTCCCCCCCGCCCCAACTTTGCAGATCCCAGCTGGAGCCTAGCACTGTCATGCTCATCCCCATTCCTGTGCCCAACTGATTAATAGTATAACCTGTTGTAATTACAAAAGGTTAAATAAATATTTATTTAATCAGTATTTACATCCCTATATTGTACAGAGGATGGTTAATTTGTCCTCCGTAGCATCAGAGAAAAGGACAAATGGCAATAGTCTTAAATTGCAGCATGAGAAATTTAGATTGGATATTAATAACTTTCTCAATTTTTTTTTTTAAACATTGGAACATACTACTCAGGGAGGTTGGACATTTTGTTAAATCTGGTTAAACAAACATTTTCCTGGGTTGATGTAGTCAGAGATGGTTCTGCCTTGAGCAGAGGGTTGGACTAGATGTCCTACAATCCTTTCCAGCTCTGTTTTTCTGTGATTTTAAATAGACTACGTTTCCTCAGGACTGAAGAGATGCTGCATTAAGTAGTCCCAAAAAGCATAAACTCTCATTAATATAAGTGGTGCCTATTAAGCAAATGGGGTGTTTCTGCTGTGATATTAACAGCTCCAGAACTAACTCCTCATTTGCAAAGTTTCTAATACTACCCCTGTGACAGCTGCATCCTCTTCAGTATTTCTAGTGTTAAGTAGGCAGTTAGTTAGCATACAATTAACTAGTGCACAGCCAAGTTACGAAATGGATAGTGGCTCTTATAGGTAAAAGGCTCTTACCTGTTTTTAAGCAGTATGCAGATAACTAATGTTTTTAAAGAGTAAGAAATAAGCAACAAATTGGGACTGGCATTGAGTCATTCAGTTAAGCAAATAATGACCTTCTGCAGTATGTGTGTGTGTATATACAGAGTACGCTGTCTTTTCTTGAAATACTAATTGAAATACGGGGTTTCTGTTCTGTTCAGTAATCATTGGGATGCTTATCATTATGGCATGCATATTGTAAAGGTATAGCACAGCCATGTAATTTTATTTCCCTGTAAGTTAGGCATGTGACATTTGGTATGTCTCTGTATATGATGGTTACAGGTTCGTATTTCCAGTGTTTCTGGAAGAACTGGTGTTGTAGATGATAGCATATTTTTCACTCTGGATTCGCTAAGACTTCCTGATGGTTATTCACCTTGTAAAAATGATATGGTCAATGTAGTGATTGTGGAGAGTAACCAGTCATGTTACATTTGGAGAGCACTCTGCATGGCCCCAGCAGACAAGAATGGGTAAGAAGACATTTCTCATGTTTGGAATAAAATCTCTTTTCTTCCACCTCTTAAAACAGGATTAATATATAAGCGCACAACTTCTGATGCCTATTTGAAAGGAGCCACCTGTAGGCTCTACACAGGCAATTCTGATGACAGCTCATTTTAAGCTGGTTTAGTAGTAATTTGTGTTGGCTACAGGCAGAGCTATATTTGAGTATTTGTTTTTATCTTTGATACCACTAGCAGCTTCCTGCAGCAATATAACTATACAGCTGTTTAATGTCCTCACTGTTGTATCATTTGACATTCTGTACAACCATACATTCACTTGTATTTCTTCTTAGTTTGCTTATAAATTAGCTTAATCTTTGGCTTCCTGATCAAGTCTGTGCAGTAAATTACTGTATTTACTGAAATCCAAGATAAGGTTTTTTGTTTTTTGGGTTTTTTTTTCCTCCCAGTCAGAGGAAGGGGGAGAGAGCCTAATCTTGGATTTGAGTACTGGCTTGGGGCCAAAGCCAGAGCTCAGCTGCCCAAGACCTGAATGGCTTGTT
>NW_017729007.1:11965237-11966634 GCF_001723915.1 Gavialis gangeticus | reverse complement strand
AATATCAGGTTATTTTCCCCTACTGTGTTTCTGATGGGGCTGAAATTAAACAAGGCCCTCTTTGCTTCCTTCCTGCTTTGTGTGGGAACATCAGCTATTGTGCCTTCGGAGATCCAGTGGCAACTTACTCCCCCACTTCACCTCCCCTGATGCCTGTGTACCCCCTCTTCCCTCCCTACCATCTGCTTCAGCTTCTGTTCCTCCAGCCTGAGTACAGTCAGCTGAGACACTGCTGCTTCTGGCTGGGGTGGGCTGGGGCTCAGGCTGGACTGGGGCTCCTGCTGTTGCTGAGTGCCCCGGAGCTGGAGCAAAGCTGTAGTGCAAAGTGGGGAAGACAAAAGGGCAGCATTCAGAGATGGTTATGAGGGGAGGGGGCAGCGGAGGGCAAGTGTTAGGGGACACAGGCATTCAGAAGGACAGGCTTGGGCATGGGTTCAAGGGGCAGAGGGCAGGCAGGGAGGGCAAGAGGCAAGGGTCTGACCCTTTGCTCTTTGCTGCTGCTTTTCCCACCACAGCTATGGGGGAGACCAATTTAAGATGACCTTCTACTAATTCAATCCATTCTACACATGGAAAATTATGTTCTTTGTAACCTTTTGACACAAATGCTCTTCCTCAGGCATAGGGAGACCTGCAAAGTCTCCCTATGCTTGAAGAAGGATGTTTGTGCCTGAAAGCTTTCAAAGAACATTTTTACCAACTATTCAGTTGGTCTAATAAAAGGTATCACATCTGCCCAAAGAGCATTGCCTGCCTATGTCCTTAGACAAACATGCCTACAACAAGCAACCATGGAAAATTATAATACATGTATAATTTTTCTGTTTATTGAATCTAATTATGGGGTGGGTTATCTTAAATTTGAGGTGGTCTTGGATTCAGGTAAATATGGTACTATAACATATTTCTTTTTAAAAATTAAAGCAACAACTATTATCCCCCCTGCTTCAGTGTCTTTCTCAACAAGTTAAAGTGTAAGGATGGATTTCTAGCAAGTGTCACACTGTTCTAGGAGGCATCTAATGGGGCTGTAGCAGAGTTTGTTTATAAGTATTAAAGAAAATTACAGGAAATGTTTATTTCCTATTGCCTTAAATAACTGCAGAAAAATGTAGTTTTCCTGATAAGGAGTTCTAAGGAGGCAATTTCCAAAGAAGAAATGAAAAACACTTGAAAACATTTAAAAAAAAAAAAAAAAAATCTATTGTTATTAATTGAACAGTATTATAAATTTGGAAGTAGGAACTATTTTAATTATTTCAACTGGAAACGAAGTCAGAAGGGTGCACAGTGTAGTAACTAACCCAACCAGGAACAACATATGTATTTTAGCTTGGTTTGTCTTGGCTTTGGTTGGTTTTGCTTGTTCCTGGGGAGGAAACGTGTGTGTGTTGGTA
>NW_017729007.1:11948409-11960237 GCF_001723915.1 Gavialis gangeticus | reverse complement strand
CCCCCCCCCCCCCCCCCCCCCGCTTTTGTCTTCAAACTACCAGCAACATCCACACTAAAAATATTATGTAGAGACAATTAGCGAAATGGAATAAAAGAAGAGAAATTGATTAGAATCGCCCAACCCATGATTTTACTTCACACTTTCCAGTAAAGTTCCTTTTGGTATTTGGATTTTCTTGGGGGAAAAAAGGGTCATCTTGCCTGATGTAGGGCCTGGTCTAACTCCCACTGAAGTAGAAAGGAATCTTTGTATTGACTTTGGTGTGAGTCTGTTTGAAAGCCATTATAAGCTACACCTAGGTTATTGATGCAATTTCCTTTCTTGCTGAAGAAAGACTTGTGGGCATTTGACCATTGTGGAGTATGTCCTGTGTCCAATTCCCTCCTCTCTTCTTTCCTGCCTTCTCCCCCCGCCCCATTTCATGTATCTTTCAATTTTTTTTTTCAACTAACAACTAACTTGGTTATAACTTGATATCTTGAGAGGTATGGAATGTTAGGTGATAGTGATTTGGAGCCTCTTAAACAGTGGTGGAAATGTGTCAATTTTATGGAATTTTAGAGAAGGTAATTCTGATATTCCGCTAAATCTACCCTTCTATCTTTGCTTCAACACAAATGTAATTCTGATTGCTTACAGACTATCTCCCTCTAATGAAATAAATGTGGATGAGCCATACAAAAATATAATGAAAGACAAAGAAGGATTGGAGGTCACAAAAATGACTAATTTTGGAATGCTTAAGCTAGGGGAGAATAAGAATTTAATCATCTGGATAGAGTAAGCCCTTTCAATTATTTTTACATGAGTTTTGCCTTTTGACCTTGCTATTTCTTTTCTTCATCATTTCTTGCATCATTTTAGACTTTCTGAATTTTTTACCCTTATACATATAACAAATACAGAAGTGACATTCCTATCAACTTTCCAAACCAAATTGATTCAGTCATTGGTGACTTCTCAGTGTTCATCTTAATCTATTCACTTTATGAAATTAATCCTTAGTCCACATTTCACTAAACCAGTTTTCTCTTCAAAAGATGCTTTGCAAGTGGTATTTTCAGATCCTTAGATAAAAAGCTAGCTCCTAACCCAAACTACTCCTAAAATACTCTGTGGCATAAGCAAAGCAGTGCTACTCATTTTTATGTATGGATAAACTGCATAGAAATTAACCAACTTGTTTAAAGTCTTATGGCAAATAAACCATTCTTTCATGCTGAAGTAATCTCTAAAATGTAGTTAGTCTTAAACCTTTTTTGTGTTGTTTCTCTAACAGATCTGTTGCAAAACAACAGCAGCTTAGTTGTGTGAAGCTTTTTCTGCTACAAATATAGCATCTGTGCAGGTCTAAGAGATTCTATCCCCCACCCCAGCCCTGCCAGTATGCCACAGTGCTCTGTGCTCCAAAGGGGTGGGAGAGTAAATGAGAGGTGGAATCCCTGCCAGCCCACCCAGCCAGTGAGTTGTCGAAAGAAGCCCTGCAGGAACCCGGGACTGGGCAGCTCTGCCCCTCTTGCCACTGGCTGCAAGGGAGATGGGGCTTCCTGTGAGCCAGGAACATTAAAGGGCTTCTGGTGTCCCAAAGTTATAAGTGCTTTGAGCTTCTGGTGCCTGCAAGCCAGGAACATTAAAGTTTCCAGCCTACAGGCAGCCTAAGACTAGAGACCACTGCACGGGTGGTCTCTGGTCTTAGATTGTCCAGGAGTTGGAACTTTAAAGAACTGCTGGTGCTGGACCATCAGCAGCCTTGTAAAATGCCTGGTTTACAGGCAGCCCCAAACCAGAGACAGCCTGCCACTGCACTGGCCTCTAGTCTCATCCAGCAACAGCTGAACTGACAAGTCTATCACTGAGCTTGTCCTGTTTACAGCTCCCTTGGAGTCAAGAGGAGCCAAGAAGCAACTCCATATTGGCCTCTGGCTGTAAATTGAGCTTTTTGTCTCATTCTGTTCAGGGGCTATGTACTTGTGGTCATGCATGTTGCAATATGTTTTGTAAAGCAACCTACCCATAGCTTAACAAAAATAACATCCACCAGAGCCCTACATATCCCAGCAATTTGCTACCTTTCATTATAGGGAGACACCCTAATCACTGACCAGTGGTTAAGGTGTACCAGAATGTTACCCAGAGGTCCCACTTACTGATTTAGGGTATCTGTGAGGTTTTAACGTGATTCTTAACAGGTATATGATTAGATCCTTTCAAGGGTGCCACAGGGTGCAAGGAGATAAACACTTGTTCTTTCCCTACCCAGCCCCTATGCAAGAGGGTAAATGCAGGTTCTTCTTTGCGTGGCTCTAGAGAAAGCAAGTAAACTTACCTTGTCCCTGCTAGCCCCTGTGTGAGGAGCTAAATGCAGGCTTGCCAGTGCCCAGCTCCAGTGCAAGGAGATAAGATCATGATCATCCCTGCCTTTTTAATGTGCCATGAACCAAGTACTTTTTCCTCAACTCCTGGCACAGGGATGGGGCTAGAGGGAAGTGCTAAACTAAAATAAATTAGTTATTGAAATAAGGTGCTGCTCAATTCACACAAGCTGTGGAGCAGTGGTGGGCAAAATACGACCCATAGGCTGGATCCAGCCCCCAGATGATTTTATCCAGCCAGCGGGTGGGCACCCACCAACTAATTGTATCCAGCCTAGCCTGTAGCTGCCCCTGCTGCGCTCTGCTTGGGGCCAAGTCCTGCCCATTCCTGCCAGAGCAGCAGGATGCACTTCCACCCTTGGTGACAGGAGGACCCCAGCCCTGGCCTCAGCCAGTTTGCATAGCTTCCGGGCAGGACTGCTGCTGCTGCCGCAGCTGCAGCCTCCTGGGGAACTACTTGGCTCCCCTGGCCTCCAGCAGTTCCTCCTGCCACTCTTGTAGCAATCTGGGCAGCAAGTATGGAAGTGGCAGCAGGCAGGGGGAAGCTGCAGCTAGACAGAATCTTGGGAGCAGTGGGAGTCCAGAGCATGGGGCCTGCTCTGGGCAGGGCAGCAAGAGGATGATGCCCAGGTCAGCAGGAGCATGGGACTCAGGCTGGCCTGGTTTCATTGCACAGGGCTCCCTGCAGCTCACTTGCAGGTCCCAGGACTTGCGCGTTGCCAGGGGGAACCCTGCATCGCCAACTTCCATCACTGGTGGCCATCCCCGCTCCCTGCCACCACACAATGCCTGGGACTCTGCTGGGTGGTGGTAGGGACCCCAACATGATGGAGCCGGGCCGGTTTTGCCCCACTCTCTGCCACCCCAGCTGAGTCCTGGGAGCTGCACACAGCAGCTGGAAGCAGGGTCAGGCCTCTGGCTACATTGCATGGGGCCTCCTCCCCCCACTGCCAGTGACATGCAGCTCTGGCTGAGTCCTGGGAGCTGCATATAAGCTGTGGAGAGCCCTGTGTGATGAAGCCAAGCCAGTCTGGTGTTGCACCCTGCCACCACGTGCAGCTCCCAGGACTCAGCCAGAGCCATGTGCCACTAGAGGACTCTGCCTGCTCCTGGCCATAAGTGCCCTGAGGGTCTGCTACCTGCTGATGCTGCCAGCAGCAGGGGCGAAGTGCTATGGGGGGAGGGGGTGTGCAGGAGGGGCTCCCACACACACACCCCACCATACCCCCACACCCCTCCACAAACCCTGTGCCTACCCATGCCCTCCCCCACACTTCCCACAAACACCACATCCACCCACACACACACCCATACCCCTTCCCAAAAGGAGTACTTCCTTTCTGGGGGGCTCCAAGATAGTAAACCCCCAGGAGTACTTCCAGGGGCAAGGAGAGGTTCTTCCAGTGACAAAGGTCAGGGGCTTGGGGAAGGACTTCTGGTCCCAACGTAGCTACCAGGGGTGGGGAACCTGTCACAGGGTGGGGCTACCCTTGCAGCCCTCAACAGCTTATCAAAACTCATTATGTGGCCTTCCAGAATTGCCCACTCCTGCAAAAAGGGAAGCCAGGAGCTTACAAAGATTGAGAGCCACTTCCCTGAATCCTCAGGAGTTTAAAAAAATACCCGAAAAAGTTTTTCAGGAAGTTTGTATCTATTGAGGGTAGAGCATCAAAATGTAACTGAAGCTGACCCAGCATTAATTGGTGTGTTCTATATTGCAAGTAAAGTTGTTTTTCTTGTAAATGTTATTTTATAATAATTAAGTCCATATTTAACTGTTAACTACTTCTAGGAATAAAGGAAATGAACCACACTCCTTAATCAGTTGCAGATTAGCTGGCTGGGTAAAAGAAAAGCAGTTTAGCTTTCCAGTGCCTGAAAAAGACCAGAAGAATTCACTGTCTTCCTCGTCCCTTCCTGTAAAACATGAGAGCCTCTCAAAAGGAGTCATTAAGTTACTTGATGAAAGCAGCAAAATGGTTTGGCAGTCATTGAATAACACAGCAGTTACCTGGAACGGAGTCCTGAAAGGTACCTGTGAGAGGATAGTGTAAATAAATGCAGCATCCAACTTCTTAAATATTGGAATGTTTCAAGTGGGCCTCATTGTTCCACTTTACAGTAGTACAGCTTACTGTCTTTTTTTTTTATTTACTACAGAAGAAACTAATTCCAAGGATCCAAATTTAGCAAGACAGAATGAAAACTGTGTTGGAGAAAATAAAAAGCCATGCAACAGAGAAAATGGACAAAGAGAAAGTGTGAAAAAACTACCAGTACTTGAGGTTGAAGCTAGTGAGGAAATCTCCATACCACCAGGTGGAAAGACTTCCATTGTGATCATGTGTACTGCAATGTAGGTGTGTTTTTTCTTTATTTTAGCTGCTGTGAATCATGAGTCCATGTTTTTAAAAGTGGCCAGTTGTCCCAATATTGACATCAGGTTCTCAGGCATAAATCATTGACTGCAAGAAAAGTAGCATGAGAATGTGAAAGCTAAATTGAACTAATCTCTTCCTAATTTGTGACACGGAAACCTCATATTTTAATTTTTAAGTTGCCTGCATTTTAACATCTAATTCTGATTGCTGTTTAAAAATCAATGGAGAAAATAAATATAGAAGTAATAATGCTACTAAAGCATGAGGCACAGCCATTGCTCATCACATTGCCCCTGAAAGCTGTCCCCAGCAGGGCCCTACCGAATGACTGCCATGAAGTACAAGCTAGCCACAGCAGCACAGTGGTCTTCAAAAGCTAACATATCTTGCCAAGAAGTAAGGCAAGCTTAAAGTTTTAACAGTGGCTTTTGCTTTGACCATGCAGTACCAGGTTGTGAAGTTGGAAACTTGTGAAGAGAGCTTGACATGGGGCCAGTTCAGTGCAGAAAATAGGTAGGGAATGAAATAAATAGATGTTTCAGGGTAAGAGCTATGATAGTATGGAACATTCACCCTCAAATTTTACTTTAGAGGAATCTGCGCTCCTTTTTTTCCTCTGCTACGGAAAAGAAATCGTACATTATAGAGATGAAAAGATGAGGCCAAGCCTCTTCCACTTTTTCTGCAAGTTATTCAAAGTGTATGATGAATACTTGTCATCCAGTGAAGTGTTCACTGTTCATCATATTTTAAGGGGAGAAAACCTCTAAAAATATATCACTAATTAACACAGAAAACTTAAATGTATAGCAGTAACTAATGAGAACAAAATATCCACTGCTGTAGGGTAAGAGATACTCATCCAGAATGCCAGTCAGCAGTAGAGAGGGGCTAAATGTTGGAAATGCATTTTGCTAAATGTGGAAATGTGTTCCTTTCACTTATAGGAACAGTAGAGTTTTTTGAGACTATGGTGGGAACAAAATTTTCAGAGAAATTTCACAAAGCAGAGCAACATTTTAAATTTTGACATACAGACTTTGGAGTTTACTTGGAATTTAGTACTGTATTTTCATCTACCACGGACACCTTTTTTTTCAAAAATAAGTTGTTGCAATTTGGGGTCAATGTGTTAAGTGAGGAAATACAGCCACCAAGCCCTGGGATACCCTCAAGTTTGAGCTGCTGCCAGAGCAGATGCTCCTGCTGAGTTAGTGGCAGTAAAAACTCCTGCTGCAGATGATGCTACTGACTTGGCAACAGCATCTGGAGTAGGAGATTAAATGCTCTTTAGCAGACAGACATAGTAGCCACTTATAAGTTTATCAAGGGAGGACAACAGAGAATTGGAGATGCGCTATTTACCAGGGCACCCCTAGGAATAATGGGTACAAACTAATGGAGAGTAGATTCAGGTTAGACATTAGGAAGAAATTTTTCAAAGTGAAGGTGGCCAGAATCTGGAGCAGGCTGCCAGGAGAGTTGGTGCTATCACCTAGCTTGGCAGTCTTCAAGAGGAGGCACCTGGCTGGGGTCATCTAACCTTGGTCCTTTTTGCTGCCCGGGGGAGGGGGTCGGAGACTATGATCCTTCGTGGTCCCTTCTGACTCTACAATCTATGAAACGGGGAAAGGGATAGTACACCCAGCTGCAGCATGGCTGCAAGTTCCAACTGGTAGGGCACTGCATTGAGGCTGGGCTGCTTTCAGCTGTGCCTCCACTGTACCCCCAGGGTGAGAGGGGGAGCAGGAAGAAGGAGCAGCATGGACACAGTATGCTGATACCTGGTCCTGGTGCAGTTCTCCATGAGCTGGAAGCTGCTCTACAACTCAAGAGTTGGGGTTGAGGAAAGCAGTGGCAGCACAGGTGCAGCTCCCAGTTGTCTGGAACGTGCATGGGAAAAGCTTCCCTGCTGCTGAGGTGTCACTAGAGCCAGGTGGTTCCATTTAAAAGTCACCATCCCCTGAGCCAGACTATTAAGAGCAGCCACAGGTTGTCCCTTGCTATCTTCCACCCTCACTGGCTACTTGTGTTTTCAGTAATAGCAAAAAAAAAAAATCTTTACATCATTCTGCCTTCGGAAAACTGACAGTCTTATTTAGGAGCATGTTGTATGCGAGTAAATACAAGGCGTTAAAAAGGGGTTCATTCTGTGGGGGAAGGAAAGGCAGTGTTAGGTGAACTCCAGTGAAGCACTTCCAAAGTTTATATATGAAGAACTTCATTTAAATCAGCTATTGTTTCACTTTCCAACAGTGTCATTAAAAGGAAAAACTTGGTGTCTTTCAACAAAATTGTATTAGCTGAATAAAAAGGTAAATCTGCTTATCTTTTTTCCTTAAAGAAACCCTGGGCACTGCAAAGAACTCCTGTTGCTTTGTTTTTCTGATTTTATTATTGGACGTTATCTTGAAGTGACTGTAATAAATGAAGAAGAATTACTAATAGCTGCCACTCGACCATTCTCTTCAAGAAAGCATAACATTACTACAGAGCCTCAAAACTTAAAGACAACCGTGGTTATAACAGAACGTAACAGAAGGTACTGTGAAATAAGTCACAAAAATAAATTTGACTTCATGTTTGCTAGAAGGGCTTACCTTCTTATAAGATGCAAGCGAAGTATATTTGTAACTAATTCTAGGACAGATTTTATGTACTGAACTAGCTTATCCATAGTGTTAATTGCTGTTATTTTGTAAAATGAAATAGACTGGGTTTATTTTTAAAGTTGCATTGGTAGACATTTTTCTAGGAGACTGATCTCAACCCTTTAGCTGGGTCTGTTTGTCAAAGGTACACAAGCTGTTTTTGTACATGAATGGCAAAGATGGTAGAATTAAAGCTGTTATCACAATGCACTTCCAATTGGGGTTGCATAATCAAAGGGTGGAAACCAAACATACTATTTGAAATATTTAGGACCTAGAAATATTTAAAGAACATAGTGCTTCAGCTGAAGGACATGCATGTAGCCCCTGTCCTTCCCCCCTGCCCCCCAGCTGGAGCACTTCAAAACCACTTCCTACCATAGCAAGCTCTTCAGCCTAGGCGTGCAACAAGAGGATTTGATCACCACCTGATTCTTCTTGCCCCTCCCTCCATGGGAACAGAGCCACCTTAGTGCTAGAGTACAGGCAGTAGTGGCACCCCAACAGGCAGGGAGCACCTGGAGTGCTGGAAGCAAGAGTGTCTGGTGTCCTGAGTGCTGGAGCCTCAAGGAACACCCCAAGTGCCAGGAGCCCCATTGCAGGGAGCAGTAGCCAAGCCAGTGGGAGAAGGTGGGGCTTAAATAGAGTATACTGGGTTTTGGGATGCTGGAGGACTGACAACCTGTACAGACATGCAGTAGAACAAAAGGGTCCAAAATATGACCCGTCCCCTGTAGGTGCCATTTTGTCACACTTACTAACTATGAAACTATAAAATCTCACTGCATATCTGTATAATACTGCTTTGAAGTATTTCAAAGCCCTTTGAAATGTTTCAGAAGTTATTTCTGTCTACGCTCTAGGATTATATTTAGCAGGATTGAAACCCAGGGAGCCCTTTGACAGAACTACTGTGGAGGTTGGGGTGAAGGGGATAGGTTTGTCTCTTACACATTTTTGACACGTGTCTTCATGAATACTAATGAGAAAATGTGAATGAAATGAAATAAAAGAAAATGAATGTAAGCCAGTTGGTGAATCTGAAAAGTATGAGAAAATACCAAAAAAAATTAAATACTTGAATTTTTATTTTAGAAACTGTAGAAGACAGCTTCCAAGCTTCCTTCCACATTATCCTATACCAAGTAGTTTAAGACGATGTGTCGAACAGAAATTGGACATACTGCTTTTTCAACCTCTTCTTGCGGAGGTATGCATGTACAAGTGTATGTTAGTAAAACATCATTTTCCAGCCCTCTATAAATGGCAGCTTGTGCTCAAATAGTAGTTCCTATGCAACTATTGTTACAATAGTTACAGACCACCTAACACTACATGTATTTTAATATTATAAAAACCTTAGTCTGTCTGTCTGTCACGCTTTATTCATGCTGTAATTGGCTGACTGAAACAGCCAATCAGAGTGCAAATACAGCATTGGGACAGGAGGTGGCAGCATAGCAGAGCACGGCCATGATGGGGGGCACACAAGGGACAGAGCAGCAGGGTGTGGCCAGCTCTGCTGGCCTCGCTTCCCCCCTCTTCCCCCACCCTGCTACCTGGAGGTGGCAGATGGAACGGGGGGGGCAGGGGTTGTAAGGACAGTGCTGGCCTCACCGCCTCCCGCTCTGCTCCCTGCAGGTGGTGACAGTGGAGTGGCGAGGGGGGTGAGGCCACCAGAGCTGCCCTCACCCCCTCCCTTGCTCCTTAGAGGTGGTGGCAGCAGTGCAGTGGGGAGTGGGGTCAGGATGCCCACAGGGGCAAAGCCACCAGTGCTGGCCACTGCCTGCCCCTCCCGCCTTCCATCATTGTTGCCTGCAGGGCTGAAGCGGTGGTGGTGGGGTGAGGAATTGGCCCAGTGTGGGGAGGAAGGGGGGAGAGAAGCCGGCACGCTGCTGTGGTGGGGGAGGAGCAGTGGGCCCAGGCCGACACGGCAGCAGAGAGGAGAGGGGAGGGGAGAAGCGGGCCTTCTGCCCTGCTCAGACCCGGGTCCACTCCTCTGCCACTCTTCCCATCCCCTTCACCACCACTCCAGTGGGCCAGCTTTTTCCCACCCTTGGGTCCCCAACACTCTCTGCATCAGGCCCACTGCTCCCCTGCCACTGTGGCGGGGAGGGGGAGGAGTGGGCCCAGACCCCAAGCAGCAGGAGGGAAGGGGGAAATGGACCCGGATGGGTGGGGCACAGGGCTCTGTTCTCTCCCATCATTCTTGACCAGCATTTAGCTAATTTACAGTATAAGAGGCTGAACCTAGCAAAGCACCCTTAACTTAAATGGAACTCAGTGTCTTGTAGAACCCACACAACTGAACAAAGGAAGCTAAAAGAAATGAAAAGTGAATGAAAATTGTATTAGTGTCATGATGAGAGAGTCTACTATATGACAGAAGCTGTTTCTTTCACAAGGAGTAACTCCAGAAAGGAACTGGGAGAAGGTTGATGTAGAATTAACAGAAATACGTTGGGTGAGAGATGTGATTTGTCAAGTAGGCTGAAGACCATTTAAAATTACTTTGTGGGTAATAGATTCAGTGTTTCACAACTCGACAATGTGTCCCATATGTTCCCCAACATATCTTGATGAAGTGCGTAGTCCTGAATGGCTAGGCAATTCAGCCCAGTGATTAGAGTTCAAACTACTTATGCAAAAAAAACGCACACAACTCTGGCTTGTTTCTGTTAAATCAAAATGAAAGCATAGTCTCTGGCTACCTTCCTTCTCTGCAGTTGAACATTTTATACGTTCTAAAAGTGTGTGTGTGTGTGTGTATGTGTGTGTATTAGAAAATTTTTTATATAGATAAAATGGAGTAATGTATATGTATATATGGCAGCTTTTTGTCTCTGAAGATCCACATACTGGTTTCTTTTCAATATTTCGTTGTCTATGTCATAACAAAATTCTTTTGAGGATCTAATTAGTTGCTTCGCCTTAGTTTCTTAGATAGGCCTCAAAGGCTGCTCCCAGATGTGCATGGATATTTGGTTTCCTGGGGACAACTAACAGCAGTGCACCTTGTGCTGCTGCTGGTTGTCCCCAGGGAACGCCCATGCCATGCATGCTCTGGCACTGGGTTGGCCTCTGCTGCAGCCCTGGAAGGCCCCCAGGACTCCAGGTACAGCTGCTGTGGCAATCTTGCCACATGGAGTCTGACCAACAGCAGAGCACAGCTCTGGCCGGTCAGGCTCCTACTTAAGGTGACATACGCTGCCGCCATGTGTGCCACTCCACTTTTTTTTCTGTGGGTTTTTTGACCCCTGGATATCCAGGGGTAAAAAAAACAAAAAAAAACAAAAAAACAACAACCCTCAGCATTGCTCCCTTGCAGCACAGAGAACAACTGAACATGCAGTATGTGGCACCGCAGATGTGAGCATGGCTGCACACATCTGTATGCAGCCAAAAACTCCTTACAAGACTTAACCAGAATGTCATCTGGCTTGATGAGATGTCTATTAAGCAGTGAAACAGCTAAGCAATGATGCCCTCTTCTGGAAATGTCAGATCTGTATACTGTCACATGCCATTTTACAAACCAAGAAAAGTCTTGCCATATGTTAGTCATGTAGTTAATTAATCTACTATGAAGCATGTGACAGAGTTTTAGGTAACAGTAGTTGCAGTAGAAATATCAGGGCGTTGTCTGTTTAAAAGAATTTGATAGTAATGCCACCTCTGCATTCAGTGGGAAATTATAGTATAGAAGGACTGTAAAGGAACTCAAGAGGTCATCTAACTCAGTGGGGGCTACCCTTTTTGGCTGGCATACTACAGTTTAGCCCCACACCCTCCCTGAATGCTGTTTCAGTCCTCTTTCCCTTGCCTGATCTGCTGCTGTGCTTCCTTCTCTTTGCTTACAGCCTAATTTTCTACCTTGCTTTCTGCTTCCTGCCCTACCTGCCACTGTGCCACATGCCTCACCCAGAGGCTGTCTGTGCCACTTAACACCCAGACTGCAGGTTGGCCACTCCTGATCTAGCCCAAGCTCCTGCTCAGGGCAAGATAAGTGCAATCTAAGCCATCTCGTACAAATGTTTATCTAACCTGCACTTAAGCTTTAGTGACACAGATTACACAGCCTAATGGCTTGTATTTGCTTTTGGCCATATCAGTCCCTGGTATACAAGAGCCATCGGTTGCTGTGGATTTTGCTGTTTATTTTCAAGGCTTACATGGGTCTTGAAATGGCTCAGAAGTGGAGACACTTGTGCAGAAAGAGCCACCTCAGTGGGAGCCTGGAGTACTATGTCCAGTTTTGGGCCCCATGTTTTAAGGCTGTGGACAAATTGTCACTCTGTGCTGGACTCTTTCCAGAAATGATTAGAGGCCTGGGAAGTAAGACTTATGAGGAAAGGCTGAGAGAATTAGGGTTCATAGATTTCATAGACACTAGGGCTGGAAGGGACCTCGGAAGATCATTG
>NW_017729007.1:11937096-11943409 GCF_001723915.1 Gavialis gangeticus | reverse complement strand
GGGCAGGAAGTCAGCTGGGGTCATAAGTTCCCAGCAAGATAAGCATCCAATTTGTTCTTGAAGGTGTTCAGTGTAGGTGCTTGAACCACCTCTGATGGCAGGCTGTTCCAGACCTTGGAGGCTCAGACAGTAAAGAAATTCTTCCTTAGGTACAGCCTGAAACGGTCTTGTAGTAGTTTATGACTGTTCGACCTTGTCATCCCTTGGGGCACTCTGGTGAACAAACATTCCCCAAGATACTGGTGGTCACCCCGATAAACTTAGGGGTGATCTGATGGCCACCTATGAGCCTGCGTGAGCCCTTGAGTTATTTTAGTCAGGAAAAGAGAAGACTAAGGGAGCATTTGATAAGTCTTTAAATACTTGAAGGGTGATTATAAAGAGGTTGGAGATGAACTTTTTTTCTGGACTTTCAGAAAATTTAGACTTTGACTCACTTGGGGAACTGATGGGCAGGATCTCCTGGGAGACCAGTCTGAGAGGGAGAGAAGTCCAGAAGAGTTGGCTGCATTTCAAAGAAATCTTAAGGGCACAGGAACAACATATCCAGATGTGGAGGAAAACTAGCAAGTATAGAGACCAGCTTAGCTTAGGGAGGTCTTCAGGGAGCTAAAAAGGACAGGGGACTGGGACACATGATTTATAAGGACAGACTGAGGGAACTGGGTTTGTTTAATTAGTCTTGATGAGAGAAAGCTGAGGGGGAGTTTAATAGCAGCCTTCAGCTACCTGAAGGGAGGTTCCAAAGAGGAAGGAGCTAAACTATTCTCAGTGGTAACAGGTGACGAAACAAGGAGCAAGGGTCTCAAGTTGTAGGAAGGGAACTTTAGATTAGATATGAGGAAGAACTTTGTCATGAGGAGGGTAGTAACGCACTGGAACAAGTTACCCAGAAAGATTGTGGAGTCTCTCCATCCTTTTAGGTTTTTAAGACCTGGCTAGACAAAGCTTTGGTTTGGATGATCTAGTTAGGGATGGTCCTGTTTTGAGCAGGGGGTTGAACTAGATGACCCCCTGAGGTCCTTTCCAACCCTAATTTTCTATGTCTTGCCTCAGTACTGCTTGGTGACAATTGAATGATGGGGATTAAGGATTGGCAACTTCTGGCCAACAAAACTTTTGGATACATCCTGTGGACGTGGGTCTTTGGTGGCATTCGGCAGTGCAGGGCTTCAGATGTGGGCACTTTCCCCATGCATCCTCAGAGACAAATGACAGCAGCAGCTGGATCTTAGCACCCATCCACTTCTGACCTGTACCTTGATTCAGCAATCTGTCTGTAGAGAGATAAGTAGAACAGTAAAAGTACTATTGTAGGAATTTTTAGAGCAATCAAAGGGAGTCAAAATTCCCCAAATTCTCAGTGGGGTTTGGTTGCCAAACTGACTTAAGGCAGAGGTTACCAACTTACAGCCTGTGGACATAAGGCTTCAGTGGTAGGGGCAGCTTTAGTAGTAGTTACTTTCTCATGCTTCCACGTTGAGAAGCTATGGCTGCGGGCACTCTTCTGCTGCCCCAAGGAGAAGCACCAGCTGCAGGCTCTCTATGCTTCTGTGGGTAAAAGCAGCAGCAGCAGTTGGGACCTAGCACCAGCCTGTGACCCAAAGTAGGTCACACCAGCCCTCAGCCTAAAAAGGCTGCTGACAACTTGTGAAGGGTAATTTGAATATCCCAACTTATAGATGTATGGAAATAACAAATTGAGCCTGGCCCTTTTGCCAAACCCATCATGTTGCCTGGTACCTTTCTTTAAAAAATGTACTATGCCTTAAAGACTAAGGTACTAGACTCAGAATTAGAGGTGTGGTTTTGTTACCACTCACTGTGCGACATCTTTATCTTAGTCTGTCTTGAGCAATCAGATTTTAAGCTATTTGAGTTGTATTTAAAAGGTATTTTATGTAGCACTTAAAACCCATCCTCTGTGACCTTTAGATTGTTACCGTAATTCACAGCATGTTTCCATTTGCAGCCGTTGAGTCTAGCTAACTATAAAGCAAAGTTTTCTGCTGTGCTGTGGCTTGAGGAGATCCAAGCTGAAATGGAGATCAAAGACTACAGCATGTATGGAATCACTTTGAAAAGGAATGGGAGCTACTTGGTCCTGGAGGTGCCTGGTTTGGCAGAAGGCAGGCCTTTCCTAAATATAGGTAATGGTTTTAAGCTAAATAAACATGTTGGAGCTGAATAACAGATGAACAATATTCTCTGTATAGTGCAAGGCAGCACTTAGCAGGAGTTCACAAGTGCCAACTCTAGAAGCCAGCATAGCCACATTAGCCTAGTACTGCATAATAGGCTGTGTGGAGAAGCCCGTGAACAGCATCATACTAACAGGTTCCTCTAGAGCAGGGGCGGGGATTATTTCGGGCGGAGGGCCACTTACTGAGTTTTGGCAAGCCATCGAGGGCCACATGACAGGCAGCCAGGGGCAGATAATTATTCATTTCCTAAATTTTTTAGGGGCCCAGTGGGCTGGATAGAATGGCCTGGCAGGCCACATCCAGCCTGCGGGCCACATTTTGCCCACCCCTGCTCTAGAGCCTGTGTTTCTGTTCAGTACTGCTCTGTCGCCACATGACTTCTGAGTTGCTGTGTTCATTCTGGTAGGTTCCAAACTGATGTATAGTAACTGATGGAGGTTTTGCATCAGATTTTGCTCCTGGTTGCACACCTGGAGCAACTTAATTAATACAATGGGGACTTCGAAGGACCTACCACCTTTTTTACCAGTTGCATACAGCACAATGAGCATTTCACTGCACCTGTATCTTTACATTAAATATTTTAACCTTGTTTAATTTCTTTAAATAGGTGACAAAGTGAAATTAAAAAGTCAAGAATATTCTGAGCATAGAATAGAGTATATTAGCTATATTACAGAGGTAAGTTAACTTTTCTGCTAAAAAAATTCCATTGCCTTCAAGATTCCAGGAGGAAAACTAAGATTTTTGTATCTAGTTTTTATTTATGAAACTAGATTTGCTTAACCTGTGTTCTGAAATGATTGATTCTACTTTATTCTGCTGTATATTTGGAAGAATTTACACCTTTTTGCTTTTTCTCTTAATATTAATACTAATAGATTTCATCTATTAAAAGCAGATTATAAAATATGTAGAAATATGAAATTGTGTTAGAGATTGAGTTTGGTTTCAGCTGCTAGGAACAAATGGTCTGGGAAATGTCAGATGGAAAGAAAGTACTGTGTCCCCTCAAATCCTGAAATATAGGGGGGGGGGACAAGGAAAGGCCAGTAAATAACTTGGTATTTTGTTTTGTGTTTTCCTGTTAAAAATAGATTCATGAAGAAGAAGTTGCTCTTAGACTTAACCCAGAACTTGTACAGTCTTACAACTCAGAACCAGTAGACATAGAATTTACATTCAACAGGTATTTGTATAGACTTAAAAGCTGTGTTTTGCTTTCCATACTTATGCTAGGCTTTTTCATGTGATCAGTTTGTTCTTAGAAGTACATTAGTGGAGAAGGAGCAAATAAAATCTTAGGGCCTGATAACTTTTTTTTTCCTCCTACAGCGTTTTGTGGTTTCTGGCAAATGTTACTGAAAGGGAATGTTGTATATTTTTATACCTGCTCTTTCAAATTCATATATCACCATCGGAAGCCAAGAAGTGGCAAAATGGACTTTCAAAGTTGCAAGTAATTTTGGCATAAGTGGAAGTCAGAAATTGGCCAGATTAACCACTCCTGGGTTTTTTGTGTCCTAATTGCATTAAAATCTATTTGGGAAATTAAGCTTAACTTTTTATTAAAAATACTTTCATTCTCCTTAGTAAACTTAGAATTAATCAAGTAATCCTTCAAATATTATCATCAAAATCAGAACAGGGGGCAGAAAATCTTGTGGTTTTTTAGTGCTGCATTTGTCTTTGAAATGTGGCATTGACTTGGAGCAGGGGTTTTCAACTGGGGGTACGCATACCCCTGGGGCAGGATTGGGCAAAATACGGCCTGCGGGCCAGATTCGGCCTGCGAAGCCCTTCTGTCTGGCCCACAGGGCCCCTAAAAACAATTTAGAAAATTTAAATGCATCTGTCCTTGGTTCCTGTCAAAGATGACAGGAATCAGGGGCAATAGGACCCAGGGGAACCACTGGAGAGCTTCTGTAACAGCAGGGCCCATCAGGCCCCGCCCCCCCAGCCTGTACCATGGGGCTGCGGCGGGGGGGGGACATTGGGAGTGAGCGGGTGCGGGAACAGGGCCCACACCTGTGTCCTAGGGCCAGCACCAGCAGGGCCCAGAGCAGGACAGCAGGGGATACAGGGACCCCACTCATTGACTGGCTGCTGAGGGATTCCTGCCTTCTCAACTGGCCACTGGGGGTACACTGACCCAAAAAGGTTGAAAACCCCAGACTTGGAGGAATTACCAGATATCCTTATAGAATAAGAGTGTTGTAGCTTATGGAAACTTTAGGTTTGAATTTAATTCATGATATCACCATTAACAGGGTTACCAGCCGTCGATGCCATTTTGCTGTTGAACAAGCCATCTATCTGGGTGAAAAAGGTAACCCACTGAACCTATTTCCAAGAGCAACAATTATTGTGCTGATATCTTCTATGTGATCAGCCTCGAAGTGAAAGAATTCTTATATCTGATGATAGTAGTTTAAACCTAATTTAGATGTACTCAGAAACAAATCTAACCACTGATGCCACCACTGAGAATTCTGCCATATTATCCAGTATGACCGCATGTCAGAGTTGATTAAAAATAGCAGCTTTTTAATGATGTATGTTACATATATAAAAATATGTACGTGGACTTCAGTCCTCTACTTCATCCCTCAGGGCAAAGCTTTCTCGTAAATTGAAGGCAGTTAATTAGAAGTTCAAGAAAAGTTGGTAATACATTTAACTTTGACAGTAAGTACTTTTATACTGCTTTTTACATGATTTTCAGAATGTTTCACCTTTTCTCCTTCCCCTTTTCCAATCTCAAAGTGTTATTTCCAGAGAGTCTCGTTTTACAGTCTCCACAAGCTATCAAGACTTGGCATAATATGGGATATCATATTACCGATGGACATAAACAGAATTCCATGCAAGCAGACAAGGTAAATTTACCATAAATGGATTTCTTATGAATGCTGTACACTCAAGTGGCAGCATAATGCTATTGTAGATGCGGCCTGAGAGACTAGCAGCATTGAATTAAAACTGTATTTTGCTTCTTTGATATCATCCCCATTGTGAAGATCTTGATGCAAATTTCAGTGCTTAGGAGAGGGGCAGCCTATGAACAAAGCTTTTTACTGTGCTCATAATCCTTTTTGAAGAGGAAACTGCTTATAAAAGTTATGGGCTAGGATTGCCTAATTTGCTTTAAAAAAATTTTCATTAGCTGCTGTTCTTTTAATGTAACTGTTGGGTGGAAGTTCCATCTTATTATTAACTGCAGTAAGTTGAGAGAGCCTTATCATAAAGCATAATTACCTGTTTTGGTGAGGTTGATCAAACTACCTTTCCCCATGTCTCTTAATTAACTGAGTAATAAAAGGAGGGCAGTGCTTCATCTTCCCTTTTCCTTCACTTTTTTTTTTTTTTTAAAAAAAAAAAGGCCCAGATATAGTGAGTCAACTCTGAAAAGAAACCAGGTCTAGCACTGAAAGCTTATTCAGAACTACTTGTGTAATTAGCAGCAATTCAACCTGAAGGTATGAGTGACTTTATATTTTAATTGAAAGAAAAAGTGCCACCATTTGGACTGTCTTCCTGTTATCTATCTTTTCCCACTGATATGCAGATTAGGAGATAAAATTGTAAAACATTCTGACCCCAGTTGGTGGACTTGAATGTAAGTAGTCACTTTGTATTTTTAAGGGTTATTTCCTTGTCTTCTCCAATGCCATTTTCAGGTTAAGAAAATGCAGAATAAACAAACAAAGTGCCTGGTTTCAGAGAAAAACACAACTGATATGGTGACCGTTGCTACACAGACAAGTAAGTTAGGCATATTTTTATGTTTGCTTTCCATCAAATTACTGCCAGCTAGAGTTTAAAAATTATGCTTTGGGGGAGTGTGTGTGTGTGTGTGTGTGTGTGTGTGGTTGGTAAGTATATTATGGACAAGTTCCAAGAGGTTACAAATGGCTAACACTTAATTGTAGGTCATCAAAAGGTTGATGACCATTCTATCTGGCCCGCGAGGCCCCTAAAAAATTTAGAAAATTAATATTTATCTGCCCTGGGCTGTTTGTCATGTGGCTCTCGATGGCTTGCCAAAACTCAGTAAGCAGCCCTCTGCCCAAAATAATTGCCTGGCCCTGTCCTGGGTCATTTAGATA
>NW_017729007.1:11912263-11932096 GCF_001723915.1 Gavialis gangeticus | reverse complement strand
AAACAAAAAAAAAAAAAAAAAAAAAAAAAAAAAAAAGGAAATTGAAAACTGCTATAACATCCACCCTCTTTCATATTTTTTCCAAGGTGATATACTTAGTTTAATCACCTTTCCTCAAATCACTTGTATTTCAACTCTTTAAGCATCTTTGTATGAATCCAGTTTCTCCACATCCTATATTTTCCTAAGTGCCCAGAAATGACCTATACTATTACAGCTGATGGATATCCCACATCGAGTAAAATAGTACTGTCATCTTCTGTCTCTTGCATACAAAACTGCTGTTAGCACAACCTAAAATTGCACGTGCCTTCTTTGTGATAGCACTGGATTGACTGTCTCATGTTGAGTTCATGGTCCACTATAATCCTCAGATACTTCTTGGCAGTGCAATTACCAAACTAGTTTACCCCCTTTCTGTATTTGTGCATTTGGTTTCTCTTCTCTGTGTATAGCATCTTACATTTGTCTGTTTTAAATTTCATGTTGCTGTCTATTGCCACATCCACCAATTTCTCTAGATCCCTTTAAATTTAAAATCGGTCCTACAAAGTGTTTGTAGTGTCTCCAAGTTTTATATTGCCTGCTTATTGGATAGATATCCTTGCATCTGTCTACCTGCATCCTAGTCATTAATAAAAATTTTAAGTAGCATTAGACCCAAATGCTACTTGTGGATTTAAGGAACTTCCTGCCAATCTGGTACCAGTTCATTTAGAGAAGTTCTTTGCTTGCAGACTGTCGATCCATAAAATGGATTGTTGTTTAGTCCACAATTCTCCAATTTATTTTCATATGCTATTCTTATAAATGTCAAAAGCGTTCGTATAATTTTGTTATGTCTGCTGTGTTCCTCTTCTATACCAAATAGGTTACCATGTTAAAAAGGAAGCTTAAGTTAGTTTAACATGTTTTGTTTTTAAATTGACACCATGTAAAATTCTGGAAAGGGAGAAAGGAGACCTAGTCTTTAAAGAATTAAAGGATGATGCCATTTATTAATGTCAATCCATACACTTGTATAGAATATGGTTATCATCAAATGTTTTTGTCATTTTTGGATGCAATTGCAAAGGTGGCTGATTTAAAGGTAACTGTGCTGATATAACAGGCATGATAGAGATGCACCTTGAAGACTAACTGAATTAGATGCATAAGATAACATGGCTAATTATCTCTCTCTGTTGATGTAATCTTGGATTTCTTTAAAGGATTCAGTCTCTCATTTGGGTTTTAAAGTATACAGTCAATGAAGTCTTTGTTAAATTAATTTAAAAATAATCAATTGATAGACCATAACAATATTGGTCGTGAAAGATTGCATTTATTATGGGGGTATTTGTAGTTGATTTCTATAGCACCTGCTCATTACATGTCAGCTCTTGTAATAGCAGCAGTGAAACTAAGAAGAATATCTGTTTCACTGGCCAAGTTGCCGGGTTTCCCAGGATTTGTGATTCAAGGCAGGCTACCACAGACTGTCTCAGTACTACAGAACTTGGAAGCCCTGGCATGCATTGTTATATGTCTTTAAGCACCCTATCTTCAGCTGAGGCTTTACGGATCCATGCCACAGAGCTGGGAGGTGGCTCTGATATTCCTGGTTTTGGGACAAACAGCCTGGCAGCCCTGGAGCAGTCTGTCTGGTGGTGGACTTTTTACTAAGCCCCAGATCCTGGAAGCACCAGGTGCCTTGCACTAGAACAGTTCAGCAGGAATCCATGTGCATGTTAAATTATAGTGTTCTAGGTAGAGGTGCACCAATAGATTTTTGGAGACTAATACCAACAGGCAATATTGAAGGAGGCATATCGGCCAATAGCCATCCAATACAGCTGCCTCCAGGTGGTAAGTCTGGTATGGTGGAAGGATAGGGGAGAGGAAAGGGGTGTTAGGGGAGCAGATCAATGCCTCTTGTGGTGAGGGAGAGAGGGGGTGGGGGAGGCGCTGCCTAGCCAGGGGGAGCGTCTGTGGGACAGAGGCATAGCTCATGGGGTGGGGGCAGTGTCACAGGCCAGCTGGGCCCTGTGAGTATATTAATTTAGTTGCAGACTGACTGAGCACTGCAACTTTATTAGCTGCTGGGCTATTTGGTTTGGGTTTGAGAAGGTGATGTTGGAAAGGAAAGAAATGACAAGTTTTACTTATAAAAAGAATGAATTTTATTTATAACAACAAAAGATATAGTTTGCATATGTAATAGTTAATAAAAAGGTTAAGTTAATAAGCAGATAACATAACAACAATACAGACTAAAATTGACAGTGATAATAAAACAGATAAAGAAATTAACTAAGAGTTTCCACTTGGTTAGTAACTTATTGGTAGTCCTTCGGTTAGGAGATGCACGGCAAGTTGAATTAGCAAAGTCAGACGTCTCTGAACTGGGCTGCTGAAAGGATACCAGTGGAAGCCCTGGAAGCCCCTCAGTCAGGATCTGGTCTCACTCTCACAGGGAGTAAGAGATATCCGTGGGGTATGGGACAGCAATGATTCTTCTGTTCCGTCCTTCCCAAGGATTACTATGATGTGTGTGTTGTTTTATATTCTAATTATGCTAATTTTTTAGTTATATAGCCATTCATAATATTGCTTTATAGCTATTATCCTATGGGGTTAAAAGGTGTTAGAAATTATTATAAGAAGTTACTGCCCAAGCTGGGGTTTATCCAATAAGCAAATTGCAACACAACCTCTTCAAGTTGAAAATTAACATTACCCCACCTAAATCTAGCCCTTTCAAAACTCTCTGACTATGCTTTTTTTGAGCTGTTCTTTTTTGAAATGTACTAGATAAGCTGGGCAGTTATATCCAGTTTTTATCATCATCAAAGCTAAATTTTGAGCGAGAGAGAATTATTAGGTCAGCTAATTTCACAGCTATGGCTTTGTCTTTGAGGCCTAGTCAGTTCCACAAACAGTTGCAAGTTACATTTGTGGGTTACAAAAATACAAGCTTCATATTAGACAAAATGTTCCAAATGCCTCCAAGAAGCACATATTTATTGCTTATTAATTTCTTTGGTTCTGGTCATCACAGGGCAGCTCCCATCCCTGCTTGCACCCCAGGAGGGAGGGGAAGAGTGCCTCCAGATCAGCGTGTCACAGGCTGCAGCTGTGTGGGGTGTAGCCAGCACTGCGTGGGGCTTTCTTTGCAGGGGGCTGGGCTCAGAGTAGGCTCCAGCAGCACTGGGAGGAGGCTGCAGCCACCCCAAATTTTGCGGCAGCTCAACTCCCAGCTTTTCCTGGCGCTTGGGTGGAGGCAGGCCATTGAGCACATGCCCTTCCCTTCCCCTTGCCCTCCCGGGGTGCAAGCAGCAGCGGGAGCCAGCCCCACTCCATGAGCCACACCTCTGTCCCGCACCCTCCTCCCCCGCCCTGGCTGGGTAACACCTGCCCCCCTGCCCTCTCCCTCACTGCAAGGGATGTTGATCTGCCCCATCGCACCCCTTCCCTCCCCGTTCCCCTTCTGACTTACCAGTTGGAGGCAGCTCTTCATGCTGCCAGCTCTGTTCCATGCTGTGCTGTGGCTGCACACAACATGGGCATTTATTGGCCCCATTGGGCCAATACCTGATATGAGAGAATTTTCTTCGTATTGGTACCGATCTGATATCGGACCAATGTATCGGTACACCTCCTAGTTTTAGGTCTTCTACATCAGTTTGGACACTTACTATGAACTAAGTACAAGGTAGCATATCTTACTTTGAAAGGCACTCTCTTAATGAATCCTGAAGTATCTACACAAAGTTTGGGAAGGGTGGCTAAACTTACACTCTAGCTTACAGCATAGCAACTAAAGAATCAAACAATACCAAGTTTTCCAACTGCAGTACTTTGGACCCAGTGAAATGGCATTTGAACCAGCTTTCTAAGCAATTCTAGATGCTGTTGTGTGTGGTGTTAGGAAGAGTATTACTGGACCATTGTGTTCAGTTATAGTGTAGATATACCAGAAAGGATGTTGAAAAACTGGGAAGTGCTCAGAGAAAACGTGCAAGGATTATTTCCTTAAATTAAAAAGCAAAAAGGGATCCATTAAAATGTCTTTGAACTTAAAATAAAAGTCACACTATGCCTGTGAAACGAAAACAAATTGACTTGCTTTGTCATTGTTGGGAATGGAAATGGTAGTGTTTATAAGTTGCCAATTTGCTAATTTTAGCTGCCCCTGTAATTTTAAAATGATTTTTGTTATAAAGTCTGTATCACTTTAAATTTTGTCAGTTTAATTTTGCATGATCATAATAAATCTCTTCCCCATTGTGCTTACAAAATACACTTACCTGCTTTGAGTGTAGTCATGGAAGTCATGACACCCAAGATGAGAGACTGCGAATTTTTCAATCCTGTGCTGAATGAGCATCAGAAATTAGCAGTGAAAAGAATCCTCAGCGGTGAATGTCGTCCAACTCCTTATATTCTCTTTGGACCACCAGGAACTGGGAAGACTGTAACAATAATAGAAGCTATTTTACAGGTAACAGATTACAAAATAATCACTTGGAATCACCACATGATTGCACATAACTACCAAAACAAACACTAAAATATTTCAATTATGCTTATTTAAGGGGTTTTACATAATTTTACTTTTGAATCTTTCAAGTTTTTTCAATACATTTCAACCTCAGTATAGTCCAGAGAAGATCTCTACACGTGTACTAAAAAATCTTTAAATGACTTGTGTTCAGCATTTTCTTATTATTTTGGTATTTTAATTTAAAGCTCTGGTGAATATAGATATGTATCCCTAGTTATATATATAGTCCTCATGGCTGCTGCAGCCCAGCCTCAGCCTGTTATGGGAGGGGGCCCTGCCAGCGCGAAGTGGAACAGCCAAGATGGTGGCTGCCCCTTGCCACTGATTGGCTGAGAGGGCTACTTGCTTTGCAGTCCTGCCCCACTTTGCCAATCAGTGGCAAGGGAAGGGCTGATGTGATGGACAGCCCTCAGCCAAAGAGCAGCAAGGGGGGTGGGGGGGTGCCACCAGTGCTCCTTGGCCAGAAGTATGAGGGATCCCATCTCAGTAAGCTCTCAAAAATGACAGCCGGCCCCATGATCATCTGGCAAACTCAACCAGCTGCTTCCTTGATTTCAGTAGGTCCCTGTATATAACCATCACTAACAGGGCCTGAGAGGTCTTGCTCCCCCTATATGCGGTGCTGGTCAGGCCACAGCTAGAGTACTGCGTCCAGTTCTGGGCGCCGCACTTCAAGAAGGACGTGGAGAACCTGGAGAGGGTCCAGAGGAGGGCCACTCGTATGGTTGAGGGCCTCCGTGGCCAGCCCTATGAGGAGAGGCTGAGGGACCTGAATCTCTTCAGTCTCCGCAAGAGGAGACTGAGGGGGGATCTTGTGGCTGCCTACAACCTTATCAGGGGCCACCAGCAGGGACTCGGGGAAAGTCTGTTCACCAGGGCCCCCCTTGGAGTCACCAGGAACAATGGCCACAAGCTGAGGGAGGATAGGTTTAGGTTAGATATTAGGAAGAACTACTTCACTGTAAGGGTGGCCAGAGCCTGGAATAGGCTTCCCAGAGAGGTGGTGCTCTCACCTTCCCTGGAGATCTTCAAGAGGAAACTGGATAGGCACCTGGCTGGGGTCTTATGACCCCTCCCACCCCCAGTGCTCCTTCCTGCCCAGGGCAGGGGGTCGGAATAGATGATCTGTCTAGGTCTCTTCCGAATCATTGATTCTATGATTGAAAACTACATCATGTCAGTTTGAGAGGGGATAGTCTGATTAACACAAATAAGATGTCATTTTTTTAAGAGGTGTTTCTTCAAAATTAAACTGAATTATGAAGTCATGGAATTCAGAATTATCTGTTTTAACGGCTTATTTTGAATAATTTGCTTTATTTTGTAACAGGTTTTTGTAAGTTTCAATTAATAAAAACCTTTTTCTCTTCCTAAATGCAGATATATTATACTTTACCAGGCAGTCGAATTTTGGTCTGCGCACCATCTAACAGTGCAACAGATTTAATTTGCCTACGACTGCATGAAAGTAATCTGCTAAAACCAGGAGCTATGGTTAGAGTTAATGCTAGCTGCAGAAGTGAGGAGGTAAATATGCAGAAATTTGGCAATTTAAATACTAAAAAAGGCTTGCGAACCTTTAATTTTTAAGTGTTCTTTCTGTGACACATTACCATGGTTGAAGCTGGCTAGGGAAAACTGCAGATGTACTTTTGGAATAAAAAATAATTCACTATAAAATGAAAGGGAAAATATTTAATAGCATTTGATAGAATGGTGTAAACTGATGTTATACTTAACACTTGCTGTGTAGTGTTTTTTCCACAAGTAGCCCATTCATGTCCAGTGGATTTCTTCATGTGCTTTCTCTGGCACCTTGTAAGAGTGCAGTAAAATCAGCCCCATTATCTCAGCCTGTCTCTCAAATTGAGTCCATTTATGAAGAGAGTAAATGACCATGATCTGCACAGCAACGTACAACACTTATTTCTGCTCTGTCCTGCTTGTGTATGTGTTCAAATTTGGTCCAAAAACTACTGAAGAAAATAGTTTTCTTTTTAGCAATAAAAGTATTGTGCTTTATTTTGCATTCCTTCTCCTCCTCCTTTGGGAAAGCTCATGAAAAATTGACCCTCAAGTTCATGACTTGGCCCAAAAAATATTAACCAGTGTATAGCTTCTAAAATAAAATCTTACTGCAGTACTTCTGCAGTTTTAAAAATTTTGAGAGCAGTAGGGTTGATCTTCAAAGTAGTCTTGAGGCCTAGGGACAGAAGTTGCACATAAACAGGTATATGTGATCAGAGACCAGTTCAGATTTGTAACATAACACAAGTTCAGTGCACATAAACTGCTTTCAAAATTGCTTAAACCAGTTTAAGATGCATCTGGATGGATGTAGTTAGTATCAGACCTAAATCATTTAGGTTAAATTGTCTTATTGAACTTCTGTCCCAGATCCCCTCTAGATTCAAGATAACTCAGTTCCCCAGCGTGCCAGGATGCTTTGCCCAAACTGTCTGTTCCAGTCAAAACTATTTGCTGTAGTGCACACCCCTCCCCCCTGGCTTCTGGCCTTGGCCACTGCAGGCATGTGGCTGTAATTTTGAAATCAAAAGTGAATCTCTGTTCACTTGCCTATTGATTTTAATCATTTGCTTAAACCAGGGGGTATTTTGAAATGTCCCAGGGGGTATGTGCATGCGGGAGGGGACAGAGCACTACCACCCCGCACTGCTGCCTCACAAGCAGGGCTGGGTGGGGCAAGGGCAGTGGCACCCCTCTACAGGCGAACAGGTGCTGCCTGGATGGCTGGACATGGGGGAAGAAGCTTACATTCAGTGGCGGCTGCCATTCACCACCTCATGCTGCCTCTCTGTGTAGTTGCTGCCATCCAACCCCCACTCCATGACCAGCTGCTGCTCCCCCCCCTGCTCTTCAACCAGCCACTGGGGGTACACTGCTCAAAAAAGGTTGAAAACCCCTGGGTTAGACTAACCTGCAAAGATTGAAACAATTCAACCTCGAGCTTTTTGACGGTCTGTACTTAGCCTAGAAGCTACGTCATGTGCAGTAGCTACACAAGCAAGTTACTGCAAGGTAAGAAAGGGGGGTGAACTTATACTATCACATTGACTGCTCCACACAGCTGATTGAAGGGTAAGAGCATGCACACAATGAAAGTAGGATAAGTTGTTTTACACTTAACTTAGGGGCTAGAACATGCAGATGGGCAATTACTGCAGAGTGGTCAACACAGTGAGCTTACCTTATAGTAACTTACTCCATGTAGCCATATTTCTAGGTTTTTAGTATGTGGGGGTTTTTTAATAATAGGAGACTTATTTACTATATGTTTCTATGTTTGCAGGCAATCAGTGATACAGTGAAACTTTATTGCAAAGATGGGGAAGACGTTTGGAAAGCATCACGGTTTAGGATAATAATCACCACATGCAGCAGTGCGGGAATGTTTTATCAAATAGGAATAAGGTACTATAGATGCATATGTATGTTTTCAATGTGCAGGGACATTCTGCAAAACTGAAAATTGGGCCACTCTGCAAAATGCTTCCAGCTGTTTTAATAGGAGAACTATTAACTGTTAAAGCACTGCATTCACAGCTAAGTTTTTAGATCTATTAAAGTTTGTAAACCTCTTCTCCATGGTAAATTTGGAGATTCTTCCAGACTTTCAAAGTAGAGGTAAATCCGTCAAGGAGAGGAGGCTTGTTGATGCAGGGTTTTTTATCTCAACAACAGTGTTTCCTTCTGGCTCCCTTAGCAGTTGTGTTGATGTCAGGGGCCATACTGTGCTGAATGCATTTTAGTAGTTAATACTAACAAGCACTGCTAGACTTTTGTTTGCTTCAGTTGTAACCATCTGTAGGTTGATGCATTCAAACCCAGTCAACTCAAGAGTTACTAGTGTACTTACTTTGTGGAAGAAGGCAGCCTAGAGATTTAGTGCTAAACTAGTCATTTTGCTGCTTCTTGAAATGGAAGAAAGTGAAAGGGTAAGGAAGTTAAAGGTAGGGAATGTTTGTTTATAATTTCAGAATATGGTAAAAATCAAAGATGAGGGCAAAGTTTTTTTTTTTTTGTTTTGGGGGGCTTTTGTTTTGTTTTTATTCTACTTTTAAAGTCTTCAAGTACAGAAATACTTTTGTGTTCACTAGGATCTGACTCTGTACAGCACACACACACAATCCTTGTAAACTTTTCAGAATTACTTTGCCTAGGTCAACCACAGGGTGGCAGAATATACTAAACCTAAAGCAACACTGTTATTTGAGTTCATTCTATTTAATTCTAGGTGTGGACATTTCACGCATGCACTTGTGGATGAAGCAGGGCAGGCAAGTGAACCAGAATGCCTGATTCCTCTTGGATTGATTTCAGAAGTTAATGGACAGGTATTTACTAAAATTGCTTGCTAAAAGCAGACCAAAATAAGTAGGCTTGCTTTTTTTCCACTTACAGTAGTGACTTCAAATGAGTTATCGCAAACCCTGAAATGATGCCATATAAGCTTCTTATTGCCAGGAAATTTGTATATAGTTCTGAGAACTTGTAATAAAATGTTATAAATTATAAATGGAAGTTATTACTTACCTTAAAGCTTTTAGTTTTTAAGTGCTGTATATTTTAACTTTCAGTATTTTTTCAAGTTGTAAGAATTATCTTTCTAAATCAAACAGTTTCAGGTGTAAACAAGTGTGCATTGTATCAAAATATAAATGTGTTCTTGACAGTAACAAGCATCTTGGGTTAGTAGGGGAGTCAGATACCAAGTTAATGTATTACAAAAATAGTTGTTAGACCCAGTGGCCCACAGTGTTTTATAGTAATTTAATTAACCTTTCTGACGTAAATATTTGCCTCTAATACAAATGGTTTTTACTGTATCTACAGATAGTTCTTGCCGGGGATCCAATGCAGCTCGGACCAGTAATCAAATCTAGACTTGCAGTTGCTTATGGATTAGATTCATCCATGCTGGAAAGACTAATGGCATTGTCTCTTTATTTGAGAGATGAGGATACTTTTGGTGTTTGTGGATCATATAATCCTCTGCTGGTAAGTTAAACCAAAACTTTCTACTGATTTTTAAAAAAGTGATCCACAGAAAGAAAGGAAAATATTGTGTTTTGCTAGGTTTCCCCTTCCTTGTTTAATTTCTGATTATATAAAGGAAGTCATTTCAGGTTCTATTGTCTAGCATTTTGCTTGAAGACTTGAAGATTTAACACACATTATCTGAGCTTCCTTGCCTGATCAGAATCTCATGCACGCCCTATGCAAAAAATGAAACTGTGGAGTTGTGCAAGTGTTACCATAGCAGGAATTGGTGAATGATAATCACCATAGTAGGAATCTGTTCAGGACATAAGGGCTAATACCTTTAGTCTTGTCAAAAAGCCAAAGTATATTTTAAGTGTAATGGTCTAAGTCTAAAACCATGAAGTATTGGTTGCATTGGTCTATTTGAAGGAGACCCACTTGCTGAACTATCCAAGACAGTTAAAGTACTTCAAAATTCTCCCATCCAACAGTTGGATCCTTATTTTTCCTAAACTCTTGTCTGATCTCAAGATGAGAAAATAACTGCAATGATGTATGCAGAAGGGGGAAGGAGTTAGATTGTGTTTATTGTGGTGGCCTGTTGGTATGCATATATAAAGAGCTTGTGTGTCCCCTTGTCACGCTTTCTCTAGTTAAGGATTATTAACGTAGGGTATGACTAACTGACTTGAGTCTATTTTTCAATTGACTGTTGAGGTAAAGTAAATGAGAGAATTCACAGACTTCTGTAAAGTAGCTGCCCAGTCCTGTAGTACACCAGGCATTTAAAGTACTAGTAATGTGTGCCAGGCTGCCACAGTTCAGAGGCAGGCATGCAAGATGTTTCAGCTGCTAGGCCTTGTAGGCTCTAGCAATCGTACAAATGCATGGCTAAAGGGAAAGAGTAAATTTTCCATTCTTCCTGTCCATAGGTAAGGTTGTGAATATCTGCATACAGTAACTTAAATGATTAAAGTTGAGCCTAATAATAATTATCCTTTTTTGAGATGGGAGGGAAGTTGGTCCAATTGACAGTTATGGTTCTTCAGGCCTAGAGCTACTTTGAGTTCATAACCGAAGAATGGGATCCACCAAAACCAGCCTGTTTGAATAAGAACTGCCTTCCAAGAGTTTTTTGTGTGCCTAGTTTGCGGGTTGCGTCCCTTAACAGCTGTAAACCTTCTCTGAAGTTAGGTCTAGCTTACGTGCATCTGTTGCAAAGCAGTTATGATGGTGTCACCAGTGTAGCTCCATGTTACTAAAAAGCCAAGGAGTAAAGAGCCTGGTGGTTGGAGCACTCACCAAAGATTAGACCTAGCATCAAAACCATCTGCCTAAGAAGCTGACCTTGCCTTTTAGCTGTGGTCTGGGTGCCTGTGCAGTCATTGGAACTGAGGTATCTGATGCTTGTAGGTGAGTTCCCCAACTAGGCTACAAAGTTTTGTGTTTTCTCTGGTGTAATGAGTATAGAAGCTGTTCTACTTATCATGGAAAATTAAACAGGAGGAAGTGAGGGAACCCTACCCAAGAATATCTTTAGTGTCTGGGCACTCTCCTAAGAGGTGAGAAGTACGAGGGCAAGTTGCCTGAAACAGGTTGAATGTGTGCCTCTCTCATCCTTACTGCTCTGTCCACTGGATTAGTGGATAAGAGGTGCCAGCACCAGCTCCTTACCTTCCTTCTGAGGGTCTGATCGTGGTAAGTGTGCTCTAAAGAACCTACAGAAGTAGGTCAGATGATCAAAGAAACCCTAGTCTGTGCATAGCAACAGTTTCTTGCTCATGTTTAAATCCTTAACTGCTCAGGAAAGCCAAGACCCAAGGGAGTTCATACCCAGAAGCAAGTATTTAAGTTACTGGGAGCAACAGGAATTTTCAGCACTTCAGGCACTAGGTGTTAGCTGTGTAAAAGTGTTGAGAATTATCTTTTTGACATTTATGTACTGTTAATTAGTTGGCCCCTTCTGCACAGGTTTCATGTCTAATTTCTGTTACTTCTCTATAATTCTGCACGGAACTGAACCTGGCTTTAATGTCAGACTGGTACTACACATGGTTTCCTGGCTTCTGCTGCACTTTGCTCTGTGTGGTTCTCTGCCAGTTCCTCTGCATCTAGTTTTTTTTTACTACTCGTGGCTTCTCATACTCTGTCACTCTCTCAAGGTGGTTTCTTGTAAGGAAATACACCTGAATGTCCATTTTAGGGAGCTCAGTGGAGAAACAATTAGTGGGAATGGCATCATCCTATTAACAAATTCATCATAATTTCTTTATGGTTTGAGAGAAGATGGAAGCATTTCATAAAAACCAGTTTTCTTTTCTTTAATAAACCAAAGTGAATATTGGCAGAGAGCTTTATTAAATGCAAAATTTTCAGATCTGTCTATCAAGTCAGCAGTAATTTTTTACTGCTGTGCCATAATCAATGAAGGAGGTGTAGTTTCATTTAATTACTTTTAATTTTGGGTGTCTTTTTTTTTCTTCCTCCTTGCAGATTACAAAGCTTGTGAAGAATTATAGATCACATTCTGCTTTGCTTGCTTTGCCATCTAAACTCTTTTATCATAAAGAGCTGGAAGTTTGTGCAGATATTTCAGTAGTAACTTCTTTGTTGGGTTGGGAAAGATTACCCAGGAAGGGGTTTCCACTAATTTTTCATGGCATGAAGGTATGTAAAATATCCATGTTGTTAAAATGGGATAAGGATGGTTGTTGGGTAAGATGTTCATGTTCTTGGAAGTACAATAATTAGCTTCTTTATATATTTTTTTCTTAAATCAGATTGCAGATTTTGTAGATACACCTTCCGAATAAATTTCTTTTGCTAATGTATCTTAGGGTAGTCTTCCCAGTTTCAGAAACATAATGAAATAAATAATATGCAAAGATCTTAGAATATACCTATGCAGTGGTATAAGGTAGACATACAGCTAGCTCTCAGTGGAAACCAGCCTGTGTGGAATTCAGTGCTTTCATGGCCAGATTGTTTCCATTACCAAAGCTGGCTCCATTTAGAGGTAACTTAAGTATCTCTGCAGTACACTGCAGCTAACTACACTCATTAGCCATGATAGAGCAGTATAATTTCAGTTCTTAACAAAACATGATAAGCACTAAGGCAGTCGATGGATATCTTAAGCCAGATCTGTAATCACTCTCAATGCCTGACCATCTTCTTTGCCATCTCCTGATGCAGGGCAATGAAACGCGTGAAGAACACAACCCATCTTGGTTTAATCCTACAGAAGCAGTTCAAGTAGTGCGTTATTGTTGCCTTCTTGCTAAAAATCTAAGCAGTGCCGTGTCAGTGAGTGATATTGGAGTGATTACACCATATCGTAAACAGGTATGAATCTGATTTTTATACACTTATAAATTGCTGTATTTCAACTAGTACATGATTACATCTCCAGCCAGGCTATTTAATTCAAGAAAATATCATAAACTTCAGACTTTTCCTACTTGTATCACTTAGTGTACCATCAATGGTAGTGTCCAGGTGATGTTGTTGCCACGGTGATGTGATGTGCAAAGGACAATAATTCTTGAGAGTGATAACTTTTATTGGACCAACTGTATGGTTGGTAATACACTTGGTCTGAGAAACTTTCACTTTCAGTATTCTTGTACTATCAATCACAATGTTTCTATAAAACTCTAATCTTACATAAAACGCAGCAATGGAAAAGGATATGTTCTGCTGCTTTCTCAAGTTAAGAACTATTTATCATGGTAGGTTTTCTGAGTGTTACTAGCTTTGTCCATAGTAAACAAAGTGTACCTTGACTTTTATCTAAATACTGGTGGTGGGTATTTCAGAGTTAGGTGTTGAATGACACTTTTTTTTCCAAATAACTTTCTGTACTCTCAACATCTCTTGTTAACAACTGTCATTTTTCCCTCAATCTCAGCACAGTAGTGGAGAGAGAGGTTTTAAAATACGTATTTTGTACATATGTATGTGTTTTTTTCATGAAAAAAAACCAATTTGAGTAATTGTTCTCTAACCTAGAAACTACTTTCTTCAAATATCTTTTTAGGTAGAAAAAATTCGATTTCTTCTGCGAAATGTGGATTTGATGGATATTAAAGTTGGATCTGTAGAGGAATTTCAAGGGCAGGAGTACTTGGTTATTATATTATCTACTGTATGTAGTCTGTTTCTTTTTTTAATATGCCTTTTGTGATGGTTTGAATGATGTAGCCATGATGGTCCAGCTTTATGCAAGTGGCTAAGATTTCTTAAAGTGATATCTTTTATTGGACCAACTAGATAATTGGGATAATGTTAGACAAGCTTTTGAATGCAAGACATTTTTTATTAGGTCTGAACAGTTAGAGCCAACACAGCATAGTTAAAGAAAAGATTGTAAGGAGGGGGTGAGAAATTCCCAGATCTAGCAGACAACCAATTAGCAGAAGAAAAAAGGCTGATTAAAAGGAAATCTAGGCCTGTCAAAGAGGGAGGTCATTCTCACCTTTCATGTGTGGGAGAATTCATGGATCCAGCAGGTTATAATGAGCCAGAAAACCAATATCATTGTTAAGATCTTGGTTCTTAGTGTTCAGCCAGTTTATGAATTTTTATTCTCAAATTTCCTTGGGAACAAACAGCTGGTTTTATTCTGCTAATTGGTGTCTGCTACACCTGGGAATTTCTCTCCCTGCTCTTACAACTGGTTCTTTAACTGTGCTGTGTTGTCAGACCTGATGAAGAACTGGCCAGATTTAAGCTGGTTGCTAGAAACAAATTATTCTGGATCATAACAATCAGAAGTTAATTTTGGCTATTTGGTATATATTAGTTGATGTTTTGTCCTCGTCTTGCTGATAAGAATCCACATGGCCAGAATTGCCACTTTATTATTGTCACCCAGAGACACCAACATCAAATGTGCCTGGAGACTAAATTATCTTATCACCTTCTATTTATTGTTTGTATTCTAGAAGCATCTTTTATGCATCTTGTGTACTTAGGGTACAGCTGTACAGTGGAATGCTACACTCCGTAGAGTTTGTACTTGTTATCTCCTGCTAAAAGTACTGTGGCCACACTTGCATGGTGCTGGACCCAGGCTAATTAGCTCTTGTACCATACAAGCACAATCTCTCTAATCTTCATTAGTGTAATATGATAACACTTCATATCCTTTAATGTACATGCTTTCATAGCACCCCAGCAAGGTAATGAGGGAACCATTACTGTATTTTATTGAGACTTGTCATTGATTTGCCATAGGTCACTAAGGAACATTGTGGTGGAGCAGAAAATTGAGTCCAGCTCTCGACTCCTGTTGTGTCCCATTCATTAGATCCCATAATGGTCATAAGTACAAATAGAGCAGTAAATAGCATAAAATGCAGTCACAGCCCACCTTGTGATTCCCCCAGGTCAGGATTCAGCAAGTTTGGAGTGCAGTAAGGAACCTGTCTTTAATCTGCCTATGTTGTGTTATAAATTAGTGCAGTAAGAAATCAGAAAATTGATTGCAGGGTTGCTGGCTTGTTTCCTTCTTAGTGGGTGTATCCACACATGCACTTAACTGTGCAGTAGACTCATTTTACGGTGTAGTGTCACAGTCTACATGTGCAATGCTATTAGACTACAGCAAACTAATTTTCACCATCATTAGACATTACTTTTGGGGACAGTAGTATTTTACTGCTGCAAAAATCTACCTAAATGCACCTGTAAATGCTGACCCAGGAGTACATTTGTGCCTGGTTAGCCCAGGCAGCAGGGGACCAGACCCCTGCCTGCTGCCTAGCCACAGGCTCCACACACACCAGCCCCTTCACCTTCACCACTGCCAGCACCTCCTGGGGGCCAGGACTACCCACCGCCACTATATCCCCTGCCAGCCCAGAGCTGCTGTTCCCCAACTCAAACTGCTGCAGTACCAGGCACAGCATCTGCACATGTACCCTGGACCACAGCAGTTTGAGCATCTACACATGCTGTTAAGGTGCTGTGATAATTTGTGCTGGAATTTATCACATCACCTTAATGGCACATGTAGATGCACCCAGTGTTGACTGTTACAGAATTTTTTTTGTTTTTTATTCTGCGCATTTTAGGTACGGTCAAATGAAGTAGTCTTTGAAAGAAACTACCTGGGATTCCTCTCTAATGCGAAACGATTTAATGTAGCCATTACCAGAGCAAAGGCTTTACTAATTGTGGTTGGAAATCCTCATGTGCTTGTAAAAGTAAGATTTTTGTGCATTGTCTTTGGGTATGTGCTGTATTTATATGATGTCATGGAGAGATGAATTCTTGATCTTGGATTTACCTGATATGAAAAAGTGTTGCTTAATTTTAGAAATTTGTTTCAAATGTAGAGGCCACAGGCTAGATTCAGTAAAGGACTTCAAGCAGCTGAAAGTGGGGGATGGAGAGGAGGTGCAGCAGGTGCTCAAACTCCAGACCTGACCAGTCAGAGCCATGGCCTCTGCCACCCTGTAGCCTCTTCCCTTCACTCCCCTCTTTTATAACCCCCAGCAATACTTGCCCTTCCTCTGCTCTCTCTCATCTTCTGTCTGTCTCTGGCCCTTGCCTGACCAGGAAATAGTGACTGCAGTGGCAGTAGCAGCAGCTGGAGCTCCAACCCACTCCTGGGGTCAGAGCTGCTGTAGGTGTGTGTCAAGAGTGGTGACTCTAAGCAGCCAGGTAGAGAAGAGTTAAGCAGAAGGGGAGTGGTCAAGCAACAGAAAGCAGGCATGGGAGGTGCAGGTATTATATGGAGAGTCAGGTGCTGGAGTGGGAACAGGTGACAGACAAGGGGTAGGCATCTGTCTATTTGACTCCCTCATTGCCCCCTTTCCTCCCCACAACTGCTGTTTGACTCCCTACCATTGCTGCTTCCACTGCAGCAGTCAAGGTGTATGAATGTAAGATGACCTTCCACTAATTGGTTTCTAGACATGGATTCATAAACATTAGGGGCTGGAAAGACCTCACAAGATCATCAAGTCCAGCCCCCCTGCACTTGGGCAGAAAAAACTGCTGGGCTCAGATGAAAATTATAACAATTTGTCATGTCTAGAGTCTAATTAATTATTGTAGGGTCACCTTATAGTTGAAGTAGTAGTCTTGTTTTTTGTTAAATGAAATGCATGTTTTTAAGGATCCCTCTCCCTCTCATTGCAATCTTACCTATTCTATTGTTACCAGTACCAGTTCTTATATAATTTACAACAGATCAAAGAAGTTAGAGGTTAAGACATGCTCTGTCCTTCCAGGAGCATACACAGAAGGCAATATTTGGAGTTTACACTTATTTCATTTGCATCTAAAATGTGTAAAGAATATAAATGTTAGTTGCATGTAACAACTAGTCTTCCTATATTACAAGCACACCACCTGCATGCTCCATTTTTTTTGAGAGAAACATTATTCTAAAAGTTGGTCTCCTGTATTTTTGCATTTCTTGTTGATCAACTTTTAATAGTTTATACTACATATGTATTATATTAAACATTAACTTTTTTTAATAGGATCCCTGTTTTAATGCACTTTTGGAGTACAGCTTGGAAAATGGAGCTTATGTAGGCTGTGATTTGCCTTCTGAGTTGGAGTCTCTGCAACAGTGAGTGTTATAGTGTGGGGCAAATGTGGCGTATTTCTAAAACTGATGCTTTCTTGATATAAAAATTTAGGCTGGCATTTTGAAATGTAGCTACCTAGATAGGATAAAGAATGTAACGCTACATATTAAAGAGTTGTATGTATTCATTACCCAATGCTAGGTTAATTTTTAACTTTTAATTTTTAACATATGTAATTGGGGAACAACTTAAGTTACACGTGAATTATCAAATATAGTCTGTGCAGACCTGCGAAGAGTCGAAGTAAATGTAAAACTGACAAGAGCACTAAGTTGTCATTTTCAAATGAGTGCATAAAAGTCACCCACCTAAATGTATTTCGGTTATCTAAATAAAGAGCCTAACTGGTAGAGTCTTCTGAGTACTCAAAACTGATTTGAAAACATGCTTTAAGATGTATAAAGTGACTAGTAACATAAATATAAGGAAACAGGTTAACAACAGGTGTAAGCTGATGCCTTTTTTACTAACAGAATATGCAGTTGCTACATGAGATCAGTCTGTCTTCTAAAAGCCAGAAAAGGCCATTAAAACTACTTTACTGCCTTTTGGTAATTTACCTTTCACTCTCTTAATTCACAGGCATGAATAATTTCCAGTATTCAAGATGTTACCAAGAAGTGCTTCTGCAAATTTTTCAGTCTGCAAGCCAGAATTTGGTCCATAGCAGACTTGGTATAATTGGTTTCACTAAAATGCATTGTATTCTATATTGCTAGGATTCCTTAACTTTAAAAGGGAAGTGGGGTGTTTATTTGAACCACAAACAAAAGTTAAGATTTTGTGTTAACATTAACATTTGCAGCACTCTATAGAAACACTGTGCTGCATGTTGTGATGTACCTGCATCTTAAAGACTTCTCCAGCTGAAATTTAAAAAGGACAAGGACGAAATGTTAATGTTTACCTGTTCTGTAGGTAATCACAAATTTTAGCCTCTTTAGTTTGAGCTGTTACAAGAATCTGTGTTGGTGCTTTGGTGCTTATTTCATATTTGAGTTGAGCACTGTAGTAAAAGCTTTCATACCAGAGAGCTATTATGTAAGACATTACGCTCAGCAGCTTCAAAGGCTCTTTAATACAGGTTGTTATTCTAAGCAAACATGCAACTTAAAATGACTTGTAATGTGTTTTAAAAGAAAGATTAATGACTTGGGAGTAGAGATTATGATTTTTATTTGGGGAAAACATGTAAAGAATTCAAGGATTACTTCCACAGTGAAGGGAAGATAGTCTTAAAGGTGGGAAAATTCCAAAAGAAGAATAGGCGCTCTTTGCTGGAGTAAATGTAACTGTTGTTTGCCTTAGATAAAAATTTATATAAAGACTGCCCTTAAATGAAGTTTTTTTTGTGTGGCGGGGAAAACAGTGGACATGAACATAGTTTATTGTCCTGAAAGGAAAAAGGTAGATAGTGTTTAGCTATTTGATTTCTGTTAGCTAAAATCAGCTGTATAAAACTAGCCATGCTTGTGAACTTAGTGCAGCTACTGTTTGAAGTTCATTGCTTATAAAATTATAGGTAGTGCCAGCTTAAGTGTTGCTAGTTCTGGGCTTTTGGCTGCTTAGGGTAGCTTTAAGCAGAACTCCAAATTAAAAGTGTTGCCACAATATTTCTGCCAGTGTTTTCTTTTGATTGTCCTTTAAAGAAGTCTTTCCTGACCTAAACAAGAAAAACGGGTGGTTAGTTCTACTGCAGTAGATCTGACTAGGAGATTATGAAGTCTCTGTAGCATAAGACAGAGTCCTGTGTAATGCTTCTCAAGACAATACACTTGGGAGGGAAAAAAATCCTGAAAAATATTTGACCTTTCTGGGGAGAGGGTATGCAGCAGGAGCCGAGGGTGGTAGGGGAGCTCTGTGACCCTGGCTGTTACTAAAGTTGGAATGATAAGGGCAGCAGCAATCAGGTGGGAGCGGGGGGCCACATGTTAATCCCTGAGGGGGGCCTCCAATTGCACAGCCCTGTGTTAACTGTGTTGTAAAAAAAAAAAAAAAATAGCTCTCCATCACCACCACCTCTAAATGTCTCTTCCTAGAGGAGACCTGCTTGAAACACTGTCCCTGTATTACTTTGTGTAGCTTTTTTAGTAACTTCAAACAGTAAAAATTAGAGGTACACTGATACATCAGTCCAATATTATATTGGTACCGGTATAAAAAAAATTTGCTGTATCAGATATTGGCCCAATGGGGCCAATAATTTGGCTGATAAATGCCCCTGCTGTGCAGAGCCGCAGCACAGCATGGAGCAGAGCTGGCAGTGTGGAGAGCTGCCTCCAGCTGGTAAGTCTGGTGTGGTGGAAGGGGGGGTGGGGAGGGAAGGGAAGGGGCGTGGAGCAACAGATGAATGCCCCTGCAGTGAGGGAGGGGGCAGGGGCAAGTACTGCCCAAAGGTGGGGGTGGGGGCACAGGATGATGGTGTGGCTTTTAGGGGAGCAGCTTCCTGGGAGGCTCCTGCTTGCACCCCCAGGGGGGCATGTGCTCCTGGATGTGCATGGGGAGGGCAGGTAGCTGGAGCCAGCGCTGCATGGCTCTTGGTGGGGGCTGGGCTCAGAGTGGGCACCAGCAGTCCTGGGATGGGGCTGCAGCCACCACAAATTTTGCCGCTGCTTCACTCCCAGCACCACCGCTGCTGCCAGCTGCCAAGAGCAGCCTCAGCTCTTCCCAGCATGT
>NW_017729007.1:11906805-11907263 GCF_001723915.1 Gavialis gangeticus | reverse complement strand
GGGCGTGGAGCAACGGATAAATGCCCCTGCAGTGAGGGAGGGGGCAGGGGCAAGTACTGCCCAAAGGTGGGGGTGGGGGCACAGGATGATGGTGTGGCTTTTAGGGGAGCAGCTTCCTGGGAGGCTCCTGCTTGCACCCCCAGGGGGGCATGTGCTCCTGGATGTGCATGGGGAGGGCAGGTAGCTGGAGCCAGCGCTGCATGGCTCTTGGTGGGGGCTGGGCTCAGAGTGGGCACCAGCAGTCCTGGGATGGGGCTGCAGCCACCACAAATTTTGCCGCTGCTTCACTCCCAGCACCACCGCTGCTGCCAGCTGCCAAGAGCAGCCTCAGCTCTTCCCAGCATGTGGGTGGAGATGGGCTGCACCTGGGGGTACAGGGCTGGGAGTGGTGCAGTGGTGAAATTTGGGGTGACTAGACCCTCCAAGCATCACTGGTGCCCATTTAAGCCCAGCCACTG
>NW_017729007.1:11889910-11901805 GCF_001723915.1 Gavialis gangeticus | reverse complement strand
GACTAGACCCTCCAAGCATCACTGGTGCCCATTTAAGCCCAGCCCCTGCCAAGAAGAGCCATGCAGTGTCAGCTGCATCCTGCCATGCCCCACACAGATCCAGTGCGGTATATAATACTATATTGGTCAGCCCACCTTGAATGTGTCCAAATTGGCCTGTATCCCCAGCCTGTCCTGTGGTGTGACCACCCTCTCCCATAATTTGGTATCTTCTGCAAACTTGGTCAGTTCACATCTGACTCCTGAACCCAGATCGTTAATGAAGATGTTAAAGAGTACCAGCCCAAGTACCAAGCCCTGAGGTACTCCACTGGTCACCCTGCGCCATGTTGATTTGCTCCCATCAACTAGTACCCTTTCCGTAGCCAGTTGCCTAGCCATTGGACCAGATGATGATCAAGGCCACAGTTCCTCAGCTTAACCATGAGGACATCTTGGGAAATTAAGTCAAAGGCTTCTTGAAATCCAAGTACATGATGTCCACGTCATCTCCCTTGTCCAGGGCACATGTTACCTGGTCATAGAAGCAAATGAGGTTGGTCAGGCAAGACCTTTCAGTCACAAAGCCAAGTTGGCTGGCATTCAGATGCGTGCCTTCTGTTAGTCTGGTGTTAATGGCTCCCTTGACAATTTTCTCTGGAATTTTTCTAGAGATGGATGTCAGACTGATTGGTCTATAGTTCCCGGGTCAACCCTCCTCCCTTTCTTGAAGGTTTGGACATCTCTAAAATCATGTCTTTGATTATCATGGCATCAAGACCCAAACCAAACTGCTTGTCTACAAGGCTGCTATCATCTCCATCCTATTTTATGTATGTGAAACTTGGATGACTGTCACAGGCCAGTTGGGCACTGTGAGTGTATCAATTTTATCACAGGCCAACTGGGTTGTTTGGTTCAGTTTCAGATTGAGGAGGCAAAGTTGGGAGGCAAATTTATTATAGCGTACACACACAACAGTTTAACAGAAAGATAAATCCGATAAGCAGATAATGCAGTATTAAAGAGCTAATAGTAAATAATAACAGATAAATAGATCAATTCTGTCACAGGCCAACCGGGCACTGCGAGGATATCAGCCGCTGGGCTGTTCAAAACAATAGATAGACAGACACGGGTTGGCAACTTACTGATAGTCCCTCAATGCCAGGTACGTGTCAAGTGATTCCAGTGAAGTCAGACATCCCCAACTGACGTTGTTGGAGCGATTACCGGGGAAGGTCCCTTGATCAGGATCTGATCCTCGCTCGCACTGGGAGTCCGGGGTCTGGGCATGGAACAGAGATGACCGTTCTGTTCCCTCCTTCCTGCTAGTTGCCTGATGCACATGCTTTTTAAACTTAGTCTTATGCCAATCTGTTGGCTTTAGAGCCACTCAGTCTTGCCCTATAGCTGTTACCCTATGGGACTGAAAGGTGTTAAAAATTATCATTAAAAGGTTACTACCTAGGCTCAGGTTTATCTAATAAGCAAATTACAATGCAGCACCTTTAGGTTTGAAATTGACATTGCTCTGCCTAAATCCAACCCCTTTTAGGTTTCTCTGAATATGCTTTCTTGGGATATGTTTTCTTGGAATGTGTTGGGTGTGCCAGGCAGTTAAATCTAGTTTTATCGCCAAGGCTGAACCCTGAGCAAAAAACTGTTAGGTCACCTAATCTTGCAGCTACAGCTTTACCTATGGGGCCCAGTCAGTTCCATGAACAGTTTATCATTTTGGTTAAGCTTATGACAGACAAATTACATTTGTGGTTACAAACTTACAAACTTTATATTAGCTAATGTTACCTATTTAGGCAAAATACCAAATGCCTCCAAGAGGCACATATTTATTGCTTATTAATCCCTCTGATTCTGGCTGTCACAGATGACATCAGAAATACCTGAAAACTTTGCAACATTAATGTTAGTGGTGTCTTTGGAAAATCCTTCCTGTCAGTTGCAAGGACAGAAGAACAAATGCCAGCATTCTGACTCGAGCAAATACCATCAACACTGAAGCCATGTTTATACTGTACCAGCTTCATGGGACAGCACACATCATAAAGATGCCTGATGACCAGCCCCCAAAACAGGTTCTATACTCCCAACTCACCAAAGGTCACCACCTTGGAGGTAAGCAAAAGAAGAAATTCAAGGACATGTTGAAGGCCAATCTAAAGAAATGCCTCATTAAAATCAGAGACTGGGAGACTAATCCTTTCATGATTCATAAAATGAACAATGCCACTCATGGCACCAATGGTGCCATGAGTGGCATTGTTCATTTCAAACAAACTCACCTTCCTACTATGGAGGAGGATAAAGGAAAGAGATGAAGGGAAAGAACTGTGACAACACCATGAGGATCTACTCCCAGAAATATTTGCAACATATACAGTCAAACATGCAAATCTCAGATCTGCCTCCTCAGTTATCTGTGGACTTACCTGACTTCCCTGTTCACTAGAAGGTAGCTTCCCTGTTACCCTTGTATCAAGGGGCTCTTGACAGCAATATTGTACTGAGAAGTTGGGTGTAATTGGAGTCAAAGCTGTTCTCTCCTGAAGTGTCTTTTAGCCTCTGCAGCAGCTGAAATATTATTCTTGTTTTCTTCATAGTCATGTTGGCACAACCATCCTGAGAAGGTGAGACATTCAGCAAAGACAGAGCTTACAGGCCAGTTGCATGCATAGGAAAACTATCCCAAGATGTTACATTACACAGTTGGTTATTTGCTGCTCTGAGAGGTGCTGATCCCTAGAGCTGACTACTGTCTACTGTTTGCAGCTCTTGCAGAAGACTTATAAGCTATGCCTGGGCAGCACTAGAACAGTAATAGGTGTGTTCTGCAGTGAATGTTTCTGTCACTAAGATTCTCATATTAAGAGATCAGTTTCCCTTTTCTTTGTAGGTTGGAAAGTACATGAAAAATTAAGTCCTTCTTTGTTCATCAGCTGATTGTACGACACATTAAAATGCCTCTCAAGTGAGGACTGAGCCACTACTTTTAATTGTACGTGTTCCACCAGATGAATTTCAATGGGATGGACTTGGTTTCCTCAGATGCACCTATATTTATTGCTGCTCGACTGGACTATTATTGGCTTATTGCAGAAGGTTAAAGAGGAAACATTACTGGTGCACTGATTCTAGCAGAGGCCCTGCTATATCTGTGCTGCCCATATTAGTATGTATGGAATTATTTCTGTGTTGGCATTCAAAGAGTAAACAATGCACAAACTGTTTCATGTCCTTTGACCTTTAGCTGCTCATTGAATCTAGAAATATCTTCCTGTGATGTTGAGGGTTTGAACAGGCTTTCATCTTTTAAGTAATCATAATAGATGGAGAAAACAATGCATTGTTTTGATCACTGAAAAAAAAATCAAAAATACATTTGGAAAAATAATAGACATGCAAAAAGCAATGTTCTGATACACTACTACTGGTTTCTTGCTTTTCATTCAACAGATGTTTATCAGGAATTAGGCACAAATCTTAGGAGTCTTTCTAATGTTAAAGTACATATGTGTAGATCCAAACAAAGACTTAGGTGCTTAAGTCTAAATTTCCAGTCCAGAAATCTGTTCAGCATGCATCTAACTCTGGAGACACCTAAACCCACCGAAGTCAGGCATCACAGTACTGTGTTGTGGCTCCCTGGTCCCTTTTTGGATTTAGCCTTTCATGTACGAGACCATCTTTATATACCAGGGCAATAACAAAACCACAGAAAGTACTAACATGCTACTGTTCCACTGTTTGTTTTTTGTTTGTTTAGGTGTCATGGAAGGCACTAGCTTGCTGTGCCTGTTCTGTGGACAAATGAAAAACTAATTACAAGAAGGATAACAGGACTGTTAAAGTCACTCTGAATACTCTACCTCATAGATAAGCATTTGTTTTTGGTCCTGATACTGTGATCAGTAAAGTCTCTGGCTTGTGTACAGGAGAAAAGGAGCAAACTGCTAACTCAACCAGTAGCTACAAGAGGGAATAAACCAAAGCTAATTAATTCACTCACTGTCCTTCAGTAAAAGACCATCAAGCAGGAACAGTGTTGAGTTGCTACTTTGCTGTAGAAGCAGTAACCTAGATAAAAAGGCTCCCTAGGTCAATGCCACCTGCTATCTGCACTAAGCAGTTACCAGAGCCCTTGGCTGTACTTAACGATAACTCTGTGCATATGTCTAGGTAAGTTTATTTACCAAATGAAAGAGTAAAGCAAAATCATAAAACAGACCTTGATCTCGAGGGGCAATAACCTTAGCAGTATGAGTACAGGAAATGGGAGAGCTGGGTGTAATGCTGTCTTCAGCCCTTGGCTGGGTAGCAGGAAGCTCTACCCCAATTTTGTTGGTCAGGAAGGCAACAGACACTGTGGTCCCAACCCCAAGAGTCCCACTGGTGCTTGAGGGCAGTGTTTCCCTCAGGTGTTACATGAAGCCAGTACAATCCCAGAGGCATCTCTGCCCATGGAGCCATACAGCAGACAGGGAAAGCCCCACTCTGCCCAGCCCCTGCAGCTACCTCTACTCCAGTGCACAGGCCTGGTGGTGCAGCCTAAGCTGATCCTTTGTGCCTCTGCAAACCCTGCGCTCTGCCAGCACCACAGGTAGCTGCGATTTGCTGCACTTGGATGCATGGAAGCCAAGCCTGGGGGGTGGGCACCCCAGTGCATTCTTGGGGGCAAGGACAGGCAATGCTGTGTGCAGCTCACAGCTGCCTGCCAGGTGACATGACAGAACAGGCTCCTGGAGTCATTTCCCCTTGGGCTTCCCTTAAATACACAAGCACATGGAACAGATGGGCATATTCTGCTCCAACAGTCCCCTGCAGGCAACAGAGATTCAAGCCCTGTCAGCATGAGGGCAGTGACTGGACCACCATAACCTCTACTGTTGCTTGAGGCCTGCCTCAATGTGCCTTAAGGCCCTGCTGAAGGACAGGAGGCTATTTCATTTGAGAGTCCTGAAACCCTAGCATGTTATGCTTATGCTGCAAAAATGTGTGCTGGGAAACAGTGCCTCTGCCTCTGCCTCTGCATCCCCCCATCTGTGCTGAAAGTGGCTCTCTTGCCTGATAGAGCTGGAAAGACCTCAAGGGTCACCTGCCCCAACGCACTGCACAGATGCAGGATGCTTCTTTCCTAACCCCCCAGACAGACTGCTCCTAAACCTTTTCAAAACATCCAAGGAGGAGACTCCACCCCTTCCCTGGGGAAGAACTTGTGCTCTTACTCTCTTCTTTTCTTACAGCTAGGATGTTTTTCCTGAGATTTTGTTCTAAATATGCTTTGCTGCAGTTTAACCAGGCTGCCTCTTGTCCTACTCCCTGTGGGAAGAGACAACTGTATTTCTTCTTGTTTATGGCAGCCTTTCCAATATATGAAATGTTCAGATATTTCAAATATGTATTTATTTGAAATATTTTAAAACTATTATGTCCTCTCCAGCCCCCTTTCCACAAACTAAACCTACCTACTTCCTTAACTAGTACCTACTTCCTTATACTGGTACAGGCAGAAGCAGCTGAGTTGAATATCCCAGTGAAGTAAAACAAGCTGAAAGCCAATAGGTACTAAAAGGTATCTGCCCAGTCCATACCACTTTTGAGACACTTGAAGTTCTGTGGGAACTGCCTTGTTGGATACCTCATATCAATCAAGCATGATCAGGAGCAGATCCAGGGGAGGTGTGGGGGTTTCTATTGTACCCCTCTTCTGGCTATGTGGCAAATGTGCAGTGATCCCTCTGAGCTCACAGACTGGTCAGCATGGCTCCAGAACCCATAGGGTGAATGCTGCTTGCCCATCTTTTTCCATGCCAATGAATTCGGCAGCAGGCAAGGAGGCAGGGGGTGAGTGACAGCAAGGGTGTTTTGCATTGCGGAGCTGCAGTAACTAGCTGGTGAATTCAGCAAACTTACCACACATGCACCATCCTGCTGACTGGTTGTGTGGCTGCACCCCTCATCCCATCTGCCAGTGAACATGATAGTTTTTAACTCCAAATAGCAGCAGATAAAACTTTCTGAATGGTCATAATAGAAAAGGAGTAAATCATGTTTTATTGAAATCATTTATTTTCATAAAAGCTACCATCCAAAACTCAGATTTGTAGATACCACTTGTTTGCCATTCTGGCAGCAGAGAAACAGCAAAACAAGGAAGGAAAGAAAACTGGGATAACTAAAAGAGACAATAAAGAAAATACTGCTTTTCATTAGGACTGTCAAACAATTAATAAATTTGATTGCAATTAGTTGTGTAATTAAAATAGTTTCAATTCATCATGATTTAAATCACACAACTAAAAACTCAAAATGATGTGCAGAAAAACTCAAATTTGAAAAACTCAAATTTTTGGAGGGGGGGCATTTCCTGCATGCCCAGGCAGGATGCAGGGTACTGTGGGTCAGGAATGAGGGGCAGCAGCAGAGCTGGGAGGCTGTGGCTTGGGCATGAGGGACACAGACAGACAGATGGATGCTGCCCAGCAGGTAAGTTTAGAGGGGAAGAGGTGTGGGGGAGGGAAGGGACAGGGAGCACAGATCAAGGCCCCCACGGTGAGGGAGGGAGGGCATGGGACAAGGACAGGGACTGGAGTGAATGGGTCCCTGTGGCCAGGGTGGGTCGTGGTGTGGAGCCATGGTCCAAGCGTGAAGGGGAGTGTGCAGCTCCCACCACTGCACACACCCCCAAGGGAGGTATGGGGGACGTCACCCCAGATTTGTGTGCAGAGTGTAGGCAGAGTGCACACTGTGGGCTTGAGACTCCACCCTGCTGCCATTGCCCTAGGAGGCACGTGATGCTATGCTATGCCTCCCACCACCAGGCAGGCAGGGGATGCACAGGGCAAAGACAGCAGGGTGCGTGAAGCCTCAGCCTGCAGCCTGACTCCGCCTCATGCACAAATCTGGGGGGCACATGCCCCACCATCCCAGCCCCTGCCCCTACCTCCTTCCCTAATGATGGGGGCTTTGATCTGCCCCCCTGCCCTTTCCCTTGCCCACATCCTTTCTCCCCGACAAACTTACCCACTGGGTGGTGCTCTGCATGCTACCAGGCTGCATTCCTGGGCATGTGCAGGCTGCAACTGCTCATCTATGTCTGTGCATGCCCCTACCGCCTGCCGTAGCAACCTGGAGCCTGCACCTGGGCTGCCCTGCAGTCCTCTGCATTGCCACTGCTGCCCCTCTGGGTGGCCCGGAGCCAGTGGTGACAGCAGCGGAGCAGAGCCCAGGCATGGGCTCCAAAACCACTACACGTGATTAATGCATTAAATTAATGTGAACATCCATTAATGTGTTAATTGTGCATGTTAACTGCAATTAATTGACAGCTCTACTTTTCATTTTTGTACAAAATTTAACCAAGTAATGTTGCCTCCCTGAATACAATTGTTTCATTTGCCTTTGGAGTTGAAACTGCAAGATTAAAAAAAAAAAAAAAAAGCTGAAACTCTTCTAGTTCTGTGTCATTAACTTCTGTAACCTTTTATAGCAATAGTCCATCACATTAATCTTAGCTACCCATGGGGACAATAGACCTTTCGACACTGATAGCAATAGAAGTCATTTTAAAGAACAGACTTTAAAAAAAGTGTAGTCATTGAAGAAATGGGCCCAGGAAGAAATAACGTAAAAGAGATCTAAATTAGGAACAGAAATAAGAAATGAAGTAGATGAAAGTAATGTTACATGACTCATCTAACTGATTAACAAGGTAAACCTCAGTTAGGTCCAAAGAGGGTAATACTTGATCTGGGCTCAAATTGAAAATGCCATCTGTATTGTCCTGTATCTCTAGTTTCAGTGATATTTTAAAACAAACCAAAACATAACATTTCATTGAAGACAGCAAGTATTTAAAAGTTGGGTTGTAATGGCTTTCTATTCTTTCTCCCCTTTCACAAATTTGCATGCATCTAATTCTGTTCCTTTTTTTCCCTCAAACCAGTGTTTGAACCACTCAATGCACAGCCTCAGAAGCAGTCTACAATCTGGAACAGGGGTCAGTAACTTCTTGGAGCCACTTCCAACACAGTCTGAGCAGCCATGTGAGCTAAGTCCCCCTCCCTGCCTCACCCAGCGCCACAGAAGCTGCCCACCGCCAAAACACTGCAGAAGTGCCCTAGCTCCATAGGCCATATAAAATGGCTGTATGGGATGGATCTAGCTACAGGCCATAAGTTGCTAACCCCTAATCTAGAATATTTCGTCTGTGTTCAGGTTGCCACTATGTTGAGCTAATGTGGATTCATATAACGCTTCTAATATGATATAGCCTTGTCCCATATTATCATTCAAAATGTGACGACAAGCAGTTCGGGATTGTATTTTATTATGGTTTCAAACATAGCTGTGTCCCTTCTTATCTGTGGGATTTTTAAAATAAGTTATTTAGATATAAATTCTTCAGAGCACTGGCTATGAATTAACCCTTTTCTTAACCTCTTAAAAACTATTGAGTGCTGTTCTAGTACTTTGTTCCTATTGCTCTCCTCTTCTGTTACAGTCCACAATGCACGAATTTTATGGAGTGACCATGTTTTGGAAGTGTCTGTTTTAGCACCTCTTTTGGCTCCTGACTTAGAAAAAAATGTGCCTGTTCCTACATTTCAGTGATGTGAGATTTCATATTTGACTCATTGCTGGACAAGTATTGCAACACCTCGCAATCAGGCAAAATTCTATATGAAATCAACTGGAGTCTATGAGGAAATTCACCTGAATAGGAAATGCAAAATAGCTGTGTTTTGAGGAGTTAAATGACAAAGATCAAAGTGAAAGGCAAGAATAAAGATCAAAGACTAGCTGAAGAAACAGATGAATGATTTGACTCAAGTGAGTAATCTCATTGAAATAAGGGCCTCAGCCTGAAATATGCTGACCCCCCTGGTCCTGACCATGTGACTGGCTGAGAAGCTGTGAGCAATCCCATTGTCTATAATTTTGAACAGGTGCATGAAGTGAAAATACAGTGTGTTAAGTTGTTTGCTTCAAGTGCCTTTTCTTTTTCTCATGCCTTCCCTGTGCAGAGCTGTTTATGGCATTTGCTATTCAAAAGCTCACAGAAAGTTGAAGGAAAAGTGTCAGAACGCAAATGCAAGTGATAAATGATGTGTAAAAAGTATGAACGAGCTAAATTTGGGTGTGATCGCCCACATGGCAGTGAGATTTTATTTCACTGATCTTAAAGAATGGGAGCAGTAGAAAATAAGGAGGGACATGAGCAATTAATTCACCTTCTTTTTTCCATTAAATTTTAGTAAAGATTAATAAAAATATCTGAAAGGGATACATAGTGTCTAGTTTTCTGCCTCCCTTTATCTACTAGTACAGGGCTCTCCAACTGGCAGTCCATGGGTGACATGCAGCCCACAAGGGGTTGGGGCTGCACATGGTCCTCAGACCCCCCCGGGTGCTGCTACCCCCAATCACTCTGGTAGCCAGAGTGACCAGGCTCCCCCTCCCTCCCCTGGCTTCTACCTCTTGCCTCCGCCCTGGGGGTGAAGTGGATTAGGGCCAGGGGGTGGAAGAGTGTTGCACATTCAGCAGAGGAGAAATCTGAGCTGCCCACGCTGCAAAAGCTGCTCATGCCTTGATCATGAGAGAGTGAGTCTGTGCTGCTTGTGCTGCACGTGCAGTGAGAAAAGGCTGAGCTGCGCCAGCTGCACATGTGGTGAAGGACGGCTGGGATACTCAGGCTGTATGTGCAGTGGAGGAAAGCTGGGCTGCCTAGGCTGCTTGTGCAGCAAGGGCAGTGCCAGAGGTCTGTGGCAGTGATTGACACACGATGTAGAAAATGCAGATAAATTCAATAAGTATTCTTGTCTACTCAGAAGAAGTGGAATGATGTATTCATATTTTATAGTGCTAAGAAAATAATTTCTATCCTATAAGTAACTACGAACACTATTAGACAGCAACTATAAAACCTTAAAACCAGCCAAACCAAATAACTGATACTCAAGCTTATTCAAAGGATTGACCAAGGGGTTCTATGAACCACTCGCTTGATTTTAATAGATATTTGCATCCCAGGGAAATGCCAGTGGATTGGAGAAAAGCTAATGTTATGCGAAAGGCTAAGTGCAGTTGCCTGGGTAGCTATCATTAGCCAGAGGGCTTCCTGGGGCGTGATGGTCTCCATCTCTCCCCCAAAGGTAAGAGTTTGTTTTCTTACAGACTAGTTGACCGCCTCCAGCGGGCTTTAAGCTAAGTTCATCGGGGGATGGGGATCCACAGGAGAAAGAGAGACCTCAACCAGGTGTAGGACCTGCACAGGTAAGAGCTCAGGTATATACCAAGGGACCAGTTGTCTCTCAGATGGGGGGGGGGGCCCAGGGGGATTAAGGTGTCTCTTCACTAATGCAGGAAGCATGAGGAACAAACAGGAGAAGCTTGCTTCCACCTGGTTGGCCTAGTGGAGACATGGTGGGATGAAACATTTGACTGGGCATTAGACATAGAGGGCTATAGGTTGTTTAGAAGAGATAGGAAGGGGGGTTGCGCTGTATGGTAGGGAACAGTATACCAGTTCTACCTTCCAAAATGGACCAGAGGAAGGCTTAATTGAGACCTTGTGTCAAACTTCAAAGAGGGCGGGGGGAGAGGGATCTGGTGGTAGGGGTGTACTACAGGCCACCACATCAGGAGGAAGAGCTGGATCTCGAATTTTCCAGGCAGCTGGGGGAGGCTGTGCATGCAAAGCATGTTGTGGTCTTGGGGGATATGAATTGCCCTGATATCAACTGGGAAGAGCAGTCGGCCAGGTCTGGCCACTCACGAAGGTTCCTGATGTGCGTCCAGGACCTACACCTTGTGCAGGAGGTACTTGTCCCCACTAAGGAAAATGCCATACTGGATCTGGCATTGAACTCTGGGGACGACCTGGTGGGGGATGTGCTAGTACAAGGGAGGCTAGGGGACAGTGATCATGAAATGATCCAGTTTGCTATTCAGAGGAAGGTAGGGAGGGTAACTAGCACAATGCAAATGCTTGACTTTAGGAAAGCCAACTTCGATGTGCTCAGGGCAGTAGTCAGGGAGGCACTCGGAGCCCAGGGAGTAGCTAGTATGGGGGTCCAGGAAAGGTGGTCCTTCCTCAAGGAGGCTATCCTTGGGGCGCAGCAGGACGTAATTCCTCTGCGCAGGAAGGCAAGAAAAGGGTCCAAGAAAACTTCATGGCTGAGTGCAGCTATCCAGGCTGGCCTGAAAGCAAAGAAAAAAACGTACTGGCAGTGGAAGCAGGGGACAGGGACAAAGGAGGAGTACACCTCCCTGACCCGAGCTTGTAGGGATTTGGTAAGGGAGGCTAAAGCAGCACTGGAGCTTAGATTAGCTTCTGGGATTAAGGATAACAAAAAGTCCTTCTTCAAGTATATAAGTAGCAAGAAGAAGTCTCGGGGTAACATTGGACCCCTAATAGGCAGGGCAGGGCAGTTGGTGACAGACGTGGGAGAGAAAGCAGAACTCTTCAACAAGTTCTTTGCCTCCATGTTCTTGTCTGCTGACAATGGGGTGCTCTCAGGTGATAGCGTAGAGAGGCCCAGGAAGGGTGCAAGTCCCCCAACTGTTAGTTCAGACCTACTTAAGGATTATCTGGAGGGCTTAGATGTATCCAAGTTGGCAGGCCCGGATGACCTTTATCCGTGGGTGCTGAGGGATTGGCTGGTGTCATTGCGGAGCCATTGGCACGGCTGTTTGAGGACTCCTGGTGCTTGGGCTGAGTCCTCAAAGGGCCAATGTGGTCCCTATTTTGAAGAAGGGGAGGAAGGAAGAGCCTGGCAACTACAGGCCAGTCAGCCTCACTTCTATCCTGGGGAAGGTCTTTGAAAAAATTATCAAGGGCCACATTTGTGAGAGCCCTGCAGGGGAAGTGATGTTGAGGGGTAACCAACATGGGTT
>NW_017729007.1:11879902-11889740 GCF_001723915.1 Gavialis gangeticus | reverse complement strand
GTAAGGGTGGCCAGAGCCTGGAATAGGCTTCCCAGAGAGGTGGTGCTCTCGCCTTCCCTGGAGATCTTCAAGAGGAAACTGGACAGGCACCTGGCTGGGGTCTTACGACCCCTCCCACCCCCAGTGCTCATTCCTGCCCATGGCAGGGGGTCAGACTAGATGATCTGTCTAGGTCCCTTCCGACTCATTGATTCTATGATTTTATGATTTAGTCTGACATTCAAAATCATAGAAAGGCTGCTTTGGAATGCAAAAAACAGTAAACGTAATTAATGTTGATCAACAGGGTTCTATGAAAAATAGGTCCTGTCAAACTAACCTTGATGTGCTTATAAGTTTAGCTGATAACGGTTACTGTTGACAAAACAGACTTTTGTAAGACTTTTGAATAAGATTTTCTTATGAAGATAATTACTGGTAACTCTATGCAAAATAAAAATTAAAACCTTCACACTGATCCACAAACTGCTGTACATGTAACAGCACAAATTCCAAACAACAAGGAAAGCCATGGACATTTAATAGGAAAAGCTCACAATGTTAAATCATTCAGACCACCCTCCTGCTACAGCAGGATTAAATTTATATGCATTATTTCATTATTTTTGCATAATGAAATTTTCAGCCTACAGGCCAGGGAAGTCCAAAGCCAAACAAACAAGTATGTCTGCAAGAATGCAGATGTTGCTGTTACAAACTTATTATATGCACATTAATATCTGGATTTTCCTGTGGTTCACTATAGTCCCAAAGACATAGACAAGAAAGTGTGTTCTTCATTACACCATACAGAATTATTTTTCTTATTTGAATAACTATTCTTCACATATAAATTAACATCATGCCTTAGTGAGATGAATAAGATTGGAAAAATTATCAATGGAATTACATGACAGACATCTTTAACAATTCTCCTCATGAAACCTATATGAAAGCTATCATAAATTAACTGGAAAACAACATGATACTTTTGGAAACTATAGCCCTGATTTTTCTCCTACGTTAAGCTCACGTAACCCAGGAGTAATTCTACTGAAGTCGATGGAGTTACGTAAGTATAAAACCTGGTGTCAGGGAGCAATGAATTAGGCGCTATGGTTTATTGTAATGCACAGGATTTATTCAGTCAGATGGACTGCGGACTATGTGCGATAGCTTCCTATGTGTCTATAAACAGGCAGACATATGTCTCCTGCATCATAGATGACGCAGATGTTGTCAGTGGGGTGGACGAATTGCTTAGGTACCTGTCTTTATGTGTGGGAATAGAGCCACTTGGGTATGAACATGTTACGAAATTTTATATGCTGCTACAAAAAAAAAACTATTAAGAAGTTTGTATAAAATCAGTGGTAATTTGATCAAACAGAAAGGTGGAGATTTTTGCTTTAATTAATGAGTGAAAAGTTACAGGTTAAATGTTGAAATGAAAAAAAACAAGTTTTAGGAACAAACTTTGTGAAGGATTTAATTGAGCCTTCTTACTATATTAGGTCCTAATCCAAAAGCCATTAGAACTATGAGAAGTCCCAGACCTGCCCTGTTTAAGTCAATAGAAATGTTTGTTAGTGACTTCAAAGCATTATCAATACTAAAAATACATTCAGACTCAAATAAAACACTAGTTTATACTAGGACAGGGCCAACTAACTTCTCGATGGTGGAAGCCACATGCCACATTGGCTGCAGACCTTTATCAACTAAACTAGCTCTGAAAGTCACGCTAATTGAAGTGTCTAGAGTATCATGTGCATCAGCGTCCCCACACTGAAAAATGGCAGCGGGGGCACTTTAACTAAAGCTCCTTGAACAAGCTTTAGTTAAAGCACCCCGCCACCATTTTTCAGTGTGGGGACGCTGATACACGTGACGCTGGAGTCTGATGGAGCACAGTAATTACCCTGTTGCAGCAATCTCAGTTAATCAAATCTGTTCCAACATGCTGTAATTGCAGCACATTGGAGCAACCTTCCTACACGTGTATAGGAGCCCTCAACATCTATATTTTGGCATCTCTCCAGATTTAGCATTCAGGTTCAACACTTCAGAACATAACATCAGAAGACAGAATGCTATTCAATAATGCTTTAGTGTAAGTTCAGTACATTAAAGGATTAATTTGAAACTCTCTGGGCCCATCTACACAAGACACTAACTGCACAGTAGCCTAGTAACACTGCACAGTGGCGTGCCAGGCAAAAACCGTGTTAATACACTACTGCACAGTAGTATTAAGCTACTACGCAGTAAACATCACTAAAAACCCATGCACCAGCACTACTGAGCAGTAGCATAAGTTACTGTGCATTGATTTAGTACTTGGTAAACCGAGTACTAAACTTAATGCGCCGTAAGTACCATACATTAATGAATGTGTAGACACACCCTCTCAGAAGCAGATAGAAATTGTTGTTGCATTAGAGTAAATCCACAAGGGTTTTTCCTGGTGTGTTTGAAACTTGATATACTGCTGGAGAACTCTGGAAATGGGTATCTCTGGAGCCAGAAAGAACTACAATTACTTCTCTGTGAATCTCAGTTTAATTAAATGTATACTTTTAATAAGTTTAGACCAGTGGTTCTCAACTTCTGGATTCAAGGCACCCCTCCAAAAATTTTCAAAATTTAGTATTACCTCATTAAAAATACTCATTTAAATATATTGTGCATATTATACTATGCAAATTGTATTAATATATTAGAATTTAAGTATTGTATTGTACTGTATTGTATTAATCGCAGTGCCACAAACAAGTGGAACTGAACTGTGTACCTCTTACAGAGCCAGATTGGGAAGTGACTGGCAAAAGCATTTTCTCTTGCTGCAGCCCTTTCTGGTCTGACCCTGCACAGTGTCTCCTGGAAACTGGGAGCATGCTAGAGCTGAATTGACAAGTGACTGCAGCAGAAAGGAGCATCTACTTACATTACATTATGCAGGCAGGCATACCATTTATGCTGCAAAATAGCTCCAAAATGTTTCCTTAAAATGGAGGCACACACCATGGTTCTGCCTGGTTCTACCTGGTGGTGACGACACTTATCTTTGGGTACCACTGCAATAGGGTGAAACTGCCCATGCACCTCTGTTTTCAGGAGACACGTTAGAACTAAACTAGGAACAGCTGCAACAGAAAAGCGTACCAGCCTGCATAATGTGAGGCCTGCATAAGTGTCTTTCTGCTGCAGCCCCTTGTCTCCAATGCACCTCCTGAAAACAGAGGTGTGTACAGCAATTTCACTCCATAGCAGCAGCAGTGAAGGTGCCTGAAAGGTCCTCTCTGCACCCGAGGGTGCTGTGATCCCCATCTGAGAGCCACTGACTCAGACTCAAAACTTTGAAAGTCCTATACTGGTTCACTTGCTGTCAATAGGACCACTCAGAGTCCACAAAGTTAAGTAGATAAATAATTTTTGCAGATTTGGAGTCTTGTATTCCTACTATGTCTATGGTTAAAGTTGTATAATGGTTTCTCTTCTGCCCTCTTATTTCCCGCCACTGAATTTTCTGGGTTAAAATTAGTTATATTTTTCATCTGTGGGCTACAGCAAAGGTTGTTATTTGGATAGTTCAAGGAAAGAACAGCAGTAAAAAAATAACATTTCCATTTTAAATAGTTGTTAGTATTTATTATGTATAAGAACAATTATTTACTGGGTCAGATTCTAGGTTCATCTTGCCCAGTATCCTGTATCACACAGTGGCAGAGAGTGGATGCTGAAAAGGAGAGTGAATAGGGTATGACCAGTGTTTTTTTCACTGTTCTCTCGCTTGCAACCTCCAGCATTAAGGGCCTAGGAAGATCTGATTCAGAGGCTATGCCCCTAGCTCCCATGCTCCCATACAAAGATTGATATATTATTCATAAGTAAATAAGGTGCTGTTTTTTAAATTAATTGTGTGGCCTACCACTGGTCATTTTGGTATCTGAAATGTGCCTTTTGCCACCCCCAGTGAAAAATTTCCCAAACTTAGTGGCATACTGTTGGTCTCCAGTGCCCGGGGGCCAATTCCTGCATTTGCACACCAGCAAGGGAGAAGCAGCAGAGGGGTACAAACTTGAAAGGACTCCCCACTTCTAAAACTATTGCTCAGGCATGCAGGGATGAAACAAGGCCAAAGTGCAATTAGAGTTGCAGCTAGCAAGGGATGTGAAAGGTAACAAAAAGGATTTCTACAAGTTTGCCAGCAACAAGAGAAAGATCAGGGAAAGTGTGGGTTCTTTATTGAATAGGGAACAGTGCAATGTAGTGACAGATGATGCAGAAAAGGCTGAAGTGCTCAATGCCTTTTCACCTCAGTATTCACAGGCAAGGTCATTTCCCAGACTACTGCACTGGACAGCACAGTTTGGGGAGGAGATGAGCTGAAAGAACAGGTTAGGGATTATTTAGAAAAGTCAGATGTGTACAAGCCCATGGAGCCAGATGCACTGCACCTGAGTGTGCTGAGGGAGTTGGCTGATGTGATTGCAGAGCCACTGGCTATTATCTTTGAAACCTCATGATTGGGAGGGATCCCAGATGATTGGAAAAGGGCAAATATAGTGCCCATCTTTAAGAAAAAGAAAAAGGATCCAGGGAGATGCAGACCAGTCAGCCTCACCTGAGTCCCTGGAAAAATCATGGATCAGATCCTCAAGGAGTCCATTTCTAAGCACTTGGAAGAGAAGGTGATTAAGAACTCTCAGCATGGACTCACCAAGGGCAAGTCAGGCCTGACCAACATGATTGACTTCTATGATGAGATGACTGGCTCTGTGGATGCAAGGAGACCAGTGGACATGATATACCTTAACATTAGCAAGGCTTTTGATCCAGTTTCCCACAACATCCTTGCAAGCAAGCTAAGGAAGTATGGATTAGATGAATGGGCTGTAGGGGGATAGAAACTAGCTGAATATTCAGGCTCATAGGGTAGTAATCAATGGTTCAATGTCTAGTTGGAAGCTGATATTAAGTAGAGTACACAAGGGGTCTGTTCTAGGACCAGTTTTGTTCAATATCTTTATCAGTGACCCGGAAGATGGGATGGAGCACACCCTCAGCCAGTTTGCAGGTGATACTAAGTTGAGAGGGAGTAGTTGATGCATTGAAGGGTAGAGCTAGGATTCAGAAAGACTTAACAAACTGGAGAATTGGGCCAAAAGAAATCTCATGAGGTTGTATAAGGACAAATGCAAAGTCCTGCACTTAGGATGAAACAATCTCATGCACTGAGACAGGCTAGAGACTGACTGGCTAAATAGCAGCTCTGCTGAAAAGGACCTGCTGGTTACAGCCAACCCTCAGCTTGGCTGAATGTGAGCCAACAGTATGTCCTTATTGCAAAGGAGGCTAAAGGCATAGTGGGCTGCATTAGTAGGAGCACTGCCAGCAGATCAAGAGAAGTGCAGCGCTGATGTGCCCACATCTGGAGTACTGTGTCCAGTTTGGGCCCTCCACTACACAAAGGATGTAGACAAATTGGAGAGACCCCCAACAAAAATGGCTAGGGGGCTGGGGAACATGATTTCTGAGGAGAGGCTGAGGGAAATGGGCTTATTTATTTAGTCTGGAGAAGAGAAAACCAAGACAGAATTTAATAGCAGCCTTCAATACCTGAAAGGGGGTTTGCAAAGAGGATGGAGCTAGACTGTTCTCAGTGGTGGCAATTGACAGAACAAGGAGCAATGGTCTCAAGTTGGAGCAGTGGAAGTTTAGCTTAGATATTAGGAAAAACTCTCTCATTAGGAGGGTAGTAAATCACTGGAACAGGCTACCCAGAGAGACTGAAATCTCCATCTTTGGAGGTTGTTAACACCCAGCTAGACAAAGCCTTGGCTGAGATGATCTAGCTAGGGCTGGTCCTGCTTTGAGCAGGGGGTTGGACCAGATGACTTCCTGAGGTCCCTTCCAACCCTAATTTTGTATAATTCTATGATTACTTAAGAAGAGAGAGCATACAGTGAAGTACCAGCGTTGTTATATATGAATCCCTCCCATCTTTTTTCCTTTCCCATCAATTTTTGGGCTGTCTTTACATTCACTTTTCTTTTCTTTCAGGAGAAGACTGCTTATGCTTCAGTTACCACTTGCTGGCCATTCTCTAAATCATTTCACATCCTCTGGTTTCAGCATCTCCCTCATGGCTCTCAGGGTGTCTATACGTGTGCTTGTGGAAGGAGAGGTGCATTTTAATTAGTGGCTCCTGGAAATCCACTCTAATTAAAACACTGCACCATCATGTATATTAAGCCCCTGTATGTTTAAAAATGGCTGCGGGACACTTAACGAAAGCTCATTTAACAAGCTTTAGTTAAAGCACCCCTGCACTTTTGAACACACAGGGGCTTATACGTGTTACGCTGCAGCAATGTTAGAGCATGCTAATTAGAATGTGGAACAGACTTAATTAATCAGTGTGTTCTAATTAGAATACACTGAAGCATGTGTATAAGCACCCTCAGTTTCCTAAAAATTATCAAGAGTCCCTCAGAAGTCAACTTGTGCTTCAGTTCTCCTCATTTTTAACTTGTCTGCGTTCAGCCCAACCCTCTGCCCCCACCAGTGATACAGGATTGATCATAGCAGCCATAGTTACAGGGCTAACTGTGCTTCAGTTCCTTCTTGAAGTCATGCTAAGTTCATCCCCAGAAATCTCCAGCCTCTGCTTCTTGGGGAGAATCTACGGTGTTTGCTCCTGTTAGTTTAGAGTCTTGGTTACAGCCCTGTATGGACCACAACTACTTCAGCATAAAGGCAGAGTAGGTTTTTCCATTTTAGACTAACTAAATTAGAGCTATATATAGCACAAACTTCAGGATGTCCACTTGGCTGCATCTTGAAGGGGTTTTGCCTAGGAGCCTGTGACAGCACCTGCTTAAATTGACTAAGTGCTGTTTAAAAAATAAGGTTTTTACTCATTCTGCAAAGGTACAAAGCATTTAAGGCAAATCACAAAAACAAGAAAAGGTTTTTAAGTCACAAAAAGCCCCAAGTCATACTTAGCTGAATTTAAGCTTTCTGTCCATAGCTCTGGCATGTCTAGCTTATTCCCCATATTTGCAGCATGCTCCCTAAGTTTCTGATCCAACCCTGTGCATTCAGACAGGTAGTAATATAAGCTTGAAAAAGGAAGCAGTCGCACACATTAACAAAAGATAAGGCCGTTTTCCCAGTTCATTGTAACAACTTTGGATCATGGTCCAGAATTGTCTTTTTCTTGATGTTTCCTCCTACAACAAGAATACCCTTGGTTAAAATCTTGATAATTGGGTGTGTCCCCTTTGTGTCTGGTTCATTTGGGAATGTCTCTGGGGCTCGGCTGATGTTTATAGTCATTCGTGCCCAGTTGTACATGCCAAAAAGTGTGTCAAAGGTTGTTGAGTAGTTAAATGGCTCTTCTAATTCAGTGTTCCAGAATCCATTCTTGACATCACAGAGTGCTGCAAAAATATCCATACACTTGGAGAAGTGCACAGCAAACCTGAGAAAGGCAAGCTGTTTCTCTCTCATTCATGTTACATTGTCTAACATGATCGTAGAAAGTTAGGGTTGGAAGGGACCTCAGTGGGTCATCTAGCCCAACTCCATGCTCAAAGCAGGACTATCCCCAACAAGATCATCCCAGCCAAAGCTTTGTCCAGCTGGGTCTTGAAAACCTCCAAGGATGGAGCTTCTACCACCTCTCTGGGTAACCTTTTCCAGTGTTTTACTAACCTCCTAGTGAGAAAATTCTTCTTAATATCTAACCTAAACTTCCCTTGCTGCAACCTGAGAGCATTGCTCCTTGTTCTGTCATCTGCCATCACTGAGAATTAGTCTAGCTTCATCCTCTTTCAAACCCCGCTTCACATAGTTGAAGACTGCCATTAAGTCACCTCTCAGTCTCCTCTTCTCTAGACCAAATAAGCCCAGTTCCCTCAGTCTTTCCTCAAAAGTCATGTTCCCCAGTCCCCTCACCATTTTGTCACTCTCCACTGGACTCTCTCCAATTTGTCCACATCCTTTCTGTAGTGGGGGGCCCAAAACTGAACACAATACTCACCAGCGCTGACTAGATGGGAATAAACACTTCTCTTGACCTACTGGCAACACCTAGCAATGCAGCCCACTTCACTATTAGCATTCTTGGCAACAAGGACACACTGCTGGCTCATATTCAATTTATTGTCCACTGTAACCCTTAGGTCCTTGTCCAGCCAGCCATCCCCAACCTGTACTGGTACATGGGATTGTTCCGTCTAAGTGCAGGACTTTTCACTTATCCTTGTTAAACCTCATGAGATTCCTTTTGGCCCAATCCTCCAATTTGTCTAGGTCACTCTGAAGCCTATCCCTACCCTCCAGCATCTCTACTACTCCCCCCCAACTTGGCATCATCTGCAGATTTGCTGAGGGGGCATTCTGTGCCATCTTCCAAGTCATTGATGAAGATATTGAACAAAACTGGCCCCAGGACCAACCCCTGGGGCACTCCACTTTATACCAGCAGCCAACTAGACATCACGCCATTGATTACTACTCTCTGAGCTAGTTTTCTATCCACCTTTCAGTCCATTCATCAAGCCCATACTTCCTTAGCTTGTCTGCAAAAATGTTGTGGGAAACCATATCAAAAGCCTTGCTAAATTCAAAGTGTATCATGTCCACTGCTCTTTCTGCATTCACAGAGCTAGTCATCTCATCATAGAAGGCAATCAGGTTGGTCAGGCATGACTTGCTCTTGGTGCATCCATGCTGACTGTACCTAATCACCTTCTCCTCCAAGTGCTTAAAAATGGATTCCTTGAGAATCTGTTCCGTGACTTTTCCAGGGACTGAGGTCTCCCCCTCAGTTTGGCTTCCTAGGGGATCCCACCCATCAGTTCCCTGAGTTGAGTCAAAGTCTGCTTTTCTGAAGCCCAGGTTCTTACTCTTCTGCTGTCAATCCTTCCTTTCCTCAGGATCCTGAACTCAATCATCTCATGGTCACTGCTGTGCAAGTTGCCATACACTACTACATTCCCCACAAATTCATCTCTGTTTGTGAGCAGCAGGTCAAGAAAAGCACAGTCTGTAGTTGGCCGCTCCAGCACTTGCACCAGGAAGTTGTCCCCAACACGCTCCAAAAACTTCCTGGATTTTCTGTGCACTGCTGTATTGCCAGGGTGATTTTGAAGTCCCTCATGAGAACCAGGGCCTGTGATCAGGAAACTCTGCTAACTGTTTGAAGAAAGCCTCATCCATCACTTCCTCCTGGTCTGGTGGTCTATAGCAAACCCCCACCACGACATCACCTTTGTTGCTTTCACCTCTGACCCTAACCCAGGAACTCTCAACAAGCCTATCTGCATTTTCATCCTGGAGCTCTGAGCAATCATATGGCTCTTTTAAATAAAGTGCAACTCTCCCTCCTCTTCTCCCCACCTGTCCTTCCTGAACAGTTTGTACCCAACCATGAAAATGCTCCAGTCATGAGAACTATCCCACCAAGTCTCTGCTATTCCAGTCATGTCATAGTTCTGTGACTGTACAAGGACTTCCAATTCTCCCTGCCTGTTTCCCAGGCTCCATACATTTGTGTACAGCTGATTGCCCTGATTTCTCAGGAAGTATGAGAGCACCTCCCCTGTTGCCCCTTCCAGTTTGCTGTTCCTCCAGGTCTCCCACTTCCCCACTTACCTTGAGGCTTTGGTCTCTCTCCCCCAGCAAACTTAGTTTAAAGCCCTCCTCACTGGGTTAGTGAGCCTGTCTGTGAAGATGCTGTTCCCTCTCTTCATCAGGTGGATCTCATCTCTTGTCAGCAATCCTCCATCATCCGCCATAAAGCTGGCAGGTCAGTCAGCAACACAGAAGTCCTTGACTTCAGGAAAGC
>NW_017729007.1:11872805-11879891 GCF_001723915.1 Gavialis gangeticus | reverse complement strand
GCTCTTTAGCCTGGAAAACGCAGGCTCAGGGGTGATCTGATGGCCACCTATAAATTTGTTGGGGCGACCACCAATTTCTGCGGAAACATTTGTTCACCAGAGTGCCCCAAGGGATGATGAGGTCGAACGGTTATAAACTCCTGCAAGACAGTTTCAGGCTGGACATAAGGAAGAATTTCTTTACTGTCCGAGCCCCCAAGGTCTGGAATAGCCTGCCATCGGAGGTGGTTCAAGCACCTACAATGAACACCTTCAAGAGTAAATTGGATGCTTATCTTGCTGGGATCCTATGACCCCAGCTGACTTCCTGCCCTTTGGGCGGTGGGCTGGACTTGATGATCTTCCGAGGTCCCTTCCAGCCCTAATGTCTATGAAATCCTTCTTGGAAGAACATCCCATGGTCGAAGAAGCCAAAGCCCTGCTTTTGACACCACCTGCACATCCAGGTGTTTATCTGCAGGATGCACCTGCTCCATGCTGTTATTGATGTCTACACTGCAATTATTTGTATTTAGTACCAGGATTTGCAGGGGTGTATCACAAGTTCTCTATTATATTGCAGAGCCTATCTAGGATTTGGTCTTTATCCCAGTCTTTCTTACAGCCCCAAGGGATGAAGCCTGCCATTGCATTTTGCTTTGCTTGCTCTGCATGCTGTTCATTTCTCTTTGCTCATACCATAGACCCATCATATGAACAGCTCCTGCATGGGGCACTAATGTATATCATGTAGTGTAATTATCAGAGATATTGGAGCTTCTGGGGCATTATAGTGACATGTAAGGACACCGTACTCAGTGGACAAAGATGTAGCACAGAAGACAGGTTTGGCAGGTATGATGAATGCTGTAACTACTGCCCTCCCCTAGATGTACACCAGTATTTCTGAAGCAGAAGAGCTAGAAAGCATGGTGGTATCATACCATCTTACAGAAATAGAATGACCAGCAGTGTGTCAAGAGCTACCCCATGAGGAAACAGACCTCCACTGACCTGTGTGAAGAGCTTGCCCAACCTTCAGCACTACAGTACCTGATTGAGGAAACCCATCCTAGTACAGAAGCAGGCTGCTTTTCTTCAATAGAAACTGGCTAGCTAAGACTTCTACAGGTCTATTGCTTACTAGAGCTGTAGTTATCCATAGTTCAGTCTTGGCAAATTAACAGTCAGGCTGCTGCTAGTGTAGGTTGGCAATGCTGTTATTTAAGCAGTTTACCTGTGGGTTGTGGACATAAAGAATGTGCTTGAAGTAATAGCTCACTTTCAAAGAATGAGGTTCCCAAGTTACACAAGGACCATTGATGGTATACACATAACCAAAGTTTACCCCCATGACTGAGCCATTGTATATATGAATTACCAAGGGTAGTGTTTCCTCATTCTTCAAAATGGACCACAAAGTGACTTTCATCAACGCCGAGATGGAAACTAGTGCAAGGTACACAATGCCAAGGGCTTAAGGAAATCTGGCATTTATTTGGACAAGCTAGGACCTTATTGTCTCTGTGACATTGCAGATGTCCACTGTTATTTTGGTAACCTTCATCTATCCTGTCCTACTATGGTTTCTGAAGTCTTACTCAGAAAACAAAGTACCACACAGAAAATGAAATTACATGCTTAGGAGTTCAGAGTGGTGGTAGAGCATTCACTTGACAGGCTGAAAGGAATATGGCACTACCTCCAAAATTATTTTGATGCAAATGTTAAAAACATTGTATGTACAATTATGGCTTGCTGTTCCCTGCAGTCTGTGACACTAGGGATGAATATTTTCATAAGAAGTAGACTCTAGATACCCTGGATACCAAGGGATTCCTTAGCCGATTCACACAAATAGAAAGCATCCTGATAAACAACACAGACATAAGGTCAAGGGAAGTGAGGGAAATCAGGGATGCCATATGTGCTCACATCAATGTCATGCCTGATGATTTCAAAGAGTAATCCACTGCAAATACATATGGTGCTTTGTGGTTTGTGAATTCCAGTGGAACATGCTGTTCAGATATATGCTACAGATTTTTTAAGTGGCAGTTATGCTTTTTTTAAGCTCCTGAGATGAGAGGGCTGCTAATCTTTATGGGTTATATTGTGCCTAGTCAATTTTAAGGACTACTGTAGCACAGGGCTGATTTTGCTAATAAAATATCAATTTAAATGTAAATCTCCACAAATGCTCATTTACAGGAATGGGGTTCAGTAGAATTGACTTACATAGAGAGCTTATTGTTTTCTGATACTTTGATAAAACCTGGCATAGCTGCAGCTTCTCATTTCCTCGTAATTAACTGGACAACAGAAAGTGCTTAACACAAATAGTGAATGTATTAAACTCACAAATACATTCAAGCAGGGAAAGACATGATGCAGTCATATTAACGAGCTGCTAACAAGATTTAGCTGTGCTTTTTATCTGTCAAACAGGTGGAAACATGTAAATGCAAACAAACAAACAACGCCTGCCACTTCAGTAGCAGTAGTGTGTAGGTTGCCTCCATTATAGCATGAACTGAACTAATAGTAGTAGTGAAATGTAACCATGTTAGTTTTGTCCTGTAAGTAACTTGAAAACTCCATTTTTGTACTCTTTTTGCTTGACAGAAGTGAATGAACTCTGCCCTTTTTGAATGAGTGGATGTGAAAGGGTGAATGGTGAGAGAATGGCATAGAGATGGGAGAAGATTTTAACTGTTTATTTAAGCAACAAGGTGCCAACTGTAAATTACCAGTCAGTAAACTAATTAATGGATGGCTGAAGAATCCCTTTGAGGCCTAAGACACAGCAGGGAATAATGAGGAAGAGAGAAGCACACATATTGCCAGACGGGCAGCAAGAACACTCCAAGGCTAAGATACCAGCTATGACCAAAGTGACCTCAGGCTTAGATAAGCTGAAGATGAATGAAGAACAACCGCAAAAACAGAAGCTGGGTATGGAAAAACCCCAAGGCACTGAAACAAAGGATGCCACCCCTATAAAAGAGAACTTTGAGACTGCTAAGTTGGGTGAGTCTCTGTATCAACTACTGTTTTGTCTGAGCACAGACCCATCTGTTTCACCCTGCTCCAAGCTGTTATCTACAGGATCTTTCACTCATAATAACCACTCTACCTGCTATCTGCATCTTCTCTCAATAAGGTCTGGGCTGGCCACCCAGTGCTATTATTGAACAACTGCTGCTGGTAGCTATAATGTCTGAATGGAATGGTTGGTTTGTGTTTGTGTGTGCCTCTGTAAGTTTTGTGCATGATGAGTTGTGTGTGTCTATATGAGTGGTGTATCCAAACCTCTATGTCTAATTTATGTAATCAATAAATACGGCATTTTGCCCCCTTTATAAGGTCTTGCTCATTATTTGAGCAATTGGCAAGTTAAAGTAACACCATCACTTCTCTTATTTTACTTTCTCCTCTCATCTCTTCTTATCTATGAGGCATGGGGCTGGACAGGGGTCAAGTGAGTGGGGATTGTTTGCTCCGTGAAGTTGCTTGAACTGTCCATCTACTAGAAACCACTGACAACTCCAAGTCCCGAAGAGCTGGCAGGTTGTGGAGTGGGTGGTGGAGGAGTGTCTTGATTAAGCACTTGCTGAGGATGCTGGGAAAGGCATGTGTGGTAGTAAGTAAAAAATGTCTTAGGGCTTGGGCTGGCACCAAGTTAAAGACAGGCGCAGTCCTTGCAGGTGCTGTTCATTTATGAACAGGCACTGCATGGGATCCTAGTCACTTCCTTATATTCTTTTCCCATTCCAGTGACCCAGCCAGGATTTTCTGTTCTTTTCCTCCCACATCCATTGCATCTCCTTGCATTGGACATGCTTCTTTTGCTGCTACAATGTTGTCATTCCTGGCCCTCTTATTTCATCCTCTTTGCAACCACATTCATATGCTCAGGCTTCTGGGCAGGATGGCTGATTGCAGAATGCCTGCTCTTTAAGTCCATTTTTCAGAAATGTAAGAAATTAATTTCCCCCCATGTTCTAGGTGACATGGCTTTTTTGTCACTCTTCTTATTATTGGTGTACCTTTTTTTTCTCAGCTATCTGGAGGCTGCAGGTGAAAAAACAGGCTTACAGCACAGTGAAGGCAGGTTCACAATATAATTATTTTTTTAAAGAGAAAAGACTAATCTAAATGAATCTAGTCCATCTACGGTGTAGTATTGGGTATATTATATTTCATTATCAATCTTCTGTTTCTAGAGCTGGTTCGTTAATCTTTTAGGCTCAGAAACCCACCAAGGACATAAACATTTTGGAGGTACCTGTTGCTAATGATGCCAACCACAATTATGTATCTTTATCTTAATGTTATGTCATTGTGACAGGATGCCTGAAGCACCCTGCTATGAGAACACAAAGAACAAAACAAAGGAAAGAAACTTACCTAGAGATGCCAAGAAAACCACAGTGAGCTGGGGTGAGAAATATGCCATGCCCTGAGTAATTAAGGGGACCATCTTGGGCCACAGCAGATCAAAGGCTGCCATGGCAAACTCAGCTGGCAAGGTTTGAGCCCAAGATAGGGAGAAAAACACAGCCAAAGAAGAGAAAAAAAGCTGCGCCAAAAAGTTAAAGGAAAAACAGCTGGGTCAGGAAGACAAGGTGGAGAGAAAGAAGATGGCGAGGAGAGAGAGAACAAACCCCAGGGCTTAGAGGAAAGCCCCAGCCCCCAAACTTACCTGGTGAGAGCCAGCAAAGAGACAGAAGACTGCTCTGTTGAGGAGTTTGGTCCTGAGGGGTGAAGGTAACTGCCCTGGGAACAGGAGAACAAAGACCCAGATGAGATTACACCCAAGGAGGGGGTAAATCTGTCCTAACCCTAAAGATAAGGGCAGGATTAGAACTAAGAAGTGGCTGTCTTGGGACCCATGCAGGGAAGAACGGGGCAAGCAGCTAACTTAAGAGGGGGATCCTCGGCAAAGGAGTCCATAAGATTGAGGCTGGACCCTCAGTACTATAGGCAAACAACAACATGCCCGGAACATCTGGTGTGGTTAGGGCAGGGTATGGGAATGGTGGAGTCCTGCAAAAATAAGCTGACCTCTTGAGCCTTTAACTGACACTTTTGTCTCCCAAAAGTGTTTTGGCAACTCTCTCTCTAACATCAAGACGTGGCAGAACATCTTTCAAAGGACGAAACACAACTATTTCAGCAGAGAGACAACTCAGCTCCAGGCGGCACACCACTGAACTCTTACAGTCGGGTATATTAGGTCATATAAATATATGTGTATATGTAAATTATATTATATAGGTATTAAAGCCATTCTTATCTTTGACCTAAATTGTACAGAGAGACATGCAATACTGTGTACCTAACCTTCTAAAATGTACCTAACCTTCTAAACTGTACCCACAATGCATTCCATTATGTTAACCTAGGCAAGAGATCAGACCCCAGACTATAATGTGAGACTGGTTTGACTGATATTTAAAGCAGGGGCTTTGTATGAGAGAATTACTAGCATAGTTAAAACTATTCATTTGCTAAGTTTGGGGTAGTATGAGTTAACTATTTCTGACCAACCCCTATTTGTTTAAGTCAGTGTTTTCCTAAAATTGTTCAGGAAAATCCATGAAACTTCTTGTCTTCTCCTAGACTAGTCTTTGTAGGACACCAATACATGTGATGGACCTCTGCTCTGATGCATGCTAATTAGCACGCATCAGATTAATTTAGTCTGCTGCAAGTCTGCTGGAGTGTGCAGCAGCCTCTGTGTCATGTGTATTCGGTGGCCCTGCATTTCAAAATGGCAGCGGGGGTGCTTTAACTAAATCTTGCTCAATGAGCTTTAGTTAAAGCACCCCCACCACCATTTTGAAGCACAAAACACTGAATATATGTGATGCTGCAGGCACTTTAGAGCAGTTAATTAATTTATTAAGAGCTACTCTAATTAAGATAATTTAGTCTAAAAATAGGTAGAACACAAAAAGTTAAGCATTCATAGCAGGTTTCCTATGTGAGGAAACTGCTGTGAGACTACTCATCAAGGTTGACAAAATGTCTGTTTAAGTGATGTCTTTGTCTTTTTAAACTAATTTGTTGAGCTTGGCTATCTGTGTTTAAAAATATTTTCAGTACTGAAGCTCAACTATATTTAATTCATATTAGCCACATGTTAACACACCTGAATGGAAAAGAGAGGTAACATTCCAGGTCAGTGGAGGGGTCCCATCAGACTGCAGGGTGGTCAATCAGGTGACCTGGCCAGATAAATTCCTGGGGGGTGGGGGAGCTCTCCCTCTTTCTCTCTCCCTCTGGCGGGCATTTTAGAGCACCACAAGCAACATGCCCCTGTGATTTTCTGTACACAGAACCCTGGAACCTGGCCAGGAGTTAGGAATTATATTAGAACAGATGCATCTTAAAAGGATTACTGTGTCCAATTACCTGTATCCTTTATCTTTACAGTGCTGGGAGTAGCAAGGGGGTGAGGGAAAGTGAGGTGCTGTGTAAACTGATTATGTGACTTTTGTCTTTAACTGCACCCAATGTTACCCTCACCATAACAATGAGGTCACTGGCCATCTGTGAGAAAATCCCTCTCCTGTGCATCAAAACCTCCACTAAAATCATAACAAACATTCCAGAAAGCACTTGAACTACAGTCTTTCTGCCTTCACATCTGCAGGGATGCTCCCAGGTGTCCTGCCAAGCAAGTCCTTGGAGAACTCTCCCGAGAGGCCTGATAGAATAGCAGGTTTTGTAAGCTAGTCCATGTTTACTGCACGCTGCAGTCTATTGATCATGGTTGTAGTGAAAATAGATACTTTTCTCTATGTTTCTTTGTTCCTTGTTTTAGTGTCAACCCCTGCATTCTGTAACTTTCCACCCACATGGTACAGGATAGCCCACTACGAATGTCTTATAAGTTGCTCAGGTTTTGGTTTGAAATGACCAATCAAAATGTAACACGTCAACTGAAAAAAATGCTAGCTCAATAAAAGCCACGTGCGCTCTTTGTTTAGGGTCGGCACTGATCTGAGCAACAAGCTCCTCTGTCAGCCTGCTTGCAAGCAATAAAATAGAGTTGGACCCAGCCTGAAAGTGTGACTCTCTTCTAGAGGTGAATTGGAC
>NW_017729007.1:11866645-11872794 GCF_001723915.1 Gavialis gangeticus | reverse complement strand
TACTCTCTTCTAGAGGTGAATTGGACTAGCCTCCAGGGGATAAAATCAGCAATTTATGCAACATGGTCACATCCTGTGAACCATCCTTGAAAACCACCTCTCTATAAATAAGGTAGTTTCACTGAGTTCTACATTGTAGTAACATAAAGCAAATGAATTGCTAGCCCTCTTATAAGTGTACTTAACCTTTCAGTACAGCTGCTTCAGTACAACCTTTTCCTGATTCTGGGAATTCCCAGCTGAGACATGTTCAATATATTGTTGTGGTGATATATGTTCTTGCTACGTTGGCCAAAATTCTGGTCCTTGGAGTATTCCCTTCAAATATGTACCAGAGAGGGTGTATGCTCTGTAGGCCTTGTTGGAGTATGGATTAATACAACTGCTGGCCAATGTGTTTACAAATTATACAGAGGCCCTGCTAATAGCATAAACTGAATTAGGCCCCAGTAAATACAAAACTAGGAATTCTGTATGTGTAGGGGCCTACTGAATTTGAGGGAGTTATCCCCTGACTTTGCAGAGAGAACATGGGGCCCAGGAGTCACTTTGCAGGCAGAGAGCAGCAGGACCCTTGTTAGCCAAGGAGCCCTGGTGGCCCCACCTCTCACCACTGATTGGCCGCAAGGGCTTCCTGTCATACAGCACCTCCCCCCCTCCTCTCCCCGCTGCTTAGTGGCTACGAGGGCTGCCTGGCATGTGGCCCTGCCCCTTGCTGCCAATTGGTGGAGAGGGGCAGGGCCACAAACCAGGCAATTTGCCAGAGTTTGCAAAATCTGCAAAATCCATGAAATCCACAAAATCACAATTTTGGTAGATGTCCACATATATGGCATGCACCAAAGTGCTAGGTAAGTAGCTCTGTTTTAGAGAAGACTACAAGGCCAACAGATAGAGAATAAATTTGTCCCAGGGGGACACAAGCAGAGGGCCCGAAGCCCTCTCCCATGGCAGGACTCAAGGCAGGGCTGACCCGCCCTGAGAAGAAAGAGAAAAGCCCTGAGGGCAGGACATACTTACCTTTTTTAGGAAAAGTGGAACCAGATGAGCCATGCCAGGACGGACTGCCCACATGGTTTGTTAGCTGCTTTTATTGCCAGCTGGGGACAGTGCAGGCAGATGACATCATCAGAAAATGCCACCCATCTGATTTAAAAGCCCACGGCAGGAAAATGGCTAGGGGAGCAGCACCACCAGAGCCAGACAGCAAGGCTGCTCCCTGAGCTTCACACAGGCTGTGCCGGCAGCCTGGAGAGGATCCAGACAAGGATCCGATGGAGGGGTCCAGGACCAACTGAAGGAGGCACCACACCAGTCCGGCAGGGCAACTAGGCAAGGGAGGATGGCATCAAGGGACCTTGGAGCCACAGACACCAGACCTGTGAGTGGGGCGGTCTGACACCCCATGCCCCAACTTTTCCTTTTGTGTCTTAACTTGTTTTGAGTTTTCCCAAGGCCCGAAAGCAGGAAGAGGGGTCACGAGTGACCTCCGTAGGTCAGGAGGAGCCAGGACAGTGCAGTGGATAGCTACACAGCAAGGGAAGACCCAACACTTTGTCAGGGACAGTCCAACATGCTGTGGTCAATCACTTGCAGAAGGATGAGGGGAGATGAGCAGGGTGAAGAGAGGACAGGCAAAGGCATCAGAGGGTAAGCCAGCAATCCATCATCTGGCTGTCCTGAGTGCTGGCACATGGCTGTGGTGTAGGGGAGCTGGAGCCCCAAGGATGCCTGCTAAGGGCAGCGCCCGGTTCACAAGGAGCTGTGAAAAGGAGCCGCACTACTGAAAAGAAAGATCTAGTCATGGCAGGTAAATATTGGGGCCTCCCTTGGGGTGAACATGACCCAAGGTCTAGGCCACAGGAACACACCCTGCAGCTAGCAGTGGGTGCATGCTCCAAAGAGGCCAGAGAGCACCTACACAAGGCCATGTGGCTGCAGAATTGATAAGTTTCTTAGTTTCATAGTTAGTAGGGTCGGAAGGGACCTGAGCAGATCATCTAGTCCAACCCCCTGCCATGGCAGGAAAGAGTACTGGGGTCAAATGAGGTATTTGTCAAAGGTATTTCTCTAGCCTTGTCTTAAAGACCCCCAGGGTAGGAACCAGCACCACTTCACTTGGAAGTTGGTTCCAGATCCTAGCTGCCCTGACAGTGAAGTAGCGCCTCCTGATGTCTAATTTGAATTTATCCTCTGCCAGCTTGTGACCATTATTTCTAGTCATTCCTGGTAGTGCTCGGGGAAACAGGGACTCCCCCAATGCCTGCTGGTCCCCTCTGACTAGTTTGTAACAGGCCACTAGATCCCCCCTCAGCCTTCTCTTCTGGAGGCTGAACAAGTTCAGGTCCCATAGCCTGTCCTCGTAAAGCCTGCCCTGCTGCCCCCTGATTGAAGACCAGTACAGAACACCAAAAGAAAGCTCAGAGTGTCTTGACCATAAGTGTCTGTATCTGGTGGGAAGGTATTACTAATTGGTGAGTGTGACAGAGGGTTATCACAAGGCTGGTCCCAATGTTGGCCAGCCCATCTGTCTAGGGCAGTCTGCCCTGTCTCGTCTGCCATGACTTGATGTACTAAACTAGATGTTGAATTGCAGGAGGCTGCCCATTAAGTGCCTCGATGCCTAGGGCATTATACATGGTTCTGACCTTCCCTATACTGTGTCCCATGCCTCGCAGATGGCATCCAAAACTGCTCTCTCACTAGGGCCTCCATTTTATGCCCCCTCACTAGGGCCTTATGCCCTCTTACTGGTGCCTGCAACTGCTCATCAAGCTCTTTGGGGATGGCCTATGTGCAATCCTTTAGCTCACCCTTGTGACCCTACTCTGCATGGCCTCTTATACACTACACACCCCCTCTCTGGGTCCTCAGGTCTTACACCCCATGGGGCTCAGGTATCCATAGATGTGTCTAGCCCCCTGTCTGTCCCTACTGCTGGGTTACCCACCAGGTTGGAGGGGCTGGGGCTATAAGGCACCCCATACTTGCCTTTCACTAGGAAGGAAAATGATGTGGCATTTCCTGGGGACCACCCCACCACAGGCAGCCTCACCATACCATCCTGCTCTAGCAGGGTATAGTTTTACATCGTTTCCCCAAGACCAGGAACTTGCCATCCCCAATAGTTCCTTCCCTGTACATCCAAGATGGTGTGAGCAGCAGCTCCAGCCCGGTGGTGCTCCCCCTACAGCTGCAGCCAGCAAACTGCTGGCTCCCCTGCTCAAGTCCTGCTTTTATCTCTATCAGCTGTGCTCTCTTCCCAATCAGGCAGCCTTCTGATGGCCATGTGACCCCTGATTGGGAGTGCAACCACCTGCAGGCTGCTCTGTTGCTTATTCTAGCCCTTAAGGTGGCAGGCACAAAAGGTGCCATGGCACAGTGAGAAATAGGATGTAGATGATGTCAGCTAAAGATATTTTAGTAATTGGTGAGAACTAGGATGTGTAAGCTGTGAACACAAAGTTGTTTTAGTCAGTGTATGAAAAAAGTCCTGGGAACTCTTTGCACTTGGCTAAGGGGTTACATTCATGCCTGTACCATGCCTGCAAATGACCTGGCTAGCATCATGGTCGGGGAAGTTAGTGTCTAGAGGCTTTTTTGTAGGCAATAAACCTGGCTTTGGCCAGCCAGTCTTCCTCCAAAGTCTGCAATCTTTTGTAACAATGAGGTTTTATCATGACAGCATACACCCAGACCATCCAAACTGAGGGAGTCTGACATAGCCAGTAACATCTAACCCCTAGATAGCACTAATGCAGTTACATAATAACATTGACAGATGCTAGTGACTCCTGCAGTGGGCAGTGATTTAATTTCAACACTTTATTTAATGCTTTTGAGTCAGTACAGACCCTCAGTTTGCCTGAAGACAGTCTGTTGGAGATCCCCTGTATTTTGGTTTCAACAGATCATAGGATCATAGGTAAGTAAAGCTGGAAGGGACCTCACAAGGTCATCTAGCCCAGTGGTTCTCAACCTTTTTTGTACCAGGATCCATTTGTAAACATCGACAGCCAGTCCCAACCCAGTAAACAGTAAGTAGAAAACAGCCCCCTGGCCCTGCTAAGTGCTCCTCACTCCTGACTCACTGCCCCCCACCCCCAGACTCCAGCCCCACAGTGTCTGGGGTGGGGGGTGGAGCCTGCAAGGGAAACCCCACAGTTTTCTGTTTTTCTCCTTTAAAGGAAAATCCATTTTTAAAGTTTGTTTGTGACCCTTTCATATATTCTTGTGACCTGGTTTGGTTTGCGATCCATGGGTTGAGAAACATTGATCTAGTCCAGCCCCAGATGTGGCTTCTCTTTGCCAAATTACCAGTTCCTTCTTTCTTAGCTGTACTTGGGTTAACAGAACTCTGTATTTCTGCAATCTCATAGGGGATTGGTTCTAACTTCAACTGTCGGTGTTGTTTTTCTTTGAAATATATTCTTCTATTCTGTAAATGACAGCTTGTTTCATGATCCTGTTCTTCCTCTCATCTCTCAAGGACATCCTGATGTTGTACTGCAGTCAGATTAATTCCTTGCGCTTGTTGATTCTAGAGCCATTCTGGGTGGGAACAAAAAAATAATCAAAGAGTCAGTCGCACCAAAATTAAATACATTTTAATAGCAAATGTAATAATGAAATACAGATAATATGTAAATGGCCCAATGGCTCAACTAAGGCATATCAAGCAAATGCACTTGTATCCAAAGAAATAAGTCTTACTGTTTTTTTATGAAACTAATCTTAAATTCTCCAAGTCCTCAAGTCTAAAAAAGCCCCCAGCGGGTGGCCAGCCGGTTAGGGTAAAGGACTTCTTACCTAGGTTTCAAATTAAATTTTAAGAGTACCTATCTTGGTTCAAGAGCAGATGGGCTGTTCAGCAAGAACAGAATTCCAGGGCTGAAGAGCGAAGATTCCAAGGGGAACCCAGATTTTTGTACTTTATTACCTGTTGGCTTGATTTTAATCCAATACTTAATTGTGGGTATGGTGCAACATCCCTAAAATAACCAATCGCAACATATCCTGCTTACAACTTGTAGACTTCTATTGATACACAATAGCAGCATATGACAATTAACAAGCAAGCAAAAGCTCTCACCATACGCTGTGCCCCAGGGATGCACACAGAAAGACAGACATCTGTCCAGTACATGATAGTCTTCTGCAGGTCTCTCGCTTCAGTTTGTGGTGGTCTCACCTGGAAGAAGTTGCTGAGTGATAAACACACACTCTCTTTGTTCCTCTCAAGTGTTATATCTTTAGACCATTCATTGTGTACCTAGCTGGTGCTCATTCACTGGTGGTCCAGCCAGACGTACCTTGTCCAGACAATGGGGGTACTGTTCACAAGTGTTTCATGCACCAGGTGTTCTCGGGGAACTGGGTGCCAGCAGTCAGAAATGGAGTCAGGAGTCAAGGCGAGAGCCAGGCTGTGCTGAAATCAGAAGCCAAAATCTGTCAGGATTTGCCAGAAGTCAGAACAGGAACTAGGAGCCAAAGGCAGACTGAGGATATGCCAGTAAGCAGGAGCCAATGCCAGGAATCAAGAGTCAAACCAGAGATCCAGTAGGTGAAACAAGGAAGCATACAAGGTTCAGGAGCAAGTACCTAAGTCTTTGCCAAGGCAGAATACTGCAAGCTGGGCCTAACCTTTTAAGGCTGCAGCTGGTGGGTCCTAGTTTCGTAGTAGGCAGGGTCAGAAGGGACCCGAGCAGATAATCAAGTCCGGCCCCTTGCCATGGTTAAGAAAGAATGCTCGGATCAAATGACCCTGGCTAGGTGATTATCTAGCCTCCTTTTGAAGACCCCCAGGGTAGGGGTGAGCACCACTTCCCTTGGAAGTTGGTTCCAGATCCTAGCTGCCCTGACTGTGAAGTAGTGCCTCCTCATGTCTAGCTTGAATCTACTCTCAGTCAACTTATGGCTGTTATTCCTCATTACTCCCAGTAGTGCTTGGGGGAACAGGGACTCCTCCCATAGCCTGCTGGTCCCCCTTGGCCAGTTTGTAGATGGCCACCAGATCCCCTCTCAGCCTTTTCTTGTGGAGGCTGAACAGGTTCATGTCCTGTAGCCTCCACTCATAGGGCCTACCTTGCTGCCCCTGATCATGTGAGTGGCCCTCCCCTGGACCCTCTCAATGCTGTCCACATCCTCCC
>NW_017729007.1:11862944-11866122 GCF_001723915.1 Gavialis gangeticus | reverse complement strand
AATGACACCAAGATCCTTTTCTGCCTCTGTGCTGACAAGAAGGGAGTTCCCCAGCCTGTAGGTATGCTGCTGGTTCTTCCTCCCAGGTGCATCACCTTGCACTTGTCAGTGTTGAATCCCATCCTGTTCTCATCCGCCCACCCCTGTAACCTGTCTAGATCTAGTTGCAGCCTATTCCTCCCTTCTAGCATGCCCACATCCCCCCACATCTCAGTGTCATCCATGAATTTGAACAAGGTGCTTTTCACCCCCTCATCCAAGTTACTGATGAAGATATTGAACAGTGTGGACCTGAGGACTGAGCTCTGGGGGATCCCACTGCCCACATCTCTCCAGGTCAAAAATACTCATCCACCACCACTCTCTGGGTGTTGCCCTCCAGCCAATTTGTGACCCATCTGACTGTGTAGGCATCGACACCACAGTCACCTAATTTCTTAATGAGAATGGGGTGAGAGACAGCGTCAAAGGCCTCCCTAAAGTCCAGAAAGACTACATCCACCACGACACCTGCATCCAAGGATTTTGTGACCTGGTCATAGAAGGCCACCAGGTTGGTCTGACAGGACCTGCCTCAAATGAACCCATGTTGGTTGCCCCTAAGCATGATCTCCCCTGCTGGTCCCTCGCAGATGTGCTCTTGGATAATTTTCTCAAATAGCTTCCCCAGGACTGAGGTAAGACTAATGGGCCTGTAGTTTCCTGAGTCCTTCCTCCCTTTTTTGAAAATGGGGACCACATTGGCCTTTTTCCAATCCTCTGGCACTTCACCAGAGCACCATAAGTGCTTGTAAAGCTGTGCCAGGGGTCCTGCAATGACCTCTGCTAATTCCCTCAGCACTCTGGGATGGAGATTGTCAGGACCCGCTGCCTTGAACGTGTCTAGACCCACCAGAAGTTCCCTAACTAGGTCCTCACTGACCCTGGGCCTGGCAGTGCCTCCCGTGGGTCCATCGGGGAGGGGATGCCCCCAGTCCCTGCTCAAAAAGATGGAGGCAAATACATTGTTAAAGAAGGCAGCTTTGTTGTCTGGTGCGATCACCAGATTTCCTAGCGTATCCTGCAGAGGCCGTACATTACCCGGTACCTCCTGTTGCCCTTGGCCTCAGGCGACTGTCTGCTCTGATTGCCCTACCAGCACTAGCTGGGCCCAGAGCACAGATCCAGACTCGCTATTCCCCTGCCTGTTCCCTTGCAGCCTCCAGGAATAAATTGCACAGAATCCCTGATTGGGACTGGCTAGCCCCAGAGCTCTGATCTGGCCTCATTACACTCACTTGCTCATTTCCTTTGCCACTTCCTCTCTTAACCGAATATTTGTCAAGCAAATGCAAGTAAATGCATTTGTATTAATGGCTATAAGAAGCTTAGGACCTACTATAGTCTATGCACTGCCCTGCTGCTCAGCATAGCTTGGGCCTACTATAAACTATTGTCAATAAAATCTCATTTCCCTGTGTTCTTAATAATGATCTTCATCTGCCAACAGGCCTCACAAAGATTTTTTTTGTACATCCCCAAAACTTGGTTATACTTCTCCAGTCTAAGGTTGATACTTCTCAGTGGGTGCGCCTATATGTTGCTTAATGTGCCATAGTTACTGTGCATTAAGTTTTGTACTTGGACAACCAAGTACTAAATCAGTGCGCAGCAACTGGCACTACTGCACAGTAATACAGGTGCATGGGTTTTAAAGACGGTAACTGTGCAGTAATCTAAGACTACTGCGCAGTAGCGTATTAGCACAGGTTTTACCTGGCATGCTACTGTGCAGTGTTATTAAGCTACTGCGCAGTTAGCATCTCGTGTAGACGCACCCAGTGATACTAGGAGTGGATTCCAGATGGTTCCACAGTCCAGCTGAACTCAAACTGGTTGACATAATACCATAGTTGCAAATATGGTAGCAGGAATGCTGGCACATTGTGCATTGTATGAACAGCGAGTCTTTGGATCTGCTAAAACTTTGCTGCAGATATGCACCTCATTCATTTGGAGTCCCAATGTCCTTCCTTCATGTAGTTTCTCTTTTCTAACAAAAATAGCTATAATATTGGTTGGGGCCTAAAGTGTTCCTCTTCCCCTTTGCACCACTACAGATAGGCTGGACATTTTTATTTCTGCATTGCAATGCTGTTTTCCACAATATGCACTTTGCACCACAATGCCTGCATTCTCAGTTGGCTTGTCTCTGTCCTGCTTCCTGGATTTCTTCAATTTGAGACTGTGTATGTTTCATGTGACCCTGTGTGGGTAATCAAGGAACAGCTCCCTACTTAATACAAACAATGTATTTATTATAGCAATTACTTGCAGAGCTGTTACAGGGCCTGCTGCTCTGCCCCCAGACTCCCTAGGTCTCCTCATCTTCCTGTCTCCGCCCCCTCACATCCTGTTCCTCCTTCAGACTCCTCCTTTCTGCTGCTGGTGGTTTTGCCTCTGATATCCATACGTATTGTTACAGTGTAGTTGTTTTGCACTAGTGGCTGTTACTGTTTTGGTCCTTTCCCTAGACAGTTAGGGTTCCTAGACGTTTCTCCTGGTCAGGAGAAATGTCTAGGTTTTTTAGACTCCAGGCTCCCTCTGTAACTTCTGAGGTAGCACCCCATTTAAAAAATGGCTCTGTTTATTACAGTGCTTAATTCTTTGCACAGGTGCCAAGCATAGACAAGTAAGCAGCTGCCTCCTTGCAGTGGTCAGATAGGGAGGTGCAAGTACTTATGTCCTCGCAGCCCATGGCACCATTAAAAGGATCTCAGAGTACACTAGGATGCCATGGCACCCTGGTGGAGAGCAAGTGCTCTAGGGCTACATCTGTTTCTCTCAGAAATCTCTCCAGGAATCACATACCCCATAACTGAGCTTATCGTTAAGATTAAGAGAATCTTTAATGGAAAAACCTTGCCTTTTTTCTCTCTGGGATCACAGTGTTTATCCCACACTTTTATCAGGTGTTCCACTGCTACAGGCATTGTTTCCTAGTTTCCTAGTTTCTAGGGTCGGAAGGGACCTGAGTAGATCATTTAGTCCAACCCCCTGCCATGGCAGGAAAGAGTACTGGGGTCAAATGACCCCAGCAAGGTGTACTTCTAGCCTCCTCTTAAAGACCCCCAGGGTAGGAGCCAGCACCACTTCTCTTGGAAGTTGGTTCCAGATCCTAGCTGCCCTGACCGTGAAG
>NW_017729007.1:11849797-11861621 GCF_001723915.1 Gavialis gangeticus | reverse complement strand
TACCTCCGTGAGCTGACTTAAGAATTCCTGGTCAAGCTCTTCCCCTTGGTTGGGAGGTCTGTAGTAGACCCCCACTGTGAAGTCTCTTTCCCCGCGACTGCCTTGTAATCTAACCCAGAGCATTTCAGAGTTCCCCTCTGATTCTTTGCTAATTGTCGAGGATGTGTATTCTTCCTTAATATAGAGTGCCACGCCCCCACCTTTCCTCCCTATAATATCCCTCATGTAGAGCCTATAGCCCTTGATAGTCACCACCCATTCATGCGTTGAGTCCCACCACATTTCAGTGATTCCCCACTATGTCTGGGTTGGTGTCAGCCAGCAGGAGGGTAAGTTCCTCTTGCTTGTTTCCCATACTATGAGCATTTGTGTAGAGGCATTTGAGGCCTCCTGTGGATGTGTGCACTAGCCCCTACTTTCAGCATTACCCTGGCCCCTGTCACTTACCTGTGTATATGGTCCACTCATTGGCCTAGGCTGGGCTGTACTTGTGCGTGTTGCTTGGTTTGGCAGTCCAAGGCTTCCTCCGCCCTCGTCTTCCCCTTCCCCCAACGAGCCTAGTTTAAAGCCCGCTGGATATCCGCCAACCTAGGAGAAAACATACGCTTACCTTTAGGGGAAAGGTGGAGCCCATCCCATCTGAGTATGTCTCTTGTCGTGATGTGCCGGTCATTGTCAAGGAAGCCATAGCCTGCCTCGAGACATCATCCCGAAACCGCCAGTTGATCTCCACGATGCATGTTGTTAATGTGCTTTGATGCATACTTGTGTAGACTTTAGCCTAAATTGCTTTAATTTAGAAAATATTGTACTTACACAGTTTCATAGTGCATTTGCTTTGGTCTGTGCTTTTTTTTTGTTTTTTTCAAACTGGTATACTAGAGCATATATTCCAAACCTAGAAATAAAGTTGCTAAGATTTACAAAGCCTACTGGTAGCAATAGATACCAAGGCGTGTATTTTGCTATTGACTTTAATAGGAGTTAATGGGGCATTAGGGGCTAATTTTTTTGTGGGTGATAAACCTCAATAATATGTATTAATAACGTTGTTGTCCTTGGGTAATACAAATTTGCCTTCACAGAAATTCTGGAGATGAAACTATTTATTATGTGCAATGTTGGGAGAATAATAACCCATATGCTTGATTGCTTATATAAATAAAGTGACATTTGCACTAATTAAATAAACTCCTAGGAATTGCGTGCTCTGCCAATTAAAGACTGACACAAAAGACATCGAGGAGAATGCCTCCTCACTGGCCATAAATCTGTATTAATCCCTTTCAGGTCTCACTGTGTAGACTTGGGAGTGTAGTTTTATAACTTCTGTTTTAACATTATATATTCTTTTTTTATAATTACATTAGAAAGATCTTATGTTAGCTACTGTACTTTTGCTTTGCTTGAAGTGGGGTTTTTTTTGGAGTCTAATTTTGAATGAAGCTAGTGTAATATTGTAACTTTGGAACTGTTTGGTTAAAAGACAAGAAACTAACTACACTGTTGCCAGCTCTATTTAAGCATACTGGTCTGGATACTGGTAGTAACCAAGTTGTTGCATCATGGAGCTCAACACAGGCTAGCATGTGTAAATTTACCCTGCTTCTCCAGCAGACTTGGCAGCCTGCAGTAAGCTCTCTGGTGCCATGGCTAGACTGTTATCAACACCCAGTAGATTTTTATAGCTAACTTTAAACATATTTTCATTACAATGAAGTCATATGTCTGATTGCAGTAAAGATGTATCCTAACCTGTGTGTCTTCTGATACCTCCCTCTGCCTAAGAAATATGCATATACGCTTCTAGGATCTCAAGGATAACTAATGTGTAGCACCTAGTTAGTCAAGACCACAAAAGCTAAGCCAGGAGCCTTGCATTACCTCTTCTATCCCTGTCTCCCCTCCTCCCAGAGGAAGAGAAAGTGTCAGTAATTCAGCAACTTCTTCAATCTAAATCAGGAAGAAAAAAAGAAGATTTTTTTTCTAAAGATTATTAAGAAAGAAAGAGGATACCTCATTTGATAGTCATGTAAGCTTAAAATCTCTCATAAAGCTGTTTAATTTCAAAAGGACTATTTTAAAAGCTTAAAGAGCTGGCGTCATTTGAAAGAAGTTCAACATTAGTTAAATCTTGATAGAATAATGGGATATTATCAATGAAATGATTCAAGAGTTAAAACCATACATTTAAAGATGTTTTAGAATTTCCTGCCATAAAGCCAAAGGCATTATGACCATAAAAAATTAATATTTATAATTCTACTACTTATGCCTTAGTCTGCTGCATATTCAAGATTGAAAATACTAGCAAGAGCAGATGGTATTTGGATCTTGCCAGGCTCTTGGAGGTAACATGTCTACCACCTTCAGTAAGACTCTGGAAAGGGAAAGATATTAACTTTTCTGAACTGAGATACCAAAATCACTCTCATTTGATTTCTTTCAATCAGGCTACCAGCAGTGAGGATACATAAAAAAGCCACAATGCAGCATCTAGCAGCTTTCCCCTCCAATGACAAGATAATAGATGTAAATTGTTACCTTTTAGCAGCACTGTTGTGATTTCAGGTATTAACAATTGTTCTTATGCATTGGTTTGTTTAGATCAGGTGCTCCTGGAAGAGAGATAAATTAACCTTGGCAAACAAAGAAAAAGTGAAGTTTAATTTGACTTCACTTTTGGGGGGAGGTGTTAATTTGCTTATCTAAAACACAAATCTTTAAAGTGAGTAGATAGGTTTATAAGAAATATTACTGTTTTCATTGAGCAATGCTTGATGACTACTTTCAATAACTACATTAAATATTTTCTTCAGTATCATAGGATTTAGTTTTAGGATCACATACCTCTGCTGATATACACGCTGCTTACTTCATGATAAACCAAACAAGATTCACCAACTTCTTAAATGAAACTTTCTTGTCTATCTATAGACTAGTATCTATAATACAGTGAAGAAAGACTCGCTACTAGTGTGGTGAATAGCAAGTACACTGCTTAAAAAAGAATGACCTCACCAAGACAGCCCCATTCTTAATTTCTCTTGAAAGCTCTCCAGAGAGACATAAATAGAAGAGACTGTGTCTAAATTAGCCACTGTTTGTTGCTTGTTTGTGGTTAGTTTTTTTGGGGGGGGAGTGTTATTCCCTTCAGTTATAGCCATAACTAATAATTATGCATATTCTGTTTGTCTTTAATCCTGGTGTTCCCCAAGGTGTGATAAAGCCTCATGTAACTAATAGAGAGGAGGGAAGCCATGCCCTTGGATCAGCAGGTGACAGACAGTAAGATTTGACCCCCTTTCTTGCTTCTTTAGACTATACATTTTTTGGTAAATTGTTCTTTTGGATAAAATTATTTAGCACTTAAATCATCCCTTTCTGCCCCACACTGAAATGATGAATGTCCTTCAGAGAGTGCAGTTCATGTCCTGATTTGAGGTGTTCAGTGTCAGGGTAGATAGCACCTTTATTTTGCAAACTGTAGTTTGAAGATTGGAAGGATTTATTGACCCTGTTCAACAAAGCACTGATGTGTATGAATAAACCCATTCCTACTCAGAAAAGCAATAAGGCATGAGCATTAATTTCCAATAATCAGAAATTGGAATATTAAAATAGGGTGGAATAAATACCAACTCTCTCTCTGACAACAGCGAGAAGTAATCTATACATAATATTACTTTTTAAATGTGTTTGTTTACTGTTGTATCAAGTAACCGTGTGAATTGCCAAACTGAAAAAAAAGAAAGTATGTTTTTTTCTTTATTTTTTCAGTGTTGCATTGTATTTGACAGTGTTCCAAATGCAAACTATTTCAATTCTGTGCCAAAAGTTTATCTTCCAGGTATCATATAATAGCATGCATAAACTTCCCTAGACATTCTAATTCTGCAATTAGTTACAACCATGACTAGTCTGCCTGCCTGTCTAGGTACCTACTCCCAAGCATGGAAACATTTCAATGTCTCATCCCACTGGCTTCAGATGCAAGACTGGGCCCTCATAGTAAAGCCACATGTGGATATTATGTACCATTGACTAGCACCAGTGGAAGCATTAGCATGCTTAAGTTACAATATGTTGGATAACTCTGTGAAGACACCTCAATAAAAAAAAGTCTGCACCCTGTCAGCAATAATATTTCCATCATTGCCAACAGAAGTTTTGCTGCAAGATTCTAAACACATGTTGCATGTAGTAAAACAGCACAGACTGTGAAGTGCAGTTGCTACTATTTCAAATGTCATGACTGCTGATAAGCTACTATTTCATCTTTGAGAAACTGCATATTTTAAGCTCAAATAAGTATTGTGTCAGTTATCTTTCCCAGTCCCCAACCCACATGCAAGTGGTGTCCCCTCCTACTAGAGGCAGAGCAGAGAACACAGAAGCATCTGTTCAACTCTCTGTCATTACAGGGAGACATCAAGGAGGCTCTCACTCTCCCTGCAAGCCTTTGCATGGTAGAGTCAAGAATGACCCATGCACCACCAGGACTGTGCAGTATCAACTGTGCAGTCAGGGACACATGTAGATGCACCCAGTAAGATGGAAAAGAAGCAAGAGTGGCCAAGACAATCATCTCAGCACTCTGATGTTCCCTGCCAGGAATGTGCATGATCCTGTTCGTTTCTGTGGCTTGTACAAAATCAATTAAAAACATTTAAAAAATTAAATTAAAAAATGTTAGAAGGGAACCGAAAGAGAGACCCTTTCTGTAAATGCTTAATGCAGATATAGATGACAGTACGATTTCTACTTGCTACTCCATCAAAAGGGCATGGAGCTGAATTTGTTTTTAAATCTTTCATTTCTTCTTGACAAGTAATGAACAGAGCACAGAGAAGAGTAACCAGGAAAGAACAAGTGAACTTGGCGCGGTCAAGAGCAGGGTGGGTTGATGTATCTATTAGATTCCATCAGTTTGAGCTTGGAAGTATCAGCAGCAGGATGTGTTGCTACAAATTCAGTCCCCTCCATTCAGCTTGTAGATGCCACAATAGCCACATCTCACTGCCAGCAGCAAGTCACATCTCATTGTTAGAAGTCACTTTTCTTTGCCAGTAGGCACAGAGCCTCATCTTACTGCCAAAAGTTTAATCTCACTGCCAAGAGCCACAATAACGTCTCATTGCCAGTTGGCACAGAGCTTCATCTTACTACCAATAGCCATATTTTGCTGCCAATGTCCACTTCCTATTGCCAACAGTTACACAGCCTTATCTCTCTCAGTATGTCTATACTTCAGTCAAAAGTGTGGCTGCAGCTAATACAGCATACAGCTAGCTCAGTTATGTCTAGGTAGCCTAGGCACCAAAAACCATGTCGCCATAGTAACATGGGCTGCAAGGCCTCCCAGACCCCAGCTAAACATTTGGGCAGTGTCAATCAGTGACTTAATTAGGGCATGGCAAATGTGGCAACCATCCCAGGTGCCAAACTGCAGGGAGAGAGGGTGGGAAAAAAAAAGCAGCCATTGTTGGCAGCCATACAATTATAATCATAATCATGGCAGCAACCAAAATTCCTCACTGGCTCTGTGCCCAAGGCACCTGGCCACATCTCTGCATTGCTGTTGTAGTCTCACCTTGAGTGCAATGTAACCATACATTATATCAGCAGCAGACTTACTGCCAGTAACTTCACTATCACATTCCACTGCCAGTACTCTTGTCCCTCTTTACCCTTTGTATTTACAATGATAACCATTATAAGCAGAGTCTGAGCAACATTTAAGCAAGCAAAGACAAAGGCAAGGATACTGCTGATGTTGCAAGGACTGGAAAGCGCATGTATCAGTAGCAGCATCAAGCAAATGCCTTGGGGAAGATGACTGCGGGTGGTTCAGAGCATGTCCTCTTTTTAATAGGCAAATTCCAGAGACTGGTGGGTCTCCGTTTCAGAGTTCACTTCTCACTTGCACTCAATGGCCATGTCCAGATGAGCATGGCCATGCTGTATGTGGTGCTGCAAAAACATCTGCAGTGCTACATACTGCACATTTAGGTATTCTCCGCACTGGAAGGGAATGTTGCCTGTGTGTATGCTGCTCTGCTTTTTTTTCTGACAGGTTTTTTTGATCCTTGGATACCCATCTAAATGCAGGATATCTAGAGGTCAAAAAAAAGTCCAGGAAAAAAAAAAGAGGTGGAGCAGCGCGCTCACAGGCAGTGCGCCCCACTCAAAAGTGCAGCTGGGCCACCTGGAGCCACACTGTGGCTGCCAGCCAGGCTCCACACAGCAGAATCACCCCTGCTGCAACCCCAGGGCCCCAGGTAAGTCTGCTGGGGCCAGCCCAGTGCTGGCCTCAACCTCTCGTATCCCACCCAGGGTAACACCACATACCATGAGCATTCCCCAGGGACAAGTAGGAGCAGCTCAGGGTGTGCCACTACTACTTGTCCCTGGGGAACCAAACATCCACGCTCATCTGGATGCAGCCATTGTTCTTAAATTCAGAGATGTAAGAATCAGACTTTAAAATATGCAAATAAATAAAAATAATGTTTGACCTGTTTGGATAAATATCCAAATACAATATAATATAAACACAATATAAATTAATGTATATCTTAAGAGATTTAAAAAATACATATGCAAAATTTACAAAATAATTCCTAAATATGTTGTATTTTTAATTTCATGTACATTAAAATACCCATTGATATTTATAGAATTTTTATTTCAACTGCATCATTTTAAAACCTATCTTGACAAAATACTGAATAAACTATAAGTCCAAATTAGTCACTTATATGTAACATTACCATATAAATGTCATAACCCCCTACCCTGCATGCAGTTGTACCATGTTTTCCTTATTGGTTTATCACAGGGGTGTCAAAGATACAGCCTATGGGACAGACTCTCCCTGCACAGCCCTGTCATCTGACCTAAAGTGCTACTGGTGGGTCTCAGACCAGGCCCAAACACCACATACACACAGGACTAGTCTGAGCTGCATACTGCATGTGGCCCCCAGGCTGGACTGGCCCCACATACTGGATCAGGCACACAAGGCTTGTCTGTGGGTCCAGACTGGCCCCACACCACTCATCTAGCCTGCAGACCAGCCCCACACTATTCATCTGGCCTGTAGGGACTGACACTCCTAGTTTATACTGTCTTTCATCACTTCCCTCAGGAGGCAGGACACATCTCCAACAGCAAACTTACCTTTGGAAAAGAATACGCTTTTAAATGCTAATATAGAACAATGTGTTCCAAATAATACTTGAATTAAATCGCACATTATTATAAAATAATTTTATTTTTTAATCTTTTGCTGGGATGAATTCAAGTGATTTTTACTTTTACTTGTAATTAAATGGTGACCCAAGCAGCATCCTGTGAACTCCTGATTAGTGCTGGATTATTATCATAAGCACGAACATTATCCAGATTATTTCTTGCTGTCTAGGGGCCAAGTCCAAAATATAGCCTGTGGGCACCCGTGGACATGCTCCTCAGTACACATTTTGTGTAATAACTTTGTGGCTGATTCCCATCATGCCATAAACTGAACATGGGGCCAGGCCAATCACCCAACCTGTGCTCCCAAGGCTGGCATTGGAGGCCTCAACTCTGGTGCACTCCCAAAGTTGGGAGCACCAGTCAGCTGACTGGCACTCCCCACCTCGGGAGTGTACCAGGTGCACCAGGCACGCACCTTGCTACTTGCCACAATCCTGGGCTCCACGTGCACAAGTGTGGCAGAGCACTTGATGTGCCTGCCACTTTAAGGGCTCAGGCAGGGACAGGTGGGCTCAGGGCTAATTGTAGAATCAGCTGACCCGGAGGGCAGGCAGGTGTGGCCAGGCCTGAACAAGAGAATCACCTGACAGTAAGGGAGTTGCTTGGTTGGAGGAGCACTGGGTGTAGACAGGGTATACGCCCAGACCCTGAGAGCTGGTATAGGACACTCACCCAGCAGGAAGGCTGGAGCTCCTGAACTTCAGCGAGGAGAAAGACATTTGGAGGTTTAAATAGGAGCTAAGGGGATGGAAGAGGTTTCTGGGGACCCAGTGTGGAGGTCCAGAGCCCAAAGAAGGGGGCTGAATGCTTGGGGCCTAGCAAGAGGGCAAGCAACCAGGCGAGTCCTGGGAGAGGGGCTGATAGTTGGTAGGCCTATTGAGGGGCCAGGTGAGTCCAGAGACCAGGGCCAAGTGTCTGAAAGACCTGGGTGAACCCAGCAAGTTGAGCAGAGTACAGAGGCCTAGTGAAGAGTCTGGCTGGGTCCAGGGCAGAAAGGGGTTGTGTAGCAAAACTTATGGGGGGCTCTGAACCTACAGAGAGAGTGACCCATGGAAGGGCCAAAGAGAGGGGACCCACTCTTGAGGGGGCTGACAGCTGGAGGACTGACTCTGGGAATTTTGACTAGCCTGTGTGGGGCCAAGGCCCAGGAGGGGCTGAAGGGTGAACACTGGTCTACACTATGGACGCTGCCAGTCAAGGGGGCCTGGAGTTCTCAACTGCCCCTGAGGCTTAGGAAAGGCTGAAGGTTCCTGGGGGGCACAGCCAAGGGAGGAGGGGATCAAGGGGCATGCACCCTGGGCCAATGATGGGACTGAGTGAGCTGGGGGGCCAGAAATGTAGGACTTAGATGGGAGATGGATCCAGGGCCAGGGGGTCTAATGGTTAGCAGTCCAGGAGGGGCATTGGACATGTAGGAGGAGCCCAGAGAGGGGCAAGCAAGATGAGGTAAGCCTGAAGACCGGTCCTGGGTAAAACCTAAAACTGCACCCTACTGGAGTTTATTGGTGTGGTGGGGTTGCCTGTGGTGGGGCAGCCTCAATGAAATGCCACACAAGGGCTGCTCCAGAGAAAGGTGTGGATAGGGCCTCAGAAAGCCTTGGCTCCCACTGCCTTGTGAGTGACTTTATGGGAGTATCACAGCCACCCTTGGAACCTCTATGTGAAAGCCAGCAATAGGTTGTACTTTGTATCTGATACCCAATACCACAGTTGGGTCCCCTGCCATGCATGTGTAGCATGGCAGGAAGCACAATTGCTGGGATCACAGATCAGTTCCCATCATGCCTTTAACTGAACATCTACCGGGGCCATACCTAGGGCCAGACTTCCTGTTTTCTTTCTCAACTAAAGAAAGGAAGTTCACTTGCATTGAGAGTGTGTTCCTTTCCAGTTTTTTTTCTCCTTCTGTGCAAAATCAGTGCACACTGTAACAGGAGGGCATCCCAGGGGTCACCATGATCTCCCCTGACACCCCTTACTGTGTCCAGTCAGTCTACAAAGCACCCTCAGTTCTCTCCTACCACGTCTTTGATGTCACATTTATAATAGGGAGGCTGCCTCTTCATCTCCCTGGACACTGTTTTCCTCCTGTACACTGGCCCTGCTTCTGGAATGGGTGCTTCTGTGCACCCCAACCTTATGGGCTATGTGTGGCTCCAACCACCCTTTTACCATGCTCCAAGCCTCGCTAATGTAACAGACATTCTTTAGTATCGCACTGCGCCTCCCTGACGCTCGGGTCGGCACACCCCCAACGTTGCATCCTCCCTGACGCTCGGGTCGGCACACCCCCAATGTTGCGCCCTATGAGGCCTCCTCCATCCCCTTATAGCCTCACCCAAGCCACAGGTATTAAACAGCAAACAAAACACAAGCCCCTGGGCTATAACATAAATTGCCACCACTCGGCTAAAACATCGCTCAAGCCACCCCAAGGGTGCTCCATCCCTCAGCCATATCAAGCTGCTCGTGCATTCAGGCCTCTTCTCTTTTCTCACTCAGGCAGAGCTCCTTCCCCATTGGCTGCCAGCAGGGAACTGCCTGTCTGGCCTCAGCCTGGGATTTATATAGGAACAAGGCCCTCCCCCTTCCGGTCAGCTGACCACTAGCAGGTGTGGGTCACTGGCTCCCTACAGTTGCCCTAGCAACCTGCACCTAGGCTCCTTCATTACTGCTCCAAAAGTAGCAGGCACCTTAGTGCCCTGCTACACACACATTACAGACGTCTTTGTGTTCCAAGTAAGCTCCTGAAAACTAGTACTCCCTTAAATTTGTATTTGAAAATGCATCCTAATCCTTCACTGAATACTTTTAGGATGAACAAGTTTTGCCCATCCTCTTTTTCTCTTGTTTTGGAGGTACTTAATTTTCCAAACTCCTACATGGGGTTTTCCTATTTAATAGAAGATAAAAAGCACCTGAAACTTAAAATGAACAGCAAAAATTTCACTTTGTAAAAAAAATATTTTTCTTACATTTGCCAATGTTTTTTATTTTTTAAAAAATGCCCGGTATATATGAACTATATCCATCACATAAATACGGTCTGTTTCATATTATGGCCCACACATGCTACCTGCAACATGTATAAGCGGCCATATTACAAAATACGTTATGGTGTTTCCAGTGACTATACTTTCATTGTCATAATTTAAGCTACAAACTTATGCCTATATTCAGAAGGGGTTTTATTTAATAATGCAAGAAGCAAGAATTTCTTAGGGTGATATCTTTTATTGGACCAACTATGTAGTTGGGATAAAGTTAGGCAAGCTTTCGAGTACAAGATATTCTTCATCAGGTCTCAGTTTGTTTTCAAAAAAATAAATAGCCCTTGCCCAGTTACTATTGAGTGTTAACATAATTGTATACATGGTGTCTTTATTTCTGCTTCTGAATGTATTTCTTACAGTTTTGATCATTCAGATTTGTCAAAAGATATAGCTACGTGTGGGATATAAAAATAAATATAAAAGATCCTTCTTGCTAAGATCCATTCAGCATACAGGAGGCAGTTTTCGGTATTAATATATTAAAATAAATCTTCTTAATAAAGAGCATACATATAGTTATGCAATTGCTGTGCCCCCAAGCTGTGGGAGCAGCTGGGTGGGGTCCCCAGGGGTGGGACTGAGGTCTGGTGACTCCCCTGCCTGCCCCTCTTCTGAGTGTCTTCAGGCTCTGGAGGGGCAGGTGGCAGAGCTCCAGGCCGAGATGAGCATGCTGCGGGGGATCTGGGTGGCGGAGGATGAAATTGATCTGTATTTCTGTTCTCTGAAGGGACAGGAATCCACCAGAGATACCCCACGTGCAAAATGTCCAACTAATCGGTGGCAGCAGGTTCTCCTGTCAAAGCCAGGGTAACTTGTACAACTGCTGTGCCTGCTCCCCAGACACCCCTTGGGAACAGGTATGCGGTCCTGGCTCCCCTGGAGGAGGAGGCAGAAGAGCAGATCCCCAGTCATTGATGCTGCTCGACCTATAACACTAGCGATCATCACCTGCTGGATTTCACTATCCAGCGCAGGGTGTCAAGGGCTTACAGCAAGACTAAAACCCTTGACTTCAGAAGGCCCAGCTTCAATGAACTTCGGAGATTAGTGGGGGAGGCACTGAGGGCCCAGAAGGTAGAGGAGATGGGAGTCCATGAGGGATGGTCATACCTTAAGGGGATGATCCTCTAGGCCCAAAAGGTAACAGTACCTGAGAAAAGCAAGGGTGATAAGACTGCTCAGAAACCTCCTTGGCTTAGCAAGGGCATTTAGCAATGCTTGAGGACTAAAAGAGGGGCGTACAACCAGTGGAAGAGAGGGGCTATCACCAAGGAGGAGTACTCCTCCTCGGCATGTGAGCGTAGCAGAGCTATTAGGAAGGCCAAGGCAGAGATGGGACTCAGGCTAGCATCCAGGATTAAGGACAACAAAAAGTCCTTGTTCAAGTACACTGGGAGCAAAAAGAGGGCACCAGGCAATGTAGGGCCCCTGCAAGATTCAAATGGTAATCTTGTGGCTACACCAGATGAGAGAGCTGATATTTTTAATAGTTTCTTTGCCTCTGTTTTCTT
>NW_017729007.1:11847278-11848363 GCF_001723915.1 Gavialis gangeticus | reverse complement strand
TCAGGCTAGATGATCTGTTCAGGCCCCTCCTGACCCTAGCGACTATGAAAAAAAAAATTGTAATGACTATAAATCCAGTATCCTGTATAATAAACATTAAAAAGATTGCATATCCTTTCACTGTCACATTATTTATTGTTCATTATCAAATTATATTGGGAATCCCTTTATTAAAGAATGACAACATTTTATTACTAAAGTAGTCGCTTTTCAGGTTCACAGATTACATGGATTCAGAGGTATATCCATGAATATGATATCCATCTAGAATACCTAATGCCCAAAGCTGAGGGCAAGATGCTGGCACCAGACATCCTCAAGAAGAAGCAATTTTCTTTGAGACTGTGATCTGAGGATACACTTCAGTGTGCGCACAATCAGATAGTTCAGTGATTTTTATTTATTTTTTTAAATAAGGGGAATAAATAACATATTACCGGAAAACCAAATAAGTATTTAATGCCATAGGTAATGTTGAGATAGTAGATAAAAGGACAATCTGTTAGAAATGTTAAAAAAATACATTATTTGCAGTAGTAAGTGGTAAATTAAGGCCTTTTATCCAACTTAAATATATTAACCAAGAGCTTAAACTAACTGAATATGAGTATGAGTCTCACTGATGTTTGCTGTCCTGCATCTAGGCAGCAAAATGCCTATATTTTTTTTTTTTTAATTCAGTATAAATTTGCCTTTGGGAGCCAATTCTTCAAGTAAGATAGTCTGGTTAATAGGTTTGGCAATAAATTTGTCAGGCAAGCAGAGACATATATAAAGCACAAATAGGTTGGGAAGACAGGTAAAATAACAGCTCAAGAAAGGCATGCCCCATGGGTGACTGACTCCAAGAGCATGGAAACCAGTCATGATGGCAACCCACAGAAACAGCCACAGGATCCTAGAAAACGAGGGTTGGAAGAGACCTCAGGAGATCACATCTAGTCCAACACCCCGCTCCAAGCAGGACCAGGCCCAAGTAGGTCATCCCAGCCAAGGCGTTGCCTGGCCGGCTCCCCAAGGATGGCGGGATGCTGAAGGTTAAACGCGCCGCATCAGACAAGGCACGACGGCGCCGGCAGACGTGC
>NW_017729007.1:11841968-11842278 GCF_001723915.1 Gavialis gangeticus | reverse complement strand
CAGGGGCCAGCGTGTGAAGTCCGGCCCCTGCGCACAGCCGCGCGGGTCGTCTGCCCGGGGCACCTCCTTTCACCCCCATAAGAAGCGGGAGGCGGGGAGGGGAGTGGCCTAAACTGCGCCGAGCACCCCGCCGTGTCCCGGGATGCCCTAGTGCCGCAGCCCCTCAGCATCTGCAGCCCCGCCCGGCGGCGGCGGTGTCAGGAGCCGGCAGTGAGCATGCCCGGCCCCGCCGCCTGCAGCCCAAGTTGCGCGGGGGCGCCTCATGCTCAGTGGCAAGCCTTAAAGGACCTGCCCCCCCCTCCCCGTCCCC
>NW_017729007.1:11822525-11841700 GCF_001723915.1 Gavialis gangeticus | reverse complement strand
CGGCTGGGCCCGCCGTGCCAGGTGACCCCCCCCGCGCCCCCAGTGCCCAGGCTGAGCCGCGCCCGCCCCGGCCGGGGGAGTCCGGCCGCCGCCGCTTATGCAACACATCATCGAGAACCACCCCGACATGGCCACGGCGCTGCTGGCGGGCGAGAAGCTGAAGGAGCTGATCCTGCCCGGGCAGCAGGATGAGCGGGCGGGCGCGCTGGCCGCGCTGCTGCTGCAGCTCAAGCTGGAGCTGCCCTTCGACCGCGTGGTCACCATCGGCACCGTGCTTGTCCCCATCCTGCTCGTCACGCTCGTCTTCACCAAGAACTTCGCCGGTAAGCACAGCGCGGCCCGCCCGGCCCGGCCCGGCCCGGCTCGGGGGAGGTGGGTACCCGGCGGCCCCGGGCTCCAGCGTGGCTCCCTCCCGGCCACACGCCCAAGGCCCCCTGGGCAGCTTGGCGTAGCCCCCCATCTCTGCCGCCCGCGACCGTGCCCTGCCGAGCCCCTCGGCCAACACGATCCGCCCCGTCCGGCTGCTGAGGGCTCCTTTAGACCCCTTCTCCCTCCCTGGAGTAGTGACCTTGCAAAGGACGCTAAGACCCCGTTAATTAATAGGCCCCGCATGAATAGAGGGACTGCCAGCTTCCAGTCTAGATGAAGCTACTGTTTTAAAAAGGAAGGGGCAGAAGAGACCAGAGCCATTGACTTCAATGAGCATTTTGGCTGGGGAGTAGGAGCCAGCCCTTATCCTCCTGTGAGTTTTATTGATTTTTTTTTCCCCTGATGGGAGAGTGCAAAGCCGGGTGTGAAGGGCCAGGCACTTGCAGAATTATGTTTTGTTTTTTTTAATGGAAGATAATTTTATAAGCCATAATGTCTTCTGGTTACCTCTGTATTCTTCCTGCTTGTAAGCTCTGGATTTGCAGGCTTGATTAGTGATTGTTACTGCATTGAAGTGGTGTGATATTTTGGGTGTCCAACTTCAGACACCTTCAGAGGACCTCAGGGCATCCTCTGACAAGTAGGCCCTTTACAGTGACTGGGTTTCAGAAGCCAGCATCACTAGTACCTTTTGAAAATCTTCATGCAGCTTGAAGGCTAGAGGGAAAGGAAAAAACCCAACCCTGAAGAAGAGAGGAGCCCAACTTGCAGTTCTGTGAGAGATCTGCAGGTCTTGGGTCTTGTGGGTGTGGAGGCAATCTTTGGGGGACAAAGGGGTAAGGGTGGGGCAACATGAGCTTGCTCCTCTCCTATCAGCACTCTACTCGCATGCAAATAGCAGTGAGCCACCTCCTTGCCTCCAAATCCTGTCAGAGAGCCATGTGGCTATGGCAGAGGGAGGCTCAGGTCCACAGTGGATGGCCTTCAGTGTTCTTGTGAGTCTAACTAATCTGCTGATTTCAACCACCCCATGCTTTTGTTTTCCCTCCTGGCTCAAAATTTTTCTACCTTGAAAAGAAAATCTGCCCTTAACTCTGCAGTTTGAAGTTATTTTGCCCTCTGGATGGTTTGTGTGTGGGATGGTCCTAGAAGAGCCAAATGACTTTTTTGTGTGCCAAAAACAAAATCATTGGAGCCAAGTCAGAATGTGTACGCTACGTTCATCTTTGATCACAAAGCAGTAGCTTATGATGAAAGTATAGATCTTAACTACAAAGAACATCCTTATATCATTTTGGGAAAATACAGAGCCATGTTTTTATCTGGGGTTTCTGAGACTCTCAAACCTATAGAATGAAAAAGAAAACTAAATGATGCTGCAGGTGAAAAAGAAGACAGTGAAAATAAACTTCAATACATGCTCCTTGTGGAGTTGACGTAATTAAATAGCATTTTTGTTGGGTGCCAAGTCAGGATCTGCCTCATCCTGTGGGGACTCAATCCTGCTCCCATTGAAGTAATGAGCAAAGCTCCCATTATTTTTAATGGAAGCTGGATCGTACCCTGGTATCTGTTACCAAGGATGTATTTACTCAGACTTCATTGCAAAATTAGATGCGTCCAGAGAGACTGTATGTTGTTTTGCCTTTACTAATGATGTTAGTCCTACTGAATGCATGCCTTGCTGCGAAGTGACATGTATTAATGCATTGCTCATGCTGGTATCAGGTGTCGCTTTTTTTCTTTCACTGACATTTTCTAAATCGAGTTATGCTCTTTGCTTTGGATGCTTCTCTTTACTTCCTTGAAAATTAGATAGTAGATGTGGAAAGTCCATGCTGGGTGATTTTTTTTTTTCCTGTGCCATAGCTGCTCCTGTGCTACAAAGGGTCTGCAGGTTCCCAAATTCTGCATTGTTCCCTTGCATGCATCTTGATAGTATTGTAGAATAAGAAAAGAGAACTAATGCTTCCTATGAATTGTGATTCCTGTAATAACTTCCACAGCAAGCCAGTGGCATCTGACTAAATGGAAAGGACCCAGTGAGACGGGTCTCTCCAGAGTCGGCCTCATCTTATGCCACAAATACTTGTAGAACACTTGGAACAAAGCGGTGCATGTAATCAAGAAGATATAACTGTGTTGTGAGCCAAACACAGTAGTTTCTTGTAACATTTAATTTAGTGTAGGAAGGGTGTGTGTGTCTAATATGGAGAGTGAATCTGAGCCCCAGAGACCCCTTCGCATCCCCTTTATTCCTATATTCATGACCTCACATGCAGTAAATAGGACCTAAAGCCTTTATGCAACCTAGTGATAACAATGCACCAAAACAACTATTTGACTGGGCAGCTGGCTCATGCAGTAGAAGTGATCTGCAAAAAGGAATATAGGAATAAAACCTAGGTTTCTCAGTATTCACACTATTTCTTTTGGTATAGGAAATGAATACAGAGAATCACAGGTCTATGTTAGATTAAAAGACAAATCACTATTGTCATGACATTTTATGATAATGAAGGTTAAAAGGAAATAATCTCTTGGCAATCTGAAATTGTGTGAGCCATAGCATAATTTATTGTGAACTGTAGTTCTTTTAAGGGTAGAGAAAATTCTTCTATATTTTAATATTACTGTTTTCATTTCATGAGCTAAATAATAGCTTTAGGTTAGAATTTTTGCTAGCTATTTACATAGTTTATTTTTCACTTGTACTAATATCTGAGTGCTTTTATCTTTACATCATTGAGAAATAAGAATACTATTTACCATTTTAATCATTGTATTAGCATATAAAGAAAGATGCAGTAGTTTAGCAGGCACTGACATAAATTGTATGCTAATTAGCTTACCAGAACAAAATGTAGGTAAGCCTCATACCTCATGAACAGGTTTCAGTATGAAGGAGTATTTTTATTTTTAAAGAAGTATCTATATTGTCACTCTGTGAACTGTGACTTTGTATCAGGCAGAGACTGCCATCTTGGTTTGATTTTGCAGATACAAGAAGCTGTAATGAAAGCAAGGCTTTTGAGGGCTTAAATAATAATTTCCCCAAGCTTTAGTGCTAGATGGCAGGGCATCTGAGATGAAAGTCACCTCTGTGCAGAGTGGCAGGACAGTACCTATGTACATTTTCTATATGCTCTTGAGAATTACATTCCGGCCCTATTGAAGTTTCTGGGAATTTTGCTGTCAACTTCACTGAGACTAGAATTTTACTCAAAAGGTTAAGGTTGGGAGTTCAGTGAGGTATAGCTCCTGCACTGGTTTTGTGAAGTGGAGCAAAATTCATCCTTGGTTTATGTTCCTCAGGGCATGTTTCAGGAGAGACATGCAGAGCCTTTTGATCATATCTGGTATCATTTACATTTTAGTTGATGACCTTCTCAAGTATTAATTTTTTTCCCCAAACAAATTATAATGATTCCTAGAAAGCAGTCTCCCTGAAATGTCAGTAAAATGGATATATATGGCACAAGATCACTATAGTGATAATACAAAGGCCTCCAAGAAAGATAGCTCTTAAAGTACAAAACTTTTTGGAAGCTCAAGAGAGAAGTGAGAACCATCTGAGCCCTCTCCCCCTTCTATGAAACTCATCCTTTCCATTCCAAGCATATGAAAAGATTAGATTTCACACAGAATCTGACTTTGCCCCTATACAAGTGAGCAGGCACCTTCCTTTGACTTCAGTGGGCATATGACTGGGCCTATTATTTTGAAGATTTGTCTTCTAAAATTGCAAAGCATTCCGCGGTAAGGGAGCGAGTGGGGCTGGAGGAGGGGTAGATGCTGCCCAGCCGGGGCAGGGCATGTGACAGAGCCATGAGCTGTTTGGGGGCTCCTGAGTGCTGCTGCCACCCAGCCCGAGCACAGTCCCAGCCCAACCTCCCCCTCCCCACTCCTGCCGGGAAGAGCCCGGCACTGCCCCAGCCTGCCCTCATCCTGCGCACAGATCCAGGAGGGGCACACGCCCCCATGGCTCCCCTAAGGGTGAGTGCAGCAATGGGAGCTGCTCTCTACCCCTCCTCATGCCACCCAGATAAGCCGCTCATGGCACCATCCCCCGCCCCAGCTGCGCAGCGCCTGCGCCAGCCCCCCTCCTCCCTCACTGTGAGGGCCTCAATCTGCCCCCACACCTCCCTTCCCTCCCCACACCCCTCCCCCACAACAGACTTATCAGCCAGATGCTGATTTCCAAGCTGCCATGCTGTATATTGGCATTCGGATCAATATCAGTCGATATGGATTGTTCATAATCGGTATCGGCCCAAAAAGTCTTTATCAGTGCATCCCTAGAAATACATCTTGTATCTGATAATTTTTTCATCCTTCCATCCACCTCTGAATTTAGCCATGGAACCAGCTGACCCATACCTCAACCCCAAGTAGGATATGCTTAGTAAATAGTTACATGCCCAGAGGACAATTTCTACAAAATACTTTATCCTTAGGTCAGTTTGCTTTGTGACCAACTTCAGTGTTAAAAGAGAGGGCTACAAAGTTGCTTTTGAATAAAGCTAGTTACAGTGGGCATGCCTACACATGCAATTAATGTGAAGCAATAAATTCTGGAGCTTATTGCTCCAGGCTATGCCGTTTGAACATGCACCCAGGATCACAGTGTGTTGAGCCAGGTGGGATCAGTCCTGGCTGGCAGAGACCCCGGGGGGTCAGTCTGCAAGCCCGAGGCTGTTCGACTCCAGTTCAGTATGTTATGGAGGGGCTGGCTAGGGCACAAGGGTCTTCCAGTGTGGGGCTAACTGACAGGGGCAGCATTTACACGTTTGTTGCTGTGGCGTAAAAAACTCTACAGCAGGATAGTACTTGTATTTAGTTCTTGTATTTAATTAGTACTTGTATTCAATTAGTTTACTCCAGCCTAATAGGGATGCACGTGTAGATGTCCCACATTTACTGCAAAGCTGGTTAGTCTACTCCCCAGTAAATGTTTCATGTAGACACACCCAGAAATGCCTAATACTCCCAGATGCTGCTAACCCACTTTTAAATGAAGAGAAATATGATCCTCTGTTACAGTCTTAGGTAGGGCGGTGCAAAATTTCACCAGGTGTTTTATTTTGAAGATGTTTTGAGCTCAAAACAGCAAATTCAAAATGAAACAATAGCCTTTGAAATGAAACAAGGGCAATCAAAACATTTTGAAAGTTTCTAAATATTTTGAGTTTTGAAGCTGGGGTTACTTGGCTTCAGTGCTGATCCCAGCTGGCATCCAGTGCAGATCTGGGGGCTGGGCCCCCCTCCCAGGAGGATTCTGGCACATCCCCCAGCCTCCTGGGGGTGTAGGCCCCTGGATCTGTGTGCCACATAACAGCATGCTGTTGCTGCTGGCTGGGACCAGCGGCAGCACCAATCTTCCTGGCGCTCAGCATGGGCTGCGCCCAGTGCTGGTCCTAGCCAGCAGCAGCAGCCACCTTGTCATCCGGCAGGTATATTGGGGACCCACCCACACCCCTGGGAGGGCTGCGGGGCTGTGCTGGACTCCTCTCAAAGGTCCGGGCCCCCGATCTGCCTGCTGCATCACAGGAAGCTGCTGCTGCCCCCGGACCCGGCACTGGGCGCAACCTGTACCCAGTGCCGGGAAGACTGGTACTGCTGCTGGCCCCAGGCAGCAGAACCAGCCTCCTGTCATCTAGCAGGCAGATCAGGGACCCGCATCCCTGGGAGGAGTCCAGCACAGCCCCTGCAGCCCTCGTGGGGGTATGGGTGGGCTCACATTTCACCGTTTATACAGCTGCACGTGTCGCAGCACATTGCAGATTAATAGAGTCTTCTCCAAAGTGGCAGATCTCCAGCGTATCAGGGGACCAAAAATCTGTAAAATTCCCATGGTTGACTTGTATAATTTTATTTTTGCAAAGTGGTTTAAATATTTATTAAGTAATATTCCACTGCGTGGGTGAGGCCCAGCATCAACATTCTCATTTGTGTCCATGAGAGATTTGCTGATTGAGGGAAAAGCAGGCCTCAAAATGGAATGCTTTCTAGTTTGTTATACTCCACTTTCGATTGTCAAGGCATTGAAATATTTCATTTCCAGTCTTTCAAAGAAATCTTTAGGATGGATGAGGTCAATTTTCACGTGCTGCCAAGTCACATCAGTTTTCATAAAACATAATATCCAGTGCTTTTTCATCACAGTGAATGATTGTTTTCATGTTGCAGGCAACTATTAAATATCAATTTTCCCCCTCAAAAGCTGTAAAATACTTCTAATAAAGCAGAAAGTTGGCAGTCACTTGATTTACATTTTAGTCAAAAAGCCAAGTTTTGGCATTAGTTTTTTCTTTATTAAATTAAAAAGCAGTTCCTTCAATATATCAAAAATTGCTCACAAATACTGTATTTCTATGTCTCTTAGCAGTTACGTAGCTCAGCCCTCTACTACCCTTCTGCTACACAATTCTCATGAGGAAATAATGGAAGGAGACAGTAAGTTAAATGACCAATGAGTCAGTTCAAGTTTTATGTTTTAATTCCTGATTTGTAATCATTTCTGCATAAATTATGCTTATTTTACTGTGTAGTGCAGTATATGCATGAGTTCAGTGTCTCTTTATGCATCTCATTATCTACAATATGTTTTAAGTAGTGTATGTTGAGGATTTATTTAATAAATAATGAAGTTTTATTTGGTATCTCTGATCAACTTTTCCTACTCACGTTTTTGCTTCCAGATGTGGGCAGTGTATGTTACACCCACACAGTTATGCATAGAGTGGCTTTCAAGAAGTATTTATTTTCAGAATTTCTCTCTGACTGCACTTGGAGCAGCATATAACAGTACAGTGGAAGAGAGGTTTTTTTATTTTTATATTGTATTGTTAAGAATACTGTGCCAGATTCTGTCATGGGTACATGGAGGCATAACTTAGGGGTAGAAATTGGCACCTAGGGTGACATTCACTCCCATACAAAAGAATTGTATAAGCACTTCAGCACTATTTAAGGCCTAACTGTTATTAGACTGGACCCTTATTCTGCAAACAGGATGAAATGAAGAGTAATGGATTTAAGCGCATGCTTAAGTGCTTTGTAGAATAAGACCATTATGGAGAATGTAGATGGTAAAAGCCTGCACAAGGCTGCTTTTACTCCTCTGGTTTGGAAGGATGAGTGGGGAACTTTTTATCTAAGACCTAAAAATAATTTTTGACTTATAGACAGATGCAAGACAGCTTTATTCAGCAAGAAGTGCATAATTCTCTAGCTGAATTCTTCATTAAATTAAAACTAAATCCAAGGAACTGATTGAAGCTTATATTCTGTAACCATCCTAGTGCAATTTCCAGAGGCTCTGTACACATCTACCCTTGGTTCCATATTTTAGAAAATTCATCCTGTCTTCTTGTCTTGAGATCCCTCTCTGTGTAGTTCACAACTTCATCCTTTCAAATGTCTTGCACACAATGAAGACCAGAGGTGAGTGAGATTTAGATGAACACACACCTAGAGCCAGTTGAAAGAATTCTCATGGATAACCTACATTATTCATTTATCTCAGCGCTAGCTTCTTCCTTAATCAAAAGGAAAACTGGGGTTTAAGTACCGTTACACTTAGGATGCAAGTGCTAGGAAAGTGGTTGCATTTTTTTAAAGCAACCCAAGGAGGCTTGATACCTTTTTCCTATTAGCTTTAATTGGAATTGGGCATCTATATCCATAGGCCAAGGGTGGCCAGAGTTAATTACCCTGGGAACCACATCTGATCCTCCACTGACGTTCAAGAGCCAGGGTGGGGGGCAGGGAAGAAAGGGTGCTGAACAACCTGGAGTGTAGATGACACCCCTCTGCACCACTGAGACTCTTCAGTTTTCCCCATGGGGAACATGCCCCAGGGTAAGCAATATGGCTACAGCCCCCAGCCCAGCACCTGATCTGGCAGTCCCAGAGGGAGAGAAAGGGAGGAGGGCAGGCTCAGGGCACGCTCCCCAGGGAAAGCCGGAGCGGTGGGAGGTGCTGGGCTGCACTGTCCTCTGGAGCTGAGAAGTGGGCAGGGCCTTGGCCAATTTCTGGAGAGGCACAAGTACTGTGCCGGCAAGCTGCATGCAGCTCACAAGCTGTGGTTTGGCCACCGTAGCCATAGACCCTAATAAAACTCAACTTTAAAAAGGTTTAAAGCTTTAAAAAGATTTCTTTCTCACAGACATACTACATTGGTAAACTGTGAGAGCAGCACTGCACCCAGGCTCTTGTTAAGTACTTGTCATTCATATGGCACAGTTGCTACTCCTGGGGCACATCAAGTGCAGAGCCATTTATGTGTATGTGTAAGTAAATATTTCCAAGCCATTTAGGGGGTTGAGATGCCTTGCAGGATCCAGTGATATGAAGATACCAGTTTGGAAGGGATACCAGAGCCTTTTCCTAAAGCATAGAGCGGAAGCAGTGAGCAGAACAGATCAGGAGGGTGAAAAGCTATCCCCAGTGGAACTGTGTTGCCCTTAGTGCATCTCTTTGTTGTGCTTATGCTGTGATCATAGCACAGCTTTAGCGTGTTGCAAAAGCAGTCTCTGTACATCTGCAGTGGCTAGTTTTGTGGAAGTCACTAGTCCGGACATTTCTAGGTGTTCTTTTCAACAGTGATGAGAAAAAAAAACCCTACTCAAAAGAATTAAAATAATTTACCCACCTTAGGAGCTTATTATATGTAGGGATCTACTTGATTCTCAATTTCACAATTTTCACAGAACCAGCAAAAAGGCAGTTTCCACAGTCACCATGAAAACTGGTGTTCCCCACAGTTTTGTGTGGAATCAGGGTGGGGGAAAAAACCCTTATTAAATATAAAATACTGGCTCCCCAGTGGGAGACAGCAGCTGCTGCGACCCAACCTCACAGCCTGCTTGGGGGGAAGCTGCTGGCAGGCGTAGGAATAGCCAAGATGACAGCTGTGCCACCCCTCCCACCCCACCCCCCACTGCTTATTGGCAGAGAGGCCTACATTTTGCATGGTCCTGCCCCTCTCCACCAATCAACAGTGAGGGGCAGGGCTGCATGAAGGACAATCCTCTCTACCAGCCAGCAGTGTGGGGAAGCTCACCGTGAAAAGACCGTGAAAATGGTGCTGGGCACTGCAAGCTGCCTGTGATTTTTACTTTCCCTCTGCACACTAAGTAAATCCCTAATTATATGTCATATTTCTTTTTCTAAATGGAAAGTATTCTTGAGTTATGCTGTGACAAAAACCCAACTTTTATACTTACATTCTCCATAAATGACAATAAATAATGCAGTACAATCAAATCTCATGTTTCACATAATTTTTCACACTTGATTCTGCTTGAACTGTGAAGCCAGCATGGCCTGCATATAACAAGTTGTACTTGCTGTGTCATAGGTTCCTGCACAATCCCAATTTATTTATAGGCATTCCTGTGGCAGGCATGTGGTTGCTTTGGGGTTTCCATCATTGAAGGAATTTTTTAATTGGCAAAGATTTATTTTATTGATTTCATTTTTCTTAATTTCAGGAAATAGTTTTTTTTCCTTGTTAGGTAAAATTCACACCCTGCAAAAGGCCTGTGTCCTGCTGAAGCCCTCAGATGACGGCTCGACTTGGAAGTAGATACTTCACTAGTCTCTTCCTTGGGTCTTTTGTGGGTGAATTTCTCCTGTTAAATTCTGAGTATTGATTTTTCTTCCAAAATATCAGCTCTGGTTCTAAACTAATTGAAATTGTCCCTTTAATTTTAATATCATGGGAAGCAACATTATATGAAGAAATGTACATGTGAGAATGAATGTAACCAGTGTCTCTTCTGCCCAGTGGTCTCTTTTTTCTCCATGAGTTCTATATAGCAGAGGAGGAAATGACTGAAATGAGATTTAGTAGTACATCATCATGGAATATATATGTACAATTATGTTATCACCATCCAACCTGGACATCACACATTGCATGATAGCTCATTATTGAGAAAATGTCACCCCATAAAGCAGCCTAAGTATTTCTGGCACTCCCTACAGCAAGTTGTCATTCTGAACTAACCCTATCAACCAGACCTTTTATTTTTCAATGAGGACCCAGATGTAGGTATTTCTCTTCCCTGAGTTAAGGTGACTACACTGGGGGAGGTCTTAAAAGGCACTATTCAGGCCTTTCAGCCTTAGCCCACTGGTAAGTGAATTTTAGCAAGCACTGTATAGTTAATTTCAGAAAAAAAAAGTGATGCCTGTGATATATGGTTAATATTTTTGTGCAAATATACACATCTGTTTGGGAGGCTTTAATTTATAATTGCATGTAATATAAGGTTATTTTGTGTAGATTGGACATGTATGCAAATACAGCAGCAGCATAACAAGGGAAAGCTTCCATATTTATAAATATGGGGCCTCTTTCTGAAGCCTTTATTTTGCAGTTACACACATGGGTAGTCTAATAGCTAGTAATCATGAGAGCTACTTATGACATCCTACCTATCTTGGGTAAGGTGTGTAGAATTAGGGGCATTATTAACAATCAGGTAGTCCCTTTTCTTGGTTTTATTTAACAGATTCTTTTTAAACAGGCACACTGGATCCAGAGAAAGGGAACTAGAGATCTATACCTAGCCTTGTTCATCATGGGGATATTGCGCCTCAGAAAGACAAACTGAACCATCAGGCATGAAGTCCTTATTCAAACTGAAAAAAATATTTTTCAGTAGAGGTAATTTTTTTAAATTTTATTAATAATAAAAGAATGTTAGTGACAATAATACTTAATGCTTACAGAGCTCAGAGCTTGATCCTACCAACACTTACACGTTTAATTTTACTAATGTAAGTGGACCCATTGAATTAAATAAGTCTACCTGTGTAAGTAATGGTAAGGAAGTGCATTGTACAGCACTAATTTTACAACTGTTCTTCCAGTATACTCATTGAAATTTTGAGATCAGTGAAGTCAATGGAAGTTTTTCATTAACATCAGTGGAACCTAGATTACACCCAGAATTTGTGTAAATGTTATCTTAAATAATAGAATTATGTATAATTTCTATGCATATTACTAATAGGTATGGAAGATCTGATGACTGGTTAAGTAGTATATCTTTTCTTTAGACTAAATTTTTAACTTGAGTAACGTAAATATTTTTTTTCCAGAGAGAAGAGGATCCAGAGCCTTTTTCTCTTTTTCCTTTGAAAGTTATTTAAAAGCCCCCAAATAAATTAGTTTGTTTCTTAAAAATAAAATATTCTTGTTACACACATTCTTGTGCTTTTGTTCCTGAGTTATGTACGCAGGGTGTATGGGACATGCGTCTGTTTGCGTACAGATATGTCCATGCTGTGAAGTATTGTGGGTTATTCTCTGTGTCCTCCTTGGGATTCTATTTTAGACTGATAGTGTACAACAGTGGGCTCTAGTAGCTAAATTCCTAGAGTCCGGTTTACCTGTTAGAAACCTGTGTTTCAAGAACCAAAACTCCTATTTTTCAATGTTACCTAATGCATATGTATAATGAACACTGTCTTTAAAACCCCGGTTCTTTACAGTATTTCTTAAAGTCTAAGGGATTTGCATTGTGGAATATATTTATGTAGGATGGGTTTGACCCTGAAAGATTCTGAGCAATGTGGAGGTGCTGTGTTCCTTCACTTCTCACTGTGTGCAGCTCCTTGTTTCAACACACAGCCTTGAATCATTTTTTACACACACACACACACACACTAATTGTAAGTACATGAATGATTCCATTGGTTTCATGAATCTGTAGTTGTCTGACCTTGTCTAGACCTCAAACTCACTGTGCCCAATAGCAGCACCCTGAAATGCCCCACGCTTCTCCTTGCTTGCTAGTTTCCCAGTGCAAGCTGTGTAATCATGTCAACAGCAGAGAGAGGTGGCCACACTTCTTCTAGTTAGGGGATAGCATGCCCAGTACAATGGGTTCATAGATTGCCAATGTAGTAAGTTTGCAGTGTAGACATAGCCCAAGTTGTTGAATGGGCCTTAAAACAACTATCTGTACAAGCAACAGTAACTTTTGCTCAGTACTAGCCAGGACAAGAATATGTATCTTACTTTTACTTACTTTTAAATTATTTATTCCTACTTTCTTTGTTCCTTCTATCTTTTTGTTACAACTGATTGTTTGATCCCTTCCCCTATTATTGAGTCTTTGTTGAAGAATGCTGAATTCTTGCAAGTTTAATTGGACAATTATGATGGATGATTGTTTCTCAGGGTTCTGAAAAAAATGAATTTATACAAGGTATACATTTTTCATTAACAAGGTTTCTAGCCTACTTTTGTTGAATGCACTATTTTGGAGGTGTATGTCAAGTAAGTAGAAAAGGTTATTTGTCTTATGCAAACAGTGGTAGGTGAAAAGAAATATATTAATACTTTTCAGGATCTCCAAAATAGTACAGTTAATGTATTTTAAATATGTAAATTACTTTTGATTCTTGCTTATAACATTTTAGAAGCCTGAAATTGAAACACCTAAGGCTGCAGTCCTTCAAAGAGTAATGTAAGTGTTTAACTTCATGCACTATAGGTAATCCCATTGGCTTCAAAGGGACTAACCAGCATACAAAGTCAGCCCCATGCTTCAGTCACTCCAGAAGCAGAACCTAAATCCAGTGCTGATTCTTAAAAAATCGATGTTTATTATTATTTTTTGGTGGAAAAAAAAGAAATGCTGTTTATTTTAAGCAAAATTTTCTGTTTTGAAGAAATGTTTGTAAAACTATATGCATTTTGTGAGTGGATACAAGAACAATGGAAAAAGAATTGGGCCTGTCATCCTATACTTCTTAATATAGACAGAGAATTGGACTTAGACAAGTTTTGGCCTGAAAATCACCCTTTATGTTGATATAAACAGAGAACAGATGCATGCCAACATAAGTTCCTTGAATCTGGTGTAGAGGAAAATGAGTAGAATTATACCCATGTAAGTGGAATACATTCATAGCTATCCAAGAGTAACCATTTTTTCTTATGCCACTGATTCTCAACCAGGGTGCTATGGCACACTGGTCTGCCTTGACATCCTTTCAAGGGTGTCACAAGGTGCCATACAATGTTAGATGTGCAAGTGTGATTCACAAGATAAACCCAGAGACTTCAAATAGGAATCTATAGTGTTAAAACCTTTTGTGCTATTGTGATCTTTCTGAGTTCTTTGTACAGAAGAATTGCTCTTCTACTTTTCTATAGTCAAAAAATGAACAAAAACTAGAGGTGACAGTTTCCAAGCAATGTCTCGAGTCTGAAAAGGTTCAGAACCACTGTCTTAAGCAAACTGTGTCATTCTTTCCTGCCACCTCGTGGTAAAGTTTTGCAATAGTTCCTACTGTGAACCACTACTGGGTGATTGCCTTCTCATTAGAACTTTAAACAAAGTACTCAAGACTTTTTTCTTCCTCTCTCATTATTAGCTGTGTAGTGTTGCTAGTGCAAAATGGCCACTTTGTTACATTCTAGAAAAGGTTTCATTCAGCAGTGGATGAAGTGAGCCCTGTATAGTTGGGAGGCCATAAATAGGAGTTGCACACTTGGGATGAGTATAGGATATAACCTAGAGTTTGTATAGTGCGGTGGGTTCCACCAAGATGAAAGTAGCAGAATTTATTTTTAAAAGATGTACTATTTTTCTGTACTTTTAGCCTGACAAACACAGCTGTAAAAGATTTTTTTAAGTGGTTTAGTGGAACAATGCTACATGTATACATATAGGAATACAAAATTCTTTGCCAATTTAACTTTGCTGATGTATGACCAGAAACATTCAATGGTATCTGCCCAATTCTTCCTTACTTTGTTTATGTGCATGATCTCAGGACTTCCACAGTAACTTATGAGTAAAATGAGCAGGCTTTGACCCATCTTATGTCAGTTGAAAAGGTCAAGTGCACGGTGGTCAAGAGCAGCAGTGTTTCAAATTATTCATATTTCTGCAAGAAGTGTCAATGGAAACACCTACTAAAACTTAGCAGCTAGACTGTGCAATATTATATAATAAGGAGTTGCAGGAAGGTCCCACACAATGGCATTTTCAGTTATTTTGAAGGAACACTGCCCTCTGTGGCAGTGGGTTGCGTAGACAAAATCAAAGGCAGAATTTGTTCCTAGGTATAAAAAGTAGTTTTCTATTAGAACGATTGTGTTTAGCATTGTTTGCTGGCATGCAGTTGGTGAGATTGTATAGGTGGAACTGAGAGCAGACTTATAAATCTCTTAATGAGATTTTATACTAAATATGTACGGTGTAAGAGCTTGTTGTGGGCCATTACATTTAAATGCAAAAAGCTTTAGCTGCTGGCTGTATAATCCACCGCATAAGCTAGTGAATTGAAGTGGTAGGTACGTGGGTATTAGATGCAAATATACATATTTTTCGTGTCACTTATTGGGAATTGGCAAGAGATCTTTTGACCGTTGATAACCTTGCTGTTCCTTCTGTTTTAAGATGGTGAATTTCTACCACTCTTCCTGCCCATGAGTGCAGCCAGGAAAAAGCACAGAGGGATGGTGGTATCTGCACATTATCCATGCCTAGACAAATCTGCTGCTTATCTACATGACCAATTACATGACCATAGCAGGATCAGTTAATACACAGGGAGAGTCACCTCAGTCATTCCCAAAAAGCAGTATTTGAAAATCCCCCCTTCATCCAGTGTTCTTTTAAATGCATGTTCCTAAATGGACATGTAGGAACATGGTGCTTCATGCAATTACTCAGCTGATGTTTTTCACCACAGAGAGGACTGCATTTCCTGGTGGCTGGAGTAATTACTTGGAAAAAATGTTTCTGAAGTGCTTTGAAAATGTTAAGGCTAATACATAAAGCTATAAGCCCAAGTTACTGCATTACATGCGGTGGTCATCCCAGTGCTGAAGCTGCCATTATAACATTCTCATAGCCTTTTTTTGTAGGAATTATGTTTCTTACCTCTAAACAGAACTTTTTAAAACAGAATATGTGTTTCTGTGCCTCTTGAAAACTAAACCTGAGCAATTTCACCAAGTAGCCTGTTCCCTCACCATTATGACATATTAACTTTTGTTTTAAATGATAGCTGTAGGTGCCTGAAAATAAAACAGAACTAACTCCAGCAGTCTTCATTGTATTATCATTCTTTAATCCAGATACATACTATTGTTATCTTTCATAATTATCATTTATAAGAACTTGATTTTTCCTAATGAGTACATTTCAGAGAGAGGAGAATCAGGTCCATTTGTTGCCTCTGCTGTCATGACATGATTACGTATGTCTGTCTTGGTGACACATGGTCCATCAGCCCTGATGTTCTAAGTCTGGAAAGTAGATTAAGTCAAACTCATTCCTAAAATTGCTTCACTAAAACTAATGGCATTGCACTAAAGGGAACTTCTACACAAAAGTTTCAGAAAATATATTTACAAGAACTTTAGTGGGCTCTACACATAGTTTGTTCCTTGATGATAATATACTATGATAGATGATGAAATCATGTCCCCTATTGAAGTCAATGGCAAAGCTCCCAGTATGGAAAGCTTCAAAATGATTCATTTTGAAGTATTCTTTTCAAGTGAAGATCTCAGAATTAATTATAATATTATCATACTTTGTATTTTATGCGAGTAAGTAACATTTATTGCCATTTCTCACCACCACTTTGTTCCATGTTTCAATGTGTTACTCAAGGAAAAAAACCCTTACTAGGTCATCATGTTACCAAAAAGGAGTATATGCACATACATTCAGATGCTGCCAAAGCACATGCAAACCTTGGTTTTCTTTGCATAGCAAAGTATGTCGGGCAAGTTGTTTGTGTGCTACTGTAGAAAGGGTTAGATCAGTGAGAACCAAGCACTTTCGCAGGAGCGCTACAAATTAGTCTTGTAACCTCCCTGAGCACCAGTCCAATCCCCTTCCAATGCCTGATCTGCTGCTCTGTTTTCTGCTTCCTTACCAGCCTGCTGTTCTGCTTTCTGCCTCCTGCCCCATGCTTCCTGCCTGATCTGCTGCTCTGTTTTCTGATCCCTGCCTTATCTAGCATTTTGTTGCCTGTCCTCCTCCTCCCCTTCCCACCAAATCTGCCGCATGCCATCTCCAAAGGCTGCTTGTGCCAGTTCGGGCACTTGTGCTGCAGGTTGGTCACCTCCAGATTAGAGCATTTTTTCCATGTGCACCATGTGCTTTTCAACTCCTTAGATGGAATCCTTCTTCACTAAAGTGAAACGCATCAAGGAATCTGCTGGTTTTGAACAATTCCACACCCATCAAAATTTCCCCCAATGCCCACTGGCTCCAGTTTGAGTGCAGACAGTATGTTCATAATGGAAACAAGCTTGGTGTTTTGGGGACACTAAATTCAACAAATAAAATACATACTTAATGGGGGTCTTATTTTAGAGACTTCTTTTCAGAGTGCCTGTCAGAACTAAAAAAAAAAATACTCCATTTGCTATATTTGCCACACATGCAAACTGACAGGGATAAAACATAACTTGTCTCTTCTAAGACCATGTCTAGATGAAGTCTGCTGTTGACAAAACTCCATTAGGCTGTATAAAATGTTGTAATGTCAATGCTGCAAAATTTTTATTCGTAAATATTCACAGTATTAAGTACATTGTTAATAGGCAAGATGTTCCATTTGTTTGTCTCCATTTAAACCAGAAGTTATTTGGAGTAAATTTAACATAATACAACCATAAGTTTAACCTCTCTACTGTGTCCAACATTGAATTTATTAACAAAATTTTACAGGATTTGGCCCATTGCCTTCAGCTGCAACTAATTTGGTTTTATTTATAGGAAGGGGGAAGAATTCACCTAGACAGGTCCTATATTGTATTGCTTTGTTGAGGGAAGCCCTGTCATTCCAATATAATAATTGTGGCTTTTTTTTACTGTACAATTATTACAATTGCAATAATTGTACAGTAGGCAAGCCAGTCATTTAGCTTTTCAAAGTTCAGTGCATTCCAAGTAATATCCAGTACAATTTTTCTAATTTTTATGGACAGATTTAAATTTTTAGCTTCATTCTACCCTCTTCAGGCAGATAGTTTTTCCTGGGGGCATATAAGCATGAGCAATGCAGAGTATAGCTATCCAAGGTATTATGAACATGAGTATCATGTAGAGCTACAGTAAAGAAAAATTGATATAATTTGAAATACTTATTCTCCAGAGTTCCTTTTGTAGGTTAAATGCACAGCAGTGACTTTTCTCTCTGTTATGCAGAGGAGCCAATATACTGTTACACACCACACAACTTCACCCGCGACCAAGCCTTGTATGCCAGAGGATATTGTTGGACAGAACTAAAAGATGCCTTGCCAGGAGTTGATGCCAACCATTGGCCCTCCTTGTTTGAGCATAAGTTCCTTCCTTATGCACTGCTAGCTTTTGCTGGTATAATGTACATTCCAGCTCTTGGCTGGGAGTTTCTGGCCTCCACCAGACTGACTTCAGAGCTTAATTTTTTGCTTCAGGAGATTGATAACTGCTACCACCGTGCAGCAGAAGGGCGTGCACCAAAAATAGAGAAACAAATTCAGTCCAAAGGCCCAGGAATCACGGAGAGAGAGAAGAGAGAAATCATTGAGAATGCAGAGAAGGAAAAAAGCCCAGAGCAGAACTTGTTTGAAAAATACTTGGAAAGAAGAGGGAGAAGTAACTTTTTAGCTAAACTTTATCTTGCAAGACATTTATTTATAATATTTTTAAGCATTATACCCATCACATATTTATCCACCTACTATGCTACCCAGAAGCAAAATGAGTTTACGTGTGCACTAGGGGAACCTCCGGACAAAACAAGCAGCTCCAAATTGCACATCCGCGTGAACTGTAAACTGCCATCAGTCCAGCTCCAGCGTATAATTGCTGGAGTGGACATTGTCCTCCTCTGCTTTATGAACTTAATCATTCTTATCAACTTAATTCACCTCTTCATATTCCGCAAATCCAACTTCATATTTGATAAATTGAACAAGGTGGGGATAAAGACCAAAAAACAGTGGCAGAAGTCTCAATTTTGTGATATCAATATTCTAGCTATGTTTTGCAATGAAAATCGGGACCATATAAAATCACTGAACCGCCTGGATTTTATTACAAATGAAAGTGATCTGATGTATGACAATGTGGTACGGCAGTTGCTTGCAGCCTTGGCTCAGTCGAACCATGATGCTACACCAACGATGCGTGATTCAGGGATTCAAACGATAGATCCCAGTATTGATCCAGCAGACATTGATGCCAATGAACAGCTCATCATTAAGAGACCTAGAAAGAAAATGAAATGGATTCCAAGTAGCAATCCACTCCCTCAGCCATTCAAGGAGCAGTTAGCCATTATGAAGGTTGAAAACCACAAACCTGAAAAGCCTAAGCCAGTGCGCAGAAAAACAGCAACTGACAGTCTTATAGCTCCTCTGCTAGAGTCCACAGCAAAATCCTCACAGCAATCATCATCTCAGAAAACTGAGCCAAACACCATCTCTGGTGCAAATAATGAAAAAAAGCATACACGCCACTTTTCCCTGGACGTCCATCCATATATACTTAGTAGTAAAAAACCCAAACCAGAGATTCAAGCCATTGCCTCAATGCCTACATCCAATAGTCAAGAGGGTGGATTTTTAAACCAAGAAGAAAATGTCATAGTACATGTCACCTCTTCTCTCAAAGGTACAGTATGCTGTTTCAGTACCATTTCAGCAGTGACAAACCCAACAGGCCTTAAGTTGTTGTAAAAGGTTGAAATCCGTGATGATCAGATCTGTTTGTTCTCTCTTACTAGATTTCTAAATAGCCCATAATATAAAAGCAGGGAAGCCT
>NW_017729007.1:11790490-11817525 GCF_001723915.1 Gavialis gangeticus | reverse complement strand
GATTTCTAAATAGCCCATAATATAAAAGCAGGGAAGCCTCTTAAAGGAGATAACTATGCTTTCTCTCACTTGCTGTATGTACCAGTTCGTATCAATATATGCATTAGGATCTAGTACAGGTAGAGCTGCACAAAATATCCTTCCTTTCTACAATATTTTTGAAGTGTTAAGAAATTTTCACAAGTTATGAATCTGGCCTCATGCAAAATATCACTTCTGCCAAGGAAGTGTAGGAGACAGCGACTCCCAAGAATGCCATCCTCCTCTCTCAGATGTACCACACCGTAGGTGTGTCACCCATTTTAAAGTAACAAGAAAACAGGAATGCCATAGCTTCTCTCATTCCTTGGGAGTCTCAAAACAGCAGAGACTCCCTATGTCTGAAGAAGGGTGATTGTACCCGAAAGCTTGCTAAGAACTTTTTTCCAACTACTTGGTTGGTCCAATAAAAGATTACCCAGAGAAGCTTGCCTGCCATAGTAGACTGAAGCAGTGAACTCTGAGCACCAGTATTCTAGGTCTGACCTTGGCCAGTATCGGCTACATCTGAGGAAGGGATTAGGGATTTTGCAGGTGGCAGTTAGCTGCTCACAAATATTTCTTTCAAATCTCCATTTCTGAGAGTTGGCACATGCCCTGAAGCTAGATATTTTCCATTTCAGGTTATTGTTACTGTTCTTACTCCTTAATAGTCCATTAAATTTCCCTTTATCCTACTTGGCCTTAAGGAAGGATGGTCTGTAGTAAAGGTGCTGGCATGGAAATCAAGAGATTTCAGGAAGTTTATAGCAAGGCACTGTGACCTGGTGCACCTTGATTCCCCATCTGTGCATTGGGGATAGTAACCCTTTTCTACTACACAGGGTGTGAGGCACTACTGTGCTACGGGAGCATGCACATGCATTGATAGAGATCTTGTTTATTTCTGTCAATTACTGCCATATAAAAGAAGAAATATGTCATTTCAATTACAGAAAACTTGGTGTGTGCATAAAGCAATGTCTCTCATCTCATTTTAAGCTAAAACCTTCTCCCTCTGGGTGTTGACAGACTGATAGCTGCTATTTCCAGCAAAAAGGTGATTTGAGGTATAAAAGTTTTTGTCACTTCCAAATTCCTACTCTTCTTAGAGCTCTCAAACTCCCCATTGTGCATATGGGACATCCTGCAGTCTCCTTTATCCAGTACCATGCTCCAGTCCAGCTCCAAAAGCCAATATTATTTTATAGCCTTAGTTACCATTTACATTGCAAACACACAAGAAGTTATGGTAGGTTTGAACCGCTCTTTTTACCCCTCATTCAAAAAACACCACAACTCCACTTCTGAGTTAAGTAAAGAAGATTATGATCCATTCTTTACGCTAGTTCCTTCCAATACTAGACACCAATTAACTATACATTTTTGTTTTTCTTCACTCAGAATATTGTCTTACAGTATATGATGACTATGTTTTCCATTAAAAACATCATCAGTATTTTTATATTCCATCCTGTAGCCATTGTAGATGTTTGTTTAATCATAATCTTTACGTCGTTTTTTTCTTTGTTTTTCATAAATGTTTTTCTATAAGTGAGCATAGACATGCATAAGAAAGTAGGTTTGTTGTTATTCATGACAGTGAGCTTTCGGGCTTAGAACCTCAAAAAGTCAGTGCTCTCATGAATAAGTCATCATGGGTTTCTCAGAGTCTAATTAAAACTCAGTTTACAGAAATACTCCTGCTCTGGTTGAAATCAGTCCCATTGACTTCTGTCAGATTAGGATGTTGATGTTGCTGTACAATGGTTAGTGAGGAGGGAAAGGCTAGACAACTCTTTTATGGTCACACTTCTCTTTTCTTTCAGACCCACATCCTGAAAAAGATGCTCTGTACTCATCTGAGACATGCAGAACTGTACCCCCTGCAGGGGTGTTTCTCACCTGTAACCACAAACATATAGCAACAAGTGCTGCTACAACAAATGTAACTCTGAGCCAGGCCAAATCAGAGCCAACACCTGCACTGAACTGTAATGCTGCTCACCCTCTGCTGCACATCAATACGCTGTATGAAGATCATGAGGAAGAGGTTTCAAACCTTATAGACAACAGCATTCACTCACCAACTGAACCCAGGGAAATACTCTCCATACCCACCCCAAAACAGAGAATGATAGCAACATTTGATGAACCAATGGCAATAGTGAGCTCTGTGGAGTACTAAAGAGACTGCACTGCACAGCTGTACCCTGATGGTTAGGTCTATCACCACTGTAAGTTAGACCTTGCTATCCACAACAATGCAATTTACTGCATGAGCATGGAGAGTTTTAATACAAACTATAGGCTTTGGTAATACTTCAGATGTTTTCCAGGGTCACATCATCACCACTGTTGGTAGCATATGAAACAGAAGAATAATAAATCCAAATGGAAATACACCTTTACTGTAAACCTCCTCCCCACCACCATGTGACACAAAGTTGTAGCCTCCTGAGCTCCACGTGGTCCAGACAACTTCTGAAATGTTCATTCAGTGACACATCACAGCAATTTTTTTTTACAGAGTGCATATATCCTCTGTAGTTGACAATTGCGAATTCAAGTTAAACAAACAAAGGTAAGGTGTGTATTCCATTTTAATGGTAGGAGTTGAGAGCATCAACTAATAAGAGGAAAATGTCAGGAGAATGTTTCTCAAGAAACAGGAACAATCTGCAGGCAAGCTTTTCTTCAGGTTTTTTTTGACTCACTAATGCTGGGCTTGATGGAAATTTAGGTTGAGGGGCCTATTAACACCAGCAGTTAGTGCAAAAGGAATTGAAATTCTTCAATTTCTTGTATACCTGAATGAGAAATTCCCTGCCCTTTAACAAGCTTATATGTTTGATGGAAGATGATAAAATGAAGAGTTTATTTTTTTAAATATATTTTACCATAAAATTACTTTGTAGCTTTTCAAATCAGGGGTTAATTTAACAAAATGGGTAGAAGAGGGTCATTATAGCTGTTTATTTTTTCATAGCATTTCTGTGAACCAGGTTAGAAACTTTAATGGGTGCTTTATTGATATGAAAAATCTTACAAAGCTGATAAAATATTAAACCAGCAATTTTGTCAAACAATGCACAGTTAAGGAGGACTATGAATTTAAGTCTGCAGTATCTCCAGAGGTCAATCCAGCAAAACACTTAAGTATGTGCTTAGCTCTTGGTAAATGAGTAATTCCACTGACACTGAGACTATTCACATATTTAAACTTAAACATATGCCTAAGTGTGTCTGCTGGGCCTGGATCCTAAAGTATGCAAACAGTAATCCTCCAGTATATGCTCTCCTTGTGATTCAAAGTCTGCCTATCTTGGCTCAAAGCACATCCTCATGCCCACCTTCCTATAACTTTGACATGTGTGATTTTTATTAGAAAACTCTAGGGTAATTAAAACATCAACTAAAAATGTATCATGCAATAACCATTCTCAGCAAAATTATAGTGAAATAAAAGTGACTTAAAATAATTACAGCTACATTCAAAATTATGGACTTTCGTGTGTTTGCTTCAAAACTCTGTATAATGGTAGAACAAAATATACAGCACAAGTATGGGACTGAAATCTTAAATATATTTTTAATTTATATTACCTCAAACATGGATATGTGATGCCAGTATTTAATGAAAAATAGCACTGAAAATAAACATTATTCTGAATATCTTTAATGTGTACTCTTTCATAACCAAATGACCCATCCTTACCACATGACAACTAATGAAACTTTAGGATAAGTATTAAATGCAAGTTTTTGAAACAATATGCCATTCCATCTTACATATCTGACTTTGTTGATGGCAGATAATATGGTATACAATTTTAAAATAATAAAAAAGCCAATGACAGGTTTGGGGCTTTATTCTGATTTTCATACCTACATAAAATTGCACTAGTTGGACTGTATAAAGAGTACAGAATCTGGCTCTTAAACATGAACTTCCTTGAAGCTGCTTCTTCATTTGGCCTGCTGACCAGCTGCACTCTGTAATTTTCATCTGAAATCAGCACACATCAGAGTATTCCTGGTAGGTATGACTGCCTGGCTTCACTATATTTGTGCACATTCTGCTGACTGCATGCACTACAGCAGGCAGAAACTAACAGGTTAGATTGAATATATTTTCAGCCAAAGTACTGTGGTCTTAAATTCCAGTGAGGAGTGCCTACACTGTTTAAAATAGTCTAAAAAGGTCAGAAACCTGTTATTGACCACAGAAGTCAGGAAATGCCATTGGCCTAATTCACAATCAGTTTAAGAAAAAACTCCTTTGCACAGCTGGAGTTGCAGCTGTTTAATCAGCACAGAGCTGTTTTTCCTGATGTCATGTGTTAGAAGCTACGGGCACTTATACACATTCTGGACATCTGCTCTAATGTACTAATATGAGCATGCATCAGGGCAGACTCAATTAATCCAGTCTGCTGGAGCATGTTAATTAGTATGCTCCAGCAGCCTCCGTATCACATCTATGCAGCATCCCCATGCTTCAGAACAGCAGCAGGGGCACTTGAACTGAAGCTCATCAAACAAGCTTTAGTTCAATGCCCCCACCACCATCCTGAAGCATGGGACACTGAATACATGTGATGCTGCAGGCACTTTTTAATTAGAGCAGCTCTTGGAGCCACTCTAATTAAAGCACCCATCCTGCCACCCTAGACCATGTGTATAGATGCCCAAAGGTTTTACACTTACAGAAAAACCTCTTGTATTGTCTTCTCGTTGCCCTTGGTACTCTGTATTGAACAAAATGTCAGGTTTTGCCATCTTTCTGACTGCTTCAGACTGCAGCAAGCTACCTGAACGTTTAGCTAGCTCCTGTTAGTTGTTCAGTTCCTCTGCCCAAAGGGAGTCCCTACCTTAATTAAAGAATAATAATTATTAATACTATATCAGAGGATAGAAAGCTTCTTTGGATCCAGAATGGCATACCCAAGATCCCTTGGCTCTAAATATTGCTCCAAGGTAAGGCTACAGATTTACTTACCCCATGAGAAACTCCAAGGAAACTCAGGCCCCCTTGCACATCCCACCAAGGCAGAGGTGGGCAATTATTTGGGGCGGAGGGTCGCTTACTGAGTTTCAGCAAGACATCAAGGGCCACGTGACAGGCAGCCGGGGGCAGGTAAATATTAATTTTCTAAATTTTTAGGGGCCCTGCGGGCTGGGTAGAATGGCCGGGAGGGCCGCATCTGGCCCACGGGCCACATTTTGCCCACTCCTGCACCAAGGAGATGACGAGCACCACTGAAGATTCCAACCCTGAAAGATCTTTTCATTTGGACAAGAAAATTGTCAGATGAGGCAAAGGGAATTTGAGGGGCAGTTCCCTTGACTAAGGGATCCCCAATAGATCTCCAGCCCCTTGCTGGCCTCCTACCAAGACTTCATAGCCCCAGCTGCTTTTGATTAACTTTGAGTATGTCACAGGACCAGTGGCACCAAGGACTCAGGAAAAAACTTAACCAGTCCACAGGAGCAGCCTGGGTCTGACCCCAAATGTCCCCAGTAGAGCAGCACTGACCTCTGTTGAGACACCCTTAGTATCATCACATCTATAACTCCCAGCACCTGACACAATCATAGTACCATCCATGTTGGCTTAGAAATGGTATTTAAAGGTTTGTGTTTTGGGAATTGGCCTATAGGTATAGATTATAATGGGTCAGGATGGGCAGCAGGGGTTAATTGATTTCTAAGAAGCCTGGGTCTCGCAATCACATGATATCACAGCCTTGGAGGCAGACAGGCTGTCTAACACAACAAGGACACAGCCTGAGAATTGAGGGCGTATGCATTACGCTGCCCATAACACGAGATAAAGTGACACCAGCTGACAAGGCCCCAGAGCAAGGCAGGGAGGGGTCCCAGTTTTGGAGGAACTGACCAGATTAGGAGAAGGCCTGGAAGGCTACGTGGAGGTGTGACCACAGAGAGACAACCAACCAGAGATAGCTACGGACAAAGTCATCAGGAGTCTTCACGAGGGAAGGAGAATACAAAAGCAGAGACTTGAGAGTAAAAAAGGGTCCCTCCTTCTCTTCCTTTTTGTCCCTCCCTAATCCCTCCCCATCGCCATCCCCATCCCTGTCCCCCAGGAGACAGAGGGCATACGACCAACCCATCTCATACGCCGCTCGGCAGCCCACCTCCAGAATGCTGACATGCTCCCACCCAAGAGAACGTCTCCGTGGAGCCCGTGGCCTGCCCAGATGTACTTTGACTCTGTTGACAGTCCTAAGATTTAGCAGATATATAGAATTGTTTGTTTCTTTGTACTGTTTCTTTCCTGTTATCACTGTGTATCAATAAATTTGCCCATTATCGAATGGAGAGATCGTGGTTGGTCTGAAGGTGCCTCCCCCCCCAAACAAGGTCTCTGGGTCCTAAATCCAGAGCCAACAATCCACAGCATCAGGGCAGGTTTAGAGAGCGTTGTTACCTCCTTCACACTCACAAGTACTGAAACAACCAAACACACCACTCAAATTCACAGAACTTGTGAACTTATGTAAACTACAAATGAAGTGCAACTGATGCTGCTATCCACTTCCATTCCTCTGCCAGTGTCATCAGCATCAGCCTCTCTAATGGCTCTTAAACTGATGGCATTCCTGTTCATTATTTTCCCAGGGAGACAGGTGAGGAAATGTGGGCACAGATGGTGGATCCTCCTCACTCTGTTCTCCATACCAACAAGGTACCAGTAAGGACTTATCCCTCTTTCTGAAGGAGGTAGCCATGAGATTCTAGCTAAAATGAACAAATTCACTTTCTGATATTCTTTCCAAAGCCTTGTGTGTCCAGGGTAGAGGCTTTTATGAGTTAGAAATGTAACCCAGGCGGTACTCCAAGAAGTACCCCCTCTCCAATTGAAGGGATCAAAGCAGGTGCACAAGCGCTGTGGGAGGTGTAGGGACTCTCCTCCCCTATACAGCAGAGCCAGACCACCAATGGGGACTTAACCATATACCTTTTAATACTGGGAACATAACAGGCATAAATCAGAGGGTATAGTGGACACTGCAATGCCCAAGGGGGCAGGATTCGACAAAGGTTAGACACTTACAGTCATTGACAAAAACAGGGTTAACAAAATATAAAACACAAACAGCAGATCAAACAATACGGGTTGGTGAAATATAAAAAGGCACAATATGCAAAATGTCAAATGACAAGGAAACATAGGGCCTTGGTACCTGGAGGGGGAGAAAACACAATGGCCCCTTTCCACTGCAAGAAGATGTGCTTCTTGTTATCTCACTCACCCCAAGTCACCACAGCTGGGACTTGCACCCAGATCCCGCACATGATAGGCAGGAACATTGCCCCACCGCCACCACTGGTGGAGCTACTCCAGCCTGCTAGGGGGCTTGACCTTCCCGGAGTCCCGGCCTCATGTCAAGCTGCCTGGCCTCTGATTGGAGGAGCTGGAAGCAGGGCTGGGAACCCCTCAGGTCACTGCTCAGATCCTTCCTGGAGCGGGGGAGCCTCTCCTGCTGGCCGCAGCCTCTCCTCGGGGATCCTGGAGCCCAGCAGGGAACCTCTCCTGCCGGCCGCATGCCGTGCTGCTGAGGGTCCTACTGCTGCCTGCAGGTCCTGCTCCTTCAAGCTCTTCCAGGGCACTGCTCCTGCCCTGCTGGCTCAGCTCTGTGAAGCTCCTTCCTTGTTGTCCCCCGCTGGTCTCTCCTGAGTCAGCCCACGCTACCCCTTTCACCCCTCTCCAGGTGACCCAAGGGGCCAATCAGGGGACACAGGGGGTGAGTCTCTGGGGCCTGATTGGTGAGGAAAGGGAATCCCAAGTCTTCCAATCATCTTTTTCCCTTTCAAAACCCCTGGGCTAAGTCACTGCCAGCCAGCCCCTCACAGACACAAGGTGCACACTAGCTTTTTGGTTATAGATGACTAAGCCATTTGGGTCCTCTCCACCCAAAGATGAAGGGACAAGAGATTTTTCCAAGTAAAAATGCACGAGGCTAAACTAAGAGATAGCCATGGTGTCTGCAGCAGCGATCCCTTGTGGTCGAGGATGGTCACTCCCTCAGGTCAAGTAAAGGGTTGCAGATGACTCTGCTGATGTGATGAGTATGTAGCCTGTATCTGATGGGTATATCAGAGTGCACTACACCTGAACTCAAGCACTATGCAGCCTCATTAGACAGGTACCCACATTACCACAGTTATCTCCAGAGCAGAGCTCTCATCCAACAAAGCTTTGCTTCACATACCGTTTGTCCAAGACTCCGAGACCCTACCGCGGAGCAGCGCGAGCACTCCTTTGGTGTCACCCAGAGTGGCGTGTCAGGAGCCAGAGCAGCAGACGGGTGTAATTATTCCCAGTGGACCAAGCAGGCTACCTGAGAGGGCCGGGCTGCCAGCAACCCAACTACTTCCAGCTGGCCCAGTTACTTGCATGGAGGTGACTGCCTGCTTATAAGCAGCAGCTGTTTCAGGTGCCCATGAGGTTGTGCAACAGAACAGATGTCTTTCTAACCTTGGACTTATGGCTACTAGATCCTGGTTTCATCCTTGCTCCTGCCTATTTCTTCCTTTGCTTCAGACTTGCTGGCTCCAGACCCCTGCCCTTCCTGACTCTAGTCCCAGCCCCCATCTTCTGATAACTGTCTACTGCCTTAGGGCTTTAGTTTGGTGTCTGTCCACATCCTGGTCCCTCCAGTTGGAGCTGCCTGTTCTGGACCACCAATCTAGTTACTCTGGTCTGGATTCCTGCTTCCTGTTCCTGATGCACTGCCCCTCCTTGCCCCACCCCATGACTCTATGCACCCACCTACACACACACACACCTCCCTCCATGACTATGCACATACACCACCACCCCCAGGACTTTACCTAGGGGAACTGCTTATCTCTTTCAGATGTCAACCTCTTGACCTGCCTGCTGAGCCCCTGACTGACTTCAGTCTAGAACTTGTCTGTTCCTGATTCCTGCGGTTGCTGGAGGTCTATGGACCAGGTTCAGCTGTGGACCATTTGGACGAGGGAGCATAAAACCCCAGAGGACAGTATAGCTAAGTAGCAAACTATGAGGGAGTAGTTTGCAAGGGGAAAGGAAGCAGGCTGGGAGTTTGCTGTGTGGAAGGGTTGGGCTGCTGTACTGGGGACTGTATCACTCAAAGTATCCATCAAGTCCTGCGTTCTTGCGCACACAAGAATATGCTGTGGTGTTCCTGGGTCCCTCCTGTCCCAACATCAAGATTCTTGTTATAGTTGGCTAGACTGATATCTTGAATTTTTGGACCATCTTTCTGTATTGTCCTATGGAGAAAGCAAGGTCCGCTGACCTTCCTGGAGCTGCTAAATACAGGGTCTGTCTTACATTTTGGCAGATTGTGGCCTAGGCTGTGTGCCATTCCTTCCACCTTCCTGAGCAGGTGGCCAGGGGGAGAGGATGGCATGTACTTAGCTACTGATAGCTGACCTAGTGCACAGGGGGACAGGAAGCATTTTCCAGTTGATACGAACCAGTAGCAAATGACTGTGTATGTTTCTGCTGAACAATGCAGTACCCAGCAGAGACACGTGGGCTAGCTGAGTACCAAAAGCATTAGTGCGCTGTCTGGGATCATTTCCCCAGCTGAGAAGGAAATTGGCTTGTGGTAGAATGCTGCATGCATGCAGTTTTACTGCTTCTAGAAACTAAGATAGGTCATTAAAGCTAGCTCAGGTATTTCTACAGTGCATTATATTGTGCAGTATGCAGCAGGGGTGTCACCCACCCAGCCTGTGGAGGTAAGTCATCTGGTCCACAGAGCTTTCTTTCCACTGTAGCTGCCAGCAGCCAAAGAGTTAATGCCACTGCTTACCAGAGGTGACCGCCTACCACCTCTGCAGAATTTAGTGGTGGCACCTGCAGGGTGCTGTCTGTGCTGACACTGTGGCTCTGGGGGCTAAGCAGCAGTAGCTTTAGCTCCTTGGCTGGTGGTGTTGACACAGCAGCTGTTGCCAAAAGCCCTGCAGCCCAGATGTAGCTCACAGCGAACCCTGTGGTCCCAATCCAGCCTGTGAGGCCACATGAGTTGGACATTTATGGTGTAAGTTTATCTACTGTCTCCATGAAGCAAGAGGAAAACAACCAATGAGCCACAAGAGAAGAAGGTTGTCTAGCCCTATGTAATTAGAAATAGTCACATTTAAAATTCTCCCTTTAAGAATGGGCACATAGCCCTGGATATCCCCATGCTAATCAGTGCTGTGGCAAAATTAAGACATTTCAACCTGTCTGCATTTTCAAGGTCTGTTTTCTGCCCCATTCAGGTTAATGGTAGTTTTCCCGTTTTGTTCTCTGGGCACAGGGATGGGCCCTCCATGAGCGTAGATATGGCCTTCTTTTCTTGTTCAAGTGAATTTAAAAACCTGGAACAGAAAAGTCAACTGTCAGAAGCATCATTTATGCTATTTTTAGTTCTTGGCCATCCTGAATAAGAGGCCAGCACTCTGTATCCAGCAGCTAATTACACAGAACATTCATGGGAAATTTTTAATGCACCAATGCACATTGCTATTACCAACATTTAGCTCTGTGAAATATGTATCTATGCACTTACATTGGGCAAAATATTACATATTGTCCATCTGTGGTTGAATACATATATGTATAAGTGTGTGTGAATATATATATATATTTTTTTTTTTCAACCACAGATGGACAATATATAATATTTTGCCCAATGTAAGTGCATCTCCTATATTCCATTTCAAAGCTGAGCAATAGAATAAGATCAGTTTATTTAACATTAGTAACTTTTTTGCCTAGTCCGACATAGTGCTTTGTATCTCTTTGACTTCTTTACAACTGCTCAGCACCTCATTGTAGATGCTCAGTTCTTTGCAGATTCATGTTGTCAGTGAATTGATGTTTGATACTGTGAACATTAGTGAGTATAACATTTGCTGTTGCTCTTAGTGCTTGCCAGGTATTTGGATTATAGGACATGCATCATTCCTGCACTGGTGATATAACTGCTCACTGCCCTGAGTGCACCTTTATGCCTCAGTAATTCTGAGGCTGCCACAGCACAGGCTGGCTCCTAATGCAGGTGATGCGGCCCAAAGGTTGCCATGGTCTATCTCCATTTGACACCCTTCTCTTTGGACTGTTCTGGCAGCCAGGATGTTCCAGTCACCGTGCATATTCACCATGGGGAATTTTACCATTGACTCAAAGGACAGTTGGACTAGGCCATAACTGCATTTGGCTGCAGACAGGAAAACAAGGTTTTCTTTTTCTTCTCTTCTGGAATAGAAACCACCGTGCAGAAGTCATCATTAATACCAATGCTCAGCACTGTGCCTAGCACTTTCATCCAGAGCTTTTGATAGTCTTTAAAGTATATTAACATTATTGTTCCTATCCTACAGAAGAGAAAAATACCAAAATAAAGTGACATCTGAGGTAACCAAATAAATCAATAAGAGCTACAAAGAGAAGCCATGTCTTCTGACTCCCAAATTCCAGCACTTCATTCACCCCAAATCTCCTGTCTACCACTATAAAATGTGTATGTCATGAGATGACACAGATCTTCAGGGGTGATGCCCAGGTGAAATAGTTTTTCTTCTAGGAAACATCAGATCATTGAAATCTCCTCACTGAAAGGAGGAATGGTTTTGGCATTCAAACCCTTCAATGTACAGAATATGCTGGGAGTTTTAAAGGGGACAATTATCTTTGTGAACATCCATCCACTTCTCTATTTTTCTTTCTTTCTGTCATCCACAGAAAGACACTCCACTGTGCCTGTAAGCAGAGTTTAATTAAAAGAACCATTTTATTTATATTATTTACAAGCCATTTGGCAGGACATTTACAGTGGCTGCTGTTCACTGAATGTCTTTCTGAGTTATTCTGCAACAGTGTGCAAACAGAAAAGCTGATAAACGAGTCTATAGAAATCTCTGTAGGTCTGATTGTAGAAAGTGCTGCCAGGGGTAACTGTGTTCTTGGCACCTCCCAGGAAGTGCTCAAAGTGTTACAGCCCTACACAGGTCCCACTAATCATAGAATTAATATACCCAGAGCCGTAGACAGTTTAATCTGAAAGAAGAAATTGGTGAAGCTGGTTTTCAGTGTGAATAAGTCTTTATCTGCTGGCTGGGGAAACCAGCTTGCCTAGACATCTAAAGGCCAATAGTACTGTGTTCTGTCCAGCGGAAAACATACACAAGCTGCATAAGGCTACGTATCCGTTCCAGGGGGAAAGGATATATTCTACACACTGGGCTAAACTAGCCAGAGAGAATCTAGTGCCTTATACCTGATGAGATGGAAAACAGATAATCTTCACCTGCTTGGAAAGAAAAGAGTTTGTGCAACGGATTCATTGATTCCAACATGTGCCAAGTCCATGAATGCCAGAGGAATTGCCACAGCCCTAAATGTGAGGTAATGATTATGTGCAACGACTCAGCCTGGAACAACTGGGTAGCGGAGGAGTGAGAAGCAGGGGGCATGGGACACAAATGCCATGAAGTTTGCTGTTGAGGGAGGAGCTTCCCAATTCCTGGTGCAGAATGCTCTTTGGAGCTGTTGAATATCTTCAACAGCCATCCAGGGACTCGCCTAGCTCTGCTGCTGAGACCTCCATGATAAAGACAAGCCCTTAGTGGTCTTAAACTGAGCATGTAAGTGCAGGGCAAAGGGGCATGACGGAGAATGAAGGTGTGAAAGAAATTATTTAGCAAACAGAAGAAATGTGGAAAAACCAAATTAACAATATCGAAAGTTAGAGCCCAAAGAATATAGCCCATTTGATTTCAGAAAGCTGAGAAAGAAGCAAAAAAGACTTTTGAGAGAAGCTTAAAATAGCATGAGAATGAACTAGAGGGAGGGTGAAGGAATATTGTAATGACTAGGAAGCCCTGAGCGTAAAGCGGTGAGGGGCTCCAGAAATACTGAAAGCAGCTGGAGAGCTTGAGGACTTGCTAAATGCAGTTCAGCTGGAAGAGACCTAGCAATTGCTGAAGGAAGTCAGATCAAACGATGGAACGAAGGAAAGACTGAGAGAGAAGAGTGTTCCTTTAGAGAGAGTGGTATGTGTCGTGCAGGGTCTGTGGCTCTGCCCAAACAAGCAACTTGGAGATCTATGCAAGTTCCTGAAATGTAAACATCCAGTTTCTACTTCTACTTGATCCGTACCTGGTGTATGAACCAAATGTGGGGCAAGTGCATGGGTCTTGAAGAGCCCTCCAGGGGTTCCTTTAGTACACAGGCCTTTGCTGTAAGTTCTCTGAAACTACCTACAAACAAGGATGGTTGGGGGAGGGGGCATTGTGAAATTGAAGAAAACCCAGCAACAAAACAGATGTACAACTGTATATCCTTCCTCTTTCCACTCCTTTCCAGTAGCATAGCAGTAGTCTCTAGCTCCCTTTGAATTTCCTGCTGAGAGCTATATGGACCGTCTCTGGCATCTACTTGCTGTTTGCATCTATGAGAAACAGCGATCAAAGTATCTCTTTGCAGGTCTATCTTCAGCCAAATGGGAACTGCTTTAATTTTAATTAACTTTGTTTTTTGCTTAGTTTTTGTTAAGATACTGAGTAATAAAGGGCTTCAGTAGATCCTGCTTCTTGCCACAAAGTGCTCTTGTCTCTGTTATTTCTCATGGCAAAATGGATGGAGAGGCAAGAGTAGTTTGCCCTTAACCAAAGTTGTAGTTACTTGAAAATTAACTCTTTGCCATAATGTTGCAGCTCTTTTGCCTGAGCTGATTTACGCACCATTATCCAATTTTGAGTTATGGTAAGCAAGTGTCACTAACAGTGTCATGGGGAAGGGCGGGGGAGTGCAGCCCATGGTACTTCTTCCTTCTCTTCACCAATGAAGGGAACAGGGAATTCCTTCCTTTCTGGAGCTTCTGATTTTGCTTATTTATTATTGATGTCTTTGTGCTTGTACAGGATGCCATGCTTTTTTTTCTCAACAAATATGTATCGAAATAGAAATGTATTTTTAAGTAGTGTATTGCTTCTCTCTCTCTCTCTCTCTCTCTCACAGACACACACACACACACACACACACACACAGAAAGAGAGAGAGAGAGAGAGAGAGAGAGAGAGTGAAATAACATTTACACCCCTGTAAAATGGAAGATCTGAATTTAACCAATTTTGGATTTTAAACTTAATTGCAGAACAACAAGATTTTTTATCTCCCTACTTGCCATCTGACACCTCCAGGGAAGGAATTCTACCTAATCTACACATCAAAGAGCTACTCAACACAGCTCACAAAAACACTCTCATGGACCCAGAGGGACAGTCTTCCATCTTCAGCTCCCTCTGCGCAAACATGAAGTTTATTTCCTACCTATGGGGACTTTTGACCATCTTGTACCATCTTCCCAGAGCCTGACAAAGGGAATTTGATCCCAAAAGCTTGCAGAAAAGGACATTTTTCTTGCAATTTTCCAGCTGGTCTAATAAAAGATATCATTTTGCAACCAAGAGTTCTAGTTTTTTGTATATATTTAAAGGAGTACACACACACACACACATACATGCACACAGAGCAGTGAAATAACATTTAAAAGAGCACACACACATGCACACACAAAGCAGTGAAATAACATTTAAAGGAATATTAATTAATAACTATCTAATGTTTGCAAATAATTAAAGAAGTAGTGGTGATTTATGTTTCTTTTTTATAAAGCTTTTTAAGAAGGAAAAAAGATTATTACTAATAAAACAAGTGCTGTTTGAGATCTGGGAAGTACAGCTTGTGTATGAAAGAATGAGATATGCGATTTTTCAGCATGGCTATAAGGCAAGGAGTTTTTATTCTTCTTTATTCTTCATCTTTGAACAGCATCTAGGAGCTTCACACAGGGATCAGAACTATATTGTACATGTCCTTACTTTTGTGATCAAGGCATCTAACCTAATCGTAAGATACAAGAGAGAATTTCACATCTGATGAAGCCTTATTAAGATGAAAAATTAACAGAGTCCAAACTACAATCTTCCCATAAAGCAAGCAAGGCTGCTGCCTCTGTGATATGAGTAGCCAGTGGCAGGGGGCAGCAGAGCAATAACTCTGCCTGCTGCACCAACCCTCTGTAGGCCTAATTTTCCACTAAATCAAGCTTTTCTCTTTTGCCAGCATGAGCTGGGCTCTGCCCACCAATGCCTAGAACATTCATTGAAATTGCCCAATTAGTCGGTTCCTGAATTCAAAGGTTACTGTACTACATAAAGACAAACACTATGCAGGTAAGTGTAGTATTTCAATTATTAGCATTTATGCCATCCGTTGGCTAAATAACTAGGGCCAGCCCTGCATAGTTCTGTTTAAGTCACTGTGATTTGAGGCTACTCAGCACTATGGGCTCTCCATGATAGCAGGATAAATTGACAGTAACTTCCTTGAAGAGAGCAGTCCTGAGCTTTTTTTTCAACCCACAGTTTCACTGACTAGCACTTACTCAAGTGACTCAAACCCCTAAATGCCAATCAAGTAACAGTGCTAAGTAGTGGGAATCAGAACTGAACCTACACTGGAATTATGCCAGTGCAAAGTTTTTACATGGGATTCAGGCATTAGGCTGAAATTCAGAACAAGGCATGCACATCCTTCAAGTCTCCATTATGCCCTCTATAAGTAGGACTCATTTTCATAGGCTTTGTGCACAGGAATGAATTCCTGTCTTAGCAAACTAACGGCATTATAGAAAATCTCTGCAATTTTCCTGTAAGAGGAAAAGCTCACTTTAGTGTATGAAGCTCTTGGCTAGGGACACACATTACACATAAACTGGTTTAAGTGGTCAGAAACTGATTTAAACCTGTAATAGAAGAGATTCTCAGTGCACATAAACCAGTTTGAAACTGGCTGAAACCAGGCTGAGATAAACCTGGTTGAATGTAGTATCATTCTTAACTGATTTGGCTCAAGTCAATTTATGTAATGTCTGTCCCAGACCTCTTGCTGGTTTAAGTTAAACCAGACTCCCCCAGCATCCCAGCGTGCTCTTGAGCTGGGCTCTCTAATCCACAGCAGGGCTGGCCCATCCCCTCTGCTCCCTGGCCAGAGCTCTGACAGAGACTGCAGGCACAGCAGGGTCTGCCTGGCTTTCCCCTGCCCTACCCTCCACCTCGCCACTCACTGCTCAAGCAGTAATTGCCCCCTTCCTCCCTCCCATCTGCCACAGCATAGACCCCAGCCTCACGGACCCTAGGTATGTGGTATGTTAGCTAATGCTGAGAGGCGTCTGTGTATGTATCTCTCCAATTTCACTGGGACAGGCAGACAGAACAGTGGCCACTTAGGGCTTTTTGGAGGTAATCAACAGGTCAGCTGGTAAGCTGTTTTAAAAAGTGTGAACTAATGGAGAGAGGCTATTGTTTTTCTGATCATGTGATAAACACTTATATCAACTCCCTGCTGGTGTACTCAGCTGTCCATTTGCTGCAGACAGTATAAAGAAGCAGGGAGAAGGAGATTGAAAAGCTCTGTATCATCAACAGATGCACTGGACACCCCTCCCCCACATTGGATCAGAGTGCTGGCTGGGGTCTGGCAACACTCCTTCCCCTTGAGCAGCCAGCAGGGAAAATCCTGGGATGATACAGGCAGGGTGGATGTTTACACCCTTCCCTAATCAGAGCATCCTGCCAGGGCCTGACCACAGTCTCCTCCCCCGACAGCTCAGCACTCTGGAAGGGAAAGAAGGGCTGCTCTAGCACCCCTGAGCTTCTAGCCTGAGCCACTGCAGGCATATGCCTGCATTTCCTCATTGAAGAGAGAATGTCTGTCCAGTTACAAACCTGTTCAGCCTAGCCCAGTTAGACTAACTTGAAAAAATGGAATCAAATCAGGCTCAGGCTTTTTGAATGTCTGGCCCTAGTCTTTATGTTCAGAAACACCAATGTCTGCACCAGAATATTAACATTTCAAATGTTAAATAGCTAATCATGTTCAGGGCAGCCAAAGATGTATGATAAGTGATACAATCATGTGTGAATAAGCTGTAATAGTGTTAAGCAGCTAGTCAGACTCGGACTAAGTGATTCCACAAATAGTTACCTTTTTAATGATATTTCATCAGTGGATTTATAGTGAAAATTAAAAAAAATACAAAAGCACTTGGCTCTTGAGGCCCATTGATGAGACTTGTTTAGTACAGATGGCTAATACAGAAGACCCTCGCCATTCGTGGGGGATATGTTCTAGAAATCCCCGCGAATGGGGAAATCCGCGAATACTGGGATTCGTGAATGTCATCTGGTGGGGCACGGCTGCGCTAGCGGTGGCGGGAGCCTGCCATGAATGCCAAATCCACGAATAGCAAGGGTTTCCTGTACGTAAAATACTTTGGCACAGGAGTTGGTAGGTCTGAATGCAAACTGGATTTTATTTTCCTTAGACATAAATGTTAGTTAATTCTTGATAATTACCAAGAATCCACGGCACTCTCCACTAGATAGAATGTATTCAATAGATGCAGATGCAGAATGTATACATTAGATGCCTGGGGGGCGGGGCAAGAAGGGGAAGGGGAGGAACTGGTTCTCAGTCCCAAATATTTAGCAAAAATACCTCTCATTGTGTCCTGGGAGGGAGGAGGGAAGGAGGAATCCAAGGCATTGCTTTACTGGGGACTGGCACATTCCCTCCAACTTTCCTGTCTAAGCATTTTCCCCCTTTCACTTCCATTTTAATTCCCTTCTGATGTTAAAATTTATCTCTTTACATGTCAATTGCACAAATTATTTCCTAACCCTTCCCCCCCTGACTCCCCTTCCTCTTTCTCCCTTTCCCCTCTTCCCACTTCCTAACTGAAGAGTTAAGAGCACTTAGTACATTAAACTTTAAAATAGCTCAGGTTCAGTTTTCCCCCCATATCACACTAGTTCAGTCTCACTGAAGCCAGTAAGATGCAACTTGAATAACTTGCGAGATCTTCATACTTCATTGCCCAATGAAGCAGTCAGAACTGGATTCTGCCCAGCCTTTCTGCTGTGGGGAGGAAGCAGAGGTGTGCTCTGCCGTTGGTTCCTGAACACTTCTCTTGCCTTCTACTTCATCCAGTTGAGGTAACTCACCCAGGTACCACCCACTGTAATAGTCTGCACTTAAATTTCCTAACTAAATTTTAAATTCAGAGTTGGGCTGAAGAGGGCACTGAACTGGGTCCTATTCCCTGTGCAAATGCATTAATCCAGTGGTCAGCAACTCTTTCTAGATGTGGACCAGGATGACCCAGCTCAGCTGCAACAGGCCAGCACTGGCACCCAGCCACTGCTGCTGCCTCTATTAACTGCTGCATTTCCCTGGTGGCCTGACTGCGGCATGGGCAAAGAGTCCCATACTCTGGCATGTGGACCACAGGTTGACAGCCCCTGCAATACTAGATGTTACATGTATATACGAGGTGTGAAACACTTTCTACTTGGGTCACAATTTTAAAAGAAAACATTTTAGCTCTGCCCTGTTTTCTGCCCCTGCACCACCCCTTTCCCCTTCCCTCCCCTCCCCTCCCCCCTCCCTTCCCCCAACCTTTTTGGAAAAAAAACACATATAGACAGAGATGTAGCTAGAACATGGTTCCCTGGATGGTATGAGAGGGAGGGAGGGGATGCTACTTAGTGCTTACCACCTCACACGGGGTGCTGCAGCTGTTCCAGTGGTGCAGACTGTCACTGCAGCAGTCGGGGCTCTGCAGAAGCTAGCAGCCCCTCTAAATTATTTGCCCACTCCTGCTTATGCCATTGCATAAGAACTATCACTTACTGGGTCAGACAGTAGGCCCATCTTGCCCAATATCCTGTCACACAGTGGTAGAGAATGGATGCTAAAAAGGAGAGTGAACAGGGCATGACCAGGGTTTAGTCCGCTGTTTCTCTTGCTTGCAGCCTCCAGCACTTAAGGTGCATGTAGGCACTTTCTGTCAGGCTACAGTGAAGGTTCAGTATTTGGGGCTCTCGATCCCGAGGGCATGAAGCATGTGCCTCATTTCCTGAGTAAGGTGCATAAACTCTAGAGAAGGATAGGATTTTGGGACCCCTCCTGTTTCCAAAATTTCCTTATTGGCTAGGTCAGGCATTGCCAACTTCTTGGGGCATCAGGCTGCTTTACACACAGACAGACATTTTTGTGGGCCAGATATGATCCCATTAAATTCATGGTGCCTAACTGTCTTCAGTCAGGTATGAACAAGGATTTTTCAGTCTGCATGTGGAACAATCTGTTAATTACTTGCTGTGGTATCTCGATAACTGATATCAGCAACAGGCGTCCTAAATTATTTCTAAGGAGGATTCATAGTACATTTCCTTTAAAACAATGATATGAATTAAAATGGCAAACCTTTGCTGGAGAGAACAAAATTGACAATCAGCTAAAATAGTCTAATAACTGAAACTTGAACCTACCCTACAACTTATAACAGAAAAATTATCATGCCATTCAAGTTTCAGTACTGCTGGTATTCAGACATGGGCGCATAAAGTTTTGAATCGGTATTTGTCTACATTACTTACAAAGTCCTACCTAGTTGTATTGGTGTGTTCCATGTATCCTTTGCAACCTAATCTTACAGATCCCAAGGTCAGTAATGTGTTTTTCATAATACATAATGAAATGAAGACTTCAGAAATGACAGAGTAGGAAAACCTGTTTTTCACGGAGTTTGTACAATAAAATCCTAATTAATCTCAGTGAGGGGCAGAGAGCAGAAATTCTGGTTTGTCTAAACAGATTTACCTCTAGTCTTTTTGCAAAAAGTCATCTTGTTAGCAGCAGGCAGTGAGGTTATTCTCCTTTGTATTCAGAAATCACCTTTCACTACATAGTAAACACATTTTTCCCTGTTTTATGAGCTGTTGTTTACTGCTTCATTAAATAACAACACATTAATACTACAAGAGAAAAACTTGAAACACATATTGATATATCTTCCAGGTGTGCTTATGTTAGCATATTTTATGGATTTACGTTGTTCACTGTGGTGCTACCCTGATAACCATATAGTTGCTGTTATTGCATTCACAATAGACAATTGCCTGTCTTTATAGGCCTTTGAGTAAACAAAAATCATCCACACTGGGCACTAAAGAAGGAGATGACAGACAAGGATTATTTTCAGATATGGAAACTTGAAGTCCTTGGCCAATGGCTGCATCAAGAGAGGCATAAATGTCAATAGCATCTAGTACAAGTATATTCAACCTTTTCCCTATCATGTCAAAATGTGCTCACTAGCAATGAATACCTGCCCTTCATCTTAACTTCTGGTAAGGTAATGTATGGTTCCATATTTGGATAGATATGGGGAACACTGAGGCTCACAGATTCAACAAATTAAATCTACAGTGTGTAGATTAAGAAATATTGTAAAATAAAATATTAGTACTGCTATTATTTTTGCATTAGTTTCACTTGAAGTCGGAAACATCAGCAACATGACACAATCTGGCTATGAAAGATTTAATGGCAGTCGTAAAGATTTCCTGATGCTAATGCTGACTTAGTCTTCAATTTAAGATATTTTTTAATTATGCACTCAGCATCATTCTCTCAGAGCTGTTTATCAGTCCCTAGGGTCATTGGACTGAGACAGTCCTTATGGAGAAGGCAAATTATGGGATGAAGACTCTGATTCAATAATATCAGAAACATTTGTTGTACAGGTTTTCAAAGAGATAATATGTGTATTAGGAGTCATTAACTGTTGACATGCAGAGGTCTTGGTATGCCTACAAATATGCTTGGCAATTGCTTTCCAGAATTCATACCTCTTCTGCATAAATAGAGCAGAGGGCTTAGGCTTCCTCATTGTCAGGCTGGTACCACCACTGTGTATGCATGAGAATATATATACATACATATATACATATACATATATCTATTAAGGACAACTTAATTGAAAATTAATCATTTAATCTATAATTAATGATATATCCATGCATCAATTATGTGTCACATGTTCCTGCAGTTCTTTTCCCTTAATCTACTCTTGCCTTCACTCTTTGGGGGACCCATTAAATTACTTGCTGCAATTAACTGGTTCATTGATTTACCATTTTTCTAAATACAATAGCACCTCAGGACCACATTGTAGTAGGCACTGACCTTGTTCATGGTGAGATGCTTCATATCTCAAATAACCTGTCAGCCACATTGGAAAGATTGCCAAAGGTCGCACAGCATTGCAGTGGCAGAACCAAGAAAAAAACACTCAAATCTATTAATTCCATGGTCTATGCTGTAGCCAGTAGACAGTACTGCTTCCCATTTGGTGTACTGGTATATTTTAACTCCATTCATTTTGAGCGTATTCAGCTGGAATGGCTCAGTGGTAATCTGTACCATGTAACATATATTCAAGGAAATAACAAGAAATGTAGGGCTAAATCCTGTTTCATCATGTTGCACCTGAACAGCATTCCTATATGATTAAGTGCTATTTTGGTACTTCTGCAGAGTTTGGATTCTGTTTATACCTGTGTAGTGATGCTCAGCCTGCCCACACGTGGTTCTACTTCAGCTGCATAGGCTCTGGGGTGAAATAAAATAGTCTGAGTTTGTGCACAAAGCCATGTAAGCCTCTTAAACTCTAGTCACAGAAAAGCCATGACTACTAGTGACTGATGCTGGAAGAGGTGGGGTGCCGCTAGCCAAATAGGGCCCAGGAAGTGGGAGATCCAAATTCTATGTCCCCACAGATAGAGAGCAGATTTGGACCTATCCCCCTCAACAAAATGTGTGAACAACCAGGCCATGACGAAGGCCAGGACCTGTCCAACTTCAAATCCTCAAACAGCCACTCCTACTGGAGCTGCATGCCATAGGGACTGCAGCAGGCGTTCCCTCCCCTCCCCAACTGCTGCACCACATGAGCACACCCCCACCCCTGTGTTTTAAGCCCCCCACCCCCACCCTAAAGTGCTGCCCTAGATTCATTCCCTGTTCCCCATGCCACTGCACAGCCCCAGCCCCTGGGGTGAAGGCAGGAATCAGCAGCTGGAGGAGGGAGGGGGGGAGTTTAAAAACCCTAGCTGCTATTGTAGCTGGAGCCAAGGGAGTGCAGCAGCCTGGTGAGAGCCTGAGGGTGATGGTGCACATTAAGCCCCCATAGGCTCAATGCAACCTATAGGCCACCAATTGGATAGCCATGGCCTAGACATCACCCAGAACACTCTCCAGTCCTCTTCTTGAAACTGGTTCCTGCCCTTAATATGGCAGACAACACTCTTGCTCCTCCTACAACTATCCTGCTTCTCCTACAGGAGCTCCCAAGCAACTTGACAGGAGTGGAATAGGTGCTTCTGCTGCCCCAGGACAGCAGCACTGGCAGGCAGGGGATGGGGGAATGGAAGGAGAGGAAAGGGGAAAGGAACGGGGAACTTAAAGTTCCCAGCTTCTGCTCCTGCCATGTGGTCAAAACAGGGGTGCAAAGATGCCACAGCATCCCCTAAGGGAGGGAGAGGAGTTAGGTATGTTTGGGAGGGTGACTGCCGCAACCCCTTTGTAGGAAAGCAGGTGTGGGCTCAGGGGGAATCGTGCAGGAGGGTGGGTTGGGATTGGCAGGAGGGTTTGCTTATGTCGGGGTTTGGGCAGGGAGACTGTGGTTGGAGGACATGGGGGGATTGACTTCAGGTAACAAGGTCTTCAAATGTGATATCTGCACTACATCTGAACTTCCTATTGACTTTCCTGTGTTCAGATAAGCATATAACAACAGGTGGTAACTGTAGCTGGGTTTCAGAAAGGTTTCAGATCTTGAACTACAGGCAATACAGAAAGATCTCTGTGCTCTAAAAGAGCTACCTGCTGCTTGGAGTCATTGATTGTGTCAATGGAAGCAACGTAGCACGCAGCATTTCCATGCAGCATAAAGATTTGCTGGTGCAGGAAACAATAACTAGTATTTCTTGATTTAGCACAAACATACCATTGTTCCTGCTGCCAGAAATGCCATTAATATTAGTGCCAAATCCCCAATGTCCTGTCAGAAATGCAAACATTTTCCTGGAGCCAGATTTGTAAAACTTGCAAGATAGTCTGTCCAGAAATGAAATAGCTGGGCAGTAAGTGAACAATTGGCTTCTCATCTGTTCTTTACACAGGGAGCTTTGTAGTATCAGGTAAAATCCCATTGATTGTGAAAGAAGTAAGAAGTTTAGGGTTGGTCATTGTGTACCTTAACTGAACGTGTTTGCTAAAAATATAAAAGAGAACAATGATACAGGAAAACATTACATAAGCGACTTATGAAAAAGTTTCTGGCTTAACAGAGAAGATTTATGTTATATAAATGCCCATGTTATTCTAGCATCCTCTATAGTCCATTCTCCTGAGAGACGTTCTACTAGCCCTTTGGACCCATTTATTTGCTCTCGTGTCTTAAAGTAAAAACAATTCTGTTTGTTCTCCTTTCCTGGCAGAGTGCAATTTATCCTGAATTCTCTTTCTGATTTTTCATTTCCTAATGCCCAGTTATCCCTTCCACTAGCAGTTGCAGGAGTGAAGTAGAATCAGAATAACAGATTTAAAAGGTAAGTAGTAACATCCCCTTACAATATGATAATTGGACTCAAAGTAGATCAGGTTTTAGGAGGCACCTAATTTGGCAAGACACCAGAGATGAGTTGATAGTCTCCCACCATTAGGTCCCTCAGCAAGATTCATACTGTCCTGAATGTTGCCTGAATTGTCAGTTATTGCTAATGAAGCACCCTTTGATCTTCAGCATTCAGGTCTTCAAAAACTTATTTTCAGGGTTGGGGTTTTTGGTGAACTACTCCAGATACTACTCTGTTTCTCTTCCAGAGGATCATTTGTGCTGCTGCTTAATATTAATTGCCAAGTTTTCTCTTTTTATTGGGGGGGGGTTGCGGGGGAGGATGAGGAGTAGAAGGGGCAGCTGTCCTTTATTTTATCGTGTCATGATCAAAGTTCTGTCTAGTCATAGTGGCAGCCCTGATCCAGGTCATGAATCATTGGATCATAAAGAAATAGGAAATAGGGCTGGAAGGGACCTTGAGAGGTCATCTAGTCCAACCCCCTGCCTGAAAAAATACCCTGAAAAGCAACTGTCCTCCCTGAATGGCCCCAGGAGTTATAGGATTCACGTTCTCTTAGTGATTTTTCTCATCCATAACAAAACTGTTAATTAGACTTCTAGTTTTTGCATTAGTCTAATGTTTTAGGAAGAAAAAAGGAATACCCATGTGTACTGATTCATGCCAAGAGGAACTCACTCTTGATGTCTCCACTGTCTGTCAGGCAGGTTAAACACTGTGCACCACAGTCTGTACTTATTCCACCTACGTGTGTCCCAGATTCTCACTTGTTACGGGCGGTGAGTTCCCCAGCATAAATCAGAGTGACTTATAGGAGCTGCTCTGATTTCCACCAGCTTCCAGGCAGCTGCCAACATGTTGCTTTGTGGCATATGTGGCCAAAGCATGGACTGCACTGGCTACTCCCTGCCCCATCCTCAACATGCCCCTATTCCAGGGTGCCCTGCAATGGACATTGGCCTATAAGCATATATCCGTCATTGTGCTACCCCTGCATTGGGAATATTCTCTGAATGTGCTGCCTGCCCCTGCCCACCAAGTTGTCTTCATGCTTTATAAACAATGCTGAGTGTCCTTAGCTAGGAATAGACTGCCCCATACTCCAACATCTCTTTGTGAGTTGGATATAAATTACTACTGTCTGTCACCATAGTATTGTTTAATACTAGGATTTATTATCTGGCCCATACTTTTAAAGCTCCTAGAGGTCATAAATCTACAGATCTTGGTTAATTTTTATACGAGTTTCAGCAAAGCCACTTGCTTCTCCTGACAAACTTAAAGGTTATTCCGAGTGTGCAACCTGCCACATACATTTCTGTAAATCTCTAGTCATCACACATCACTTTCCTCAGGTAAAAAAATCACTATGAAATGGTATCTAGTACTCTAGATGTAAGTGGGATATCCTGATTATTTGGCAGGGATATTGGAATTGAATTAATCTTCCTTAAGCAACTTGAAATCTATCTAATGAACATGGGGGGAGGAGGGGAGAAGCCTGCAATGTAGCCTCATGGACTGTATACATCAGCACTTCAAAATTTATAATCTCCTCAGACCAGGGTGTGCCTTTATTTAGAGACTTTGTAGTTTCATAGTCTCATAGTTTGTAGGTTCAGAAGGGACCTGAGCAGATCATCAAGTCCAACCCCCTGCCTTGGGCAGGAAAGAGTACTGGGGTCAAATGACCCCGGCTAGTTGATTATTTAGCTTCTTTTTAAAGACCACCAGGGTAGGAGTGAGCACCACTTCCCTTGGAAGTTGGTTCCAGACCCTAGCCGCCCTGACCGTGAAGTAGTGCCTCCTGATATCTGCCTGAATCTATTCTCCATCAACTTATGGCCATTATTCTTTGTTACTCCTGGTAATGCTCGCGGGAACAGGGACTCCTCCCATAGCCTGCTGGTCCCCCTTGGCCAGTTTGTAGATGGCCACCAGACCCCCTCTCAGCATTCTCTTGTGGAGGCTGAACAGGTTCAGGCCCCACAGCCTCTCCTCTCCCCTGCTGCCCCTGATCATGCGGGTGGCCCTCCTCTGGACCCTCTCCATGTTGTCCACATCCCTCTTGAAGTGTGGCGCCCAGAACTGGATGCAGTACTCCAGCTGCGGCCTGACCAGTGCCGCATAGAGGGGGAAGATCACTTCCTTGGGCCTGCTCGTGATGCATCTATGGATGCATGACAAGTTGTGGTTAGCCTTCCTGACCGCATCCTCACATTGGTGGCCCATGTTCATTTTGGAATCAATAATGACACCAAGATCCTTTTCTGCCTCTGCACTGACAAGAAGGGAGTTCCCCAGCCTGTAGGTATGCTGCTGGTTCTTCCTCCCCAGGGGCATCACTTTGCACTTGTAAGTATTGAATCCCGTCTTAGGGATGGCCCAGCTAATAGTACTAATACAGAAGTCTGAGGCAGTCTTTCACCATACAAAAGGGTTAACTGAAAGGAGTTAACGTTTCGAAAATTTTGAAACGTTTCAAGTTTCGAAGATCAAGCTTGGCTTGCCTGCAGGGAAACAGAAACTAATGTAAGGAGAGGGAGTGGGAATGTGGGGGAAGGACTGCTCTAATATTGACTGTGAAGCTGGCCAGTGACTGTCTTCCTTCCCTGGGGTCCCTTCCACCCCAGTGCTCTGGGGAGGGACAGAAAAACTGCATAAAAGGCAGCATTGTTTGAACTGCCCTGCTTTCTGCTTTGGTGTCAGTTAGTGAGTTTTGCCTGTTAGCAGCCAGAGGTGCAAGGCCCCAGAGCCCCCGGCACCCATCTCCTTAACAGATGGCAGGCTTCATGGCGGCAGCAGGGTCTAGCAAGCCTGCAGTTTTCACCCCCCTGTGTCCCAAGCCAGACACAGTTGCACAAGCACCCATTACACAAGTTTTGCCTGTCAGCAGCCAGAGGTGCAAGGCCCCAGAACCCCTGCACCAATCTCCTCGACAGCTGGCAGGATTTGTGGCCTCAGCAGGGGCTAGCAGACCTGCAGCTTTCACCCTGCTGCGCCTTAACACACAGTGTCACCCATGTCATGAGTCTTGCTTGTCCGCACCTTGAGGTGCAGTTCCGTCCAAACCCCTGCACTTATCTCCTTGAAACTTGGCAAGATTTGTGGCCTCAGCAGGGGCTACCATCCCTGCAGTTTTGACCCTGCTGTGGCTTAACACATACACGTGACATGAGTTTTGCTTTCAAAACTTTGAGGTGCAGTTTCCCTGAAACCCCTGCACCTATCACCTTGAAACTTGGCAGGCTTCATGCCCTCAGAAGGGGTACCATTCCTGTGAGTTTCATCTAAATCAGGCCAGAAATGACAAAGTTACAGGCTGTTTCAAGCTTCCCCATTATAACCTATGGGCAATACATAGAAACAGTGTCGAAACAGCGAAACTGTTTTGACTAAACTAAACGGACCAGCGGTTTCAATGAGCTAAGGAGGATAGTTGGAGAAGCGCTGAA
>NW_017729007.1:11777685-11790479 GCF_001723915.1 Gavialis gangeticus | reverse complement strand
CTTCCGACCCTAGAAACTATGAAACTATGAAACTATAAGTCAAAACGAAATTCAAAATGAAACGCTGTTCCATTAAAACATTGAAACACAAGTCAAAATGGAATGGTGCCGTTTCACACAGCCCTATTAACTGCCTGCTTATATCTTTGTGGTAAAGCTCTTTTAAATGGGAATTATTGCATCAGGCAACACATTTCAGCCAAAGACATGATTTGGCTTCCCAAGTAACTGAAGATGTTTGGCTTTTTGTCTGCTTACAAAGTTCATGCACCAGGTAGTAATTAATCTCAGGGGAAAAGCACATTGTTTAATGCGTACAGCATGACTGTGACCTGAGCTTTGTATCAGTGTACTGAAGCTAACTGGGGAAAAATCAGAGGAACCAAATACATTTTCACTTTACCAGCAACAGTTAGAATATTAGAGGACTTCTTGTAATAAAAAATTCTCTTGACAGGCTAATATTTATGATCCACATGTCCTTTGCAGTTTTTCCACCCTTCTAAGAATGTATCACATGTTTTCTTAACACAAAATTGCAAGGTTGAGTTCAGCTACATCCTAGCCAAGCATTTGCTATGGCCTGGGACATGCTACCAGGATGGCTTGGTTGTTTTAGCCATGTTTGTTACTAGTCAAACACTGCCATTCAAGATCTGGCTAGAAGTATGTTTCAAGATAGCTTTAAATCTATGGAGCTTGCCTGAGCCCTGGGATATACTGGCAGAAACTGAACTCATTTAATTTAAATCTATGAACCCCTGTTAGTGGAAAATCTGCTCAGAGGTATTAAATCCATACAGTAGGAACTGTAGAATTACTGCCAGGGTGCCCAGAGCCAGCACAAACTCGGAAGTAGGCACCATGAGCCTGGGGAGAAGCATGGAAATAGTGTTCAGGAACTCTGACTGTAAATGTAAGTCCTGCACTGCTGGCATGGCTGAAGGGGAAGAACGGGCACAATCACCACTTGTCTCTCCTGGGGTATAGCTGGGGTGTATCTGATTCTTTCTAGGACAGTGGAAGTAAATGAAGCCTTTTGACCGCTCTGTGGTTAAAGAGGCATTGTTACCAGTTTCTTTGAAGTTGTGGCCTGCCAGTATCTTCTATATAAGACTTCAGAAAGCACAGGGACTACAACAGTGATGAACAAAGGTAAGGATGGGGGGTGGGGGGTTGTCTCTCCCTCCTCTTGCTACAGCGGAGGGCCACAATATAGTGTCTGGTGCTGGACTGCTCAGCTGTCCACCTGACAGTCTGTGGGTCACATGTGGACCCACAAGGGGTTAAGATACTGGCCACTGCTGCTCCTATCATTGCTACCTGAGCATTGCTGCTTCTATCACTCTGGCTGCAGCAACAGCCAGGGTCTTGGGGCTCCCTTTTCCTGCCCTGTCTTCTGCTACCTGAAATGGGGTGGGGAGGTGTGGCATCACAGACCACGGTGCCAGAGGAGCCAGCATCCCAAAGTGCTTGTGTGGTGCAGTGTTATGGTGGAAACCATGGAGAGCCACAGGTGAGGTGGGGTGCAGTGCTGCAGCATGCCATGGGGGCAGCCCTCCATATGCACCTTGCAACAGGAGGGGGACCATCTGCCCACCCATGCATGACACAACAGGGTGGAGACGCACCCACCTGCCCACCCATGTGCTCAGTTCAACCTCTGAAAAACAGGAGAAATCCTGACCTGATGAATCCTGACCTAACAATGCCCTCCCATCTCCAATGTTTATGATGAGCTGAACAAGTATTTGCTGTTTTATTCCCATTTGAAATTAGGTTCTGATTTTAAACATAAAATCATGAATGTCATCCATTAGACCGCAGGATCAGTTATTACCTCTTCTGTGGCCAAAGCTGTGCAACTGGTGACAACTGAACATATATGGACCCCTGGGTTTGCATAAACAATAAAAAGACAGTTTCCAAAACCCATAAATCATGATGATGGTGCTGCTCCAGGAAGCACCGCATGAAAAAGTCTAAGGTTTGAAGATTTTGATCTGTCAGGTATAGCAGAGACTGTTTTATCCTTGTTCTCCAGCAGATGGAGTTCTGTTCTTCTTCATAGGGCACTTTTTGTGTTAGCCATTCAGATCCCACCAAGAGCAACAGAAATATTTTTCTTCCTCATTATCAGTTGCATAAAGCTTAATATTGGTGCGCAAATTAATGTCTGCATGTGGAAGACAATCATATTAGAGGGGCATTCTAGTGTGAACACCACTCACATAGAAAGAGTATGGAGAAGTGAAGTAACCACCTTTCCCTTCATTCATCTTATTGACTTGCTGGTGCTACTAGAGATGCCACCTGGTACTAGCAAAGCACTGTGGAATAATCTTAGTGAGTGACGGGACAGAATGAACAGCATGCAGAAGTCCTTAATCACCTGTTGAAATGATAGTGTTGATGGCTAAGTTATTCATTTAATGGGATGTGGCAAATCTCCAGGGTGCCTAAGCACTGACTTTTTGACAGCTACTTTACCCAATAGCTTAATAAACCTAAGTTAATTGAAAAAAGCAAAATCATTTACAATTTGGCTCTGTACCAAATAGCAGTTAGGTTGTAATCATCCTTGTCCTATTAAGGATCTCCTAAGCTGTCCAGACAGTTTTGACAGAGATTCTCTACTCTACCAAATTTTTAATATTCCTCTTAGAAGATTTACTAAAGTTAGCATCAGATAATAGTGATTTTTTTTTTTATTTTATACAACCAATGCATGTAAAAATCCATTCAGATTCCCGGTAAGATTTCTTGTTTTAACTGTTGATTTGTGTGATTTATGGATTGACATCATAACATTGTTTTGTTTGCTATGAAAATCACTCAATCATGAAGACCTGTCAGCATGCAGCCATACAATGAACATGTAGCCATCTCTGCAGACAGGACCGGTGTCAAATCTAAATAGATAGCTTTGAGCTGGATCTTGAATTTAGAACAGTGGGCTAGCTGAGGCATAGGCAAACCAGTCTAAATAGGTTTGACTGCAGGATGGCAGTCTGAAGAAATGAAAAGTTACTAAAGACTGAGCTAGGAAGCCAGGCTTTAGAATGTGGGGACATGTATGCTGTTTTCTAAGTGTCCTCTTTTCCTGTAGTATTAAAGATTTTGACTGGGTTGTGCCAGTGCTCCTGCTGGGACTGAAACCTGGGGTTCCTGACTAGAGGGTCTTGCCCCAAAGTCGTTTGAGGCATTGCAAACCACACATGGCACACGTGCACCCGTGCACCACACTGCTAATTTTCAGCACAAAGGGTTTTTTTGACACCAGGAGATCCCTGTGTCAAAAAACCCCTGCAACTAAAAAAAAGTGGTGCAGAGCACATGGCAGCAGCATGCGACTCCAAAAACCAAAGTCTGGCCAGCCAGAGCCACACTCTGGCTGCCAGCTAGGCTCTGAGCAGCTGGCTTGGTGCCACTGCTGCCCCAGAAGGCCCTCATGGCTACTAGCCCCAGCCTCCCCTACTCCCCCACCCCCAGTCCCTTTGCCCCATTGAAGTACATATGCAGGGGTGTGCCCAGGGCCAAACTGCAGTGGCACAGATATGTGCTCCTGGTGTTTGTCCCACAGGAAACACATGCCCCTCCATGCTCATGGAGCCATGCCTATGTCTTTGCTTGTGGGAGAGCAGTATTTGCTGAAATTAAACATAAAGCATTTATGACCATTGCCAAGAAAGACCTTGCAAACACTCTATAAAAGGGTTTGAATCCAAACCTGGAAGAGAATTGGTGGTTTCAAATGTGTTCTCTACAGCACTGACAGAAGTGCAGTGAAGTAGAGTCCAGAGCTAGATTTGTACATTTCAGTTCAATTCAAAATAAAAACTATCCAGTCTCAGGTGAAATGTGGACTATGCTTCTTGGAATCACTGCTGAAGATAAGACACTCATGCCCACCTGATAGCACAAGGCATCTCACAAATTAATTGAACATTGAAAGTTACCATAGTTCTGTTCATAGATTGATTATTAGTATTTGAAATTGTGTATTATTTAATTAACAGACATTACAAAAACAAATATTATTGTCCCTGCTGTGTTTGGGAAAGGAAGATATAAAGAAAAGTGCCTTCTAGATAACCCAGACCAGAGGTTTTTAAATGACTTGTTATCTTACGCAGATACTCATGTTAAGCAGGGCTGGTCATTTAGATCTCAGATACTGAATGACGCCAACCTGTAGTAGAAACCTTAGTTTTGAGGGTGCCTGTACAAATGCTGGGAGGCTACTCTGATGCTCTGAAATTACAACAAATCAGAACAGACTCAATTAATTGAGTGTGCTGGAGTCCTAATTAGTGCACTCTAGCATCTCATGTATCAGTGTCCCTGTGCTTCAAAATGGTGGTGACGATGCTTCAAGTAAATCTCTTTTAACTAAATTTAGATGAAGCTCCCCTGCTGCCATTTTGAAGTGCAGGGATGCTGATACATGAGACGTTCCAGGCCAGGGGCAGGCAAGATACAGCTCGTGGGCTGGATCTGGCCTGCCAGGCCATTCTATCCAGCCCACAGGCTCCTAAAAAACTCAGAAAAGTAATTATTATCTGCCCCTGCCTGCCTGTCAAAGATGACAAGGTGCCAGTGACAGCAGGACCCAGGGGGAGCCAGTGGCAGAACCTAGGGGTGGCAGGCACTGTTACCTGCAGAGTAAGAAATGGTCTTTTGTTGATGACTGTACACTGCAAACTTACTGAGGGCTGTGTTCCTATTCCTGTTGCCTGGATCCCCATAACCTTTGACCTGCTAGTTCTGTTCAGATGTTGGCTGGATTAAGCCCATCTAGCAAAGCTCTTGGCTTCATCCAGTTTTTTCTAGGTCAGACCCTTCTGCTTTGGCTTCCAAGTCACTCTAACCATGATTTCTTTCAGCCCACAATCCAACCTCCATGCTGGTGCAGCATCTTCTATGGGGCCGTCTGATTAGACCAGGGCCACTCCAGTGACTGCCCCACAGCCAATCTCCCTTCCCCTGTCTTTATCTGGAGTGATACTGGTCCTCAGTTAATGTCCTGTAGTGTATTAGCCAATCTCCTGTAGTGGTCTACCCTGACAAGGACATTCAGAAGGACAGTATCCTTACCCCATCCAATCATGGCTTTTAGTTTGTTCCATCTGCATAATTACTTGATTGTTTCAATTTATTCTTAATAGGTGTAATGGCCCAGTAAGGTACAGGAAATATACGATGTGTGAAACACAGGATCAAACAGTCTGACCCCATCTGTGCATTATACTTTCTGGTCAATATTGTTAAAAAACAAGCATACTGTTAAAAGCACTAGTCTAAAATAAACTCCCAAAGGCATAAGCACCTAATCATGTTAGCCGAGATAAACCTAAAATAATTGGTGAGCAACAGGGGGAATAAGAGCTCAGCTTAAAGCAAAGCAGTGGGACCCTGAAGGCATGTAAATGTCAGATACAAATAATCAATAAGATACAGACTTGGATGAAGAGGAAGGAAAATGCAGTTTCGAAAAATGTAACCAGCAAGGAGCTGACCAGCAGCATTTTGATTGTGCTATAGTTTTGTAATTAAAAGTTGGAGAGAAAGCAGTGTCAGGGGAATTGCAATAATAAAGTTTAGAAAATCATTGAGCAAACTCATCAGAAAAATAAATGACTTAGAGGTGAGCAATACTATTTATGTGATAAAATGCCATTTTGGCAGCAAGATTAATCTGTGTTTTGTGTTGTAAATTACAATCAAGCAAGATATTCTGTAGTGTAAGCTTGATGAGGAATAGCACTACCTTCTAAAAAAGTGTGAAGCTTTGGAAGAATCCTAACAGATCAATTTACAAAGAAGGAAATGACAGATCAACATCACTGTTAAGCTTCCTGCAAATAGTAAAAGAGCATAATAAAAATTGTCTTGAATCCAGAATTGAGCAGTAAATAAACTTGAATGTTGTAAGTATACAAAGCATCACACACCATTGAAGTAAAGTGTGACACATAATGGAAATTAAATATATACGGCACATCAAAAACTGATTCTGCAACAGCAGTAACATATCTATTTCCATTCCTTATGAAGATACAGCCTAGCCAGCATATTTAATATTAGCTATATGTCCTATTGCCTGCTGTTCTATTATGTATTGTGTACTGCTTTCAACCAATGGAGATTCTCCTTTGGTTCAGTGTCTAGGTGTCTGTTACTGTCGCCAGCAATGTAACTGCCTTGTTCTGGTGGTGATTTTTTGTAGCTGTGCAAGAATACAAGAATGGTAGCCAATGCCACTGCTGCTATTGTTCAGCTGCTGCCTGGGATACTGAAACTCCTTGTTATACCTCTGCCTGCCTTCATGAAATGCCAAGAAGCTGTAACATGCACCATAATGACCAAAGATGGTGGATGAATATCAATTCTTTTTCAGCAGTCTTGGAAAAAAATTGTTTTAGCTCATATCTACATTTCTTGAAGATCATTTTTAATAAAACCTAAAAAATGATTTTGGTTTTTTTTGGTAGGAAACATTGTTTAATTTTCAAAAATCATAATTTTACCAACATCTTTTGGATTCCCTTTTTATTTTCCCATCAAGAATTTCAAGTTATAATAAAATGTCAGCCATCTCACCAGTGGGAATTGTGCAGCTGCTATGCATCTACTTTTATTGTTCACCTGTACACTTAAATAATTCTTAATTACTGTATTAGTGTACTGTAATGTAAATAATATGTATATACCACATATAAAGAATTTCCCAGCAAATTTTCTTATCCTAAATCTGACCAGTAACTGAAACTTTCTCAGTTAGATAAATACCATATTTTCTCACATACCACATGCCCCAGAATAAGACATGCACCTTGTTTTTGAAAGGCAGAGTGAAGGAAAAAATATCTTTACTTGTAGTAAGTCAAGGTGTAGCAGTCAGGGAACCTGCTCGTTGTTCTGCTCCCTGTAGATGACTTGCAGATTTACTTCCACTTTTGCCTTGCAGAAGCGTAAGGCCTCTGACATTCAGTTTAAGGTGCGATGAATCTAAGCCATGATCCCAACAACGCACCTCCTGCCATGCCACTTGTGTATGGAAAGACAAAATTTTGGGGTCAAGGATTAGATCCCAATCACAGTTTACTTGTCAGTGCAAGGGGAGCCCAGAATTACAATCCAAAGCTCCCCCTGCACCAGGAAGTTGAAACCGAGGTGATTGTTAATTGCCAGGGGGGTGGGAATAAACCTGGGCCTGAAACCAGCCCCAGTCAATTCCCAGGCACCAGCTGACAATCAGCTAATTGTTAGAACCCCAGCTGAGATTTTTAGAGGTCCTGGCACATGAGGACCTTGCTGCAGCATCCCAATTCCAGAATCCCCATGCCCCAGCACCTTTAAAACCCTATGTGCTGCTCAGCTGAGCCATAAATTATCATAAATACTTAGGAAGAGCTGATCAAACTCCAGAGTCAACCTAAAAGCAAGCAGAAACTGAAGTTCTAATGCTGAGTAGGATAAAAAGCTGTAGAAAGGCTTAAATGCCTTCTTTCAGAAGGAACAAGTGCAAAGAGGAGAAAGGATGGCCATGGAGGAGGTAATCTCCTGGAAGCAACGTGCACTGCTCTTCTATGAATATACAGGTGAAAGAAGACAAAGAGAAGATGAAGAAGATCTTCTTGCCAATCAGAGGCCTGAGAAGTGCTTTGCAGGGTTCCATCCTGAGCATGACTAAAGTGGAAGATCTGCCTTAAGGAAAGAGAAACAATACTCAAAAGTATTTTGGGTGGGGAATTTGTGCTTAAATAGATTACTAAGAATCATAGACAAGAGTGTCCTGTCCTTAGCATTTGGGAGACCTGAAGGGAAACTGACCATGATTTGGGATGTTGTTAACTCTCCAAGGTGTCCTCTTGCTTGTGCATCCAGGGAAGCTGTTCTCTAAGAGACCTCAGAATCCACCCTAAATCAGTTCAACTTGAATAAAAGTCTGATTTAATTGACCATATAAAGATAGCTGAAGGACTGGCAATTCTAGAGGTCCAGCATGTAGTAACTTATGATACGAACGTAACTATGACATTCACCCATGTGAGCTATGTAAGCACAGATGAACCCAAGCTTGGATTGCTTACTTTAATGACAAGAGCAAAGATTTTGCTAGTGTTTTGGTAGTCTCACAAGCTACAGATAACAAGATCTCCCCTTTAACTGGAAAACATAAATCGTCACTACAGGGATCAACTCTTACCAGTTAGTAACTGGGTAGAGGGTGGAAGCCAAGCTACTGTCTTTAAGTGCTAGAGTAGGTTCTTGTTCCCAGCCAACTAGGACAAGTCTTTGGAAAAAGGACTGAATACAGCCTCTTGTCTTAGAAGAACATGGCTGATTATCTTGTGCAGATGCTGTGATAGACAACTTGTCTAAAATGTACTTACAGAAAACTGAACCATTTATAGAGCTTACCTGAGGGCCCTATATTTGACCTCCCTGTCCCAGCCCATATCTTCCTTCATGCTTGATACAGTGCTTAACGTTTTGGTCCTTAAACACCAACACTGAATACAAAATTGCCAAAATTAGGTATTTTGTAACTATTAAGTGCTAATGTTGTAGGATAGTATAATAGGGATGTCTGAAAAATTATGAGAATTTAGTTTTCATGCTTTAAACTTGACTGATTTCAAAACTTTACCAATTCACATCCATTACAGGAATGGCTTTGTGAAAACTCCTATAGATCTTAAGTGAAATAAAACCAATAGGGTTGTATAGAAATGTCTTCAAACAGTTTAAAGAAACCATTATAGAATTCCATTCTTTCCATTAAAATTATAATTCAGCTTTTGAAATATTGTAGCCTACACAATACTCTACTGAATTTTGTTAAAAAAATTAAATAGTCTAGGGAATGGTATCCTCTCTATTTGATGGTATAGGATTCATCACAACGAATGAAGGCTGAGGGACATTAGCAAGAGAGTGTGGGATAAATTGCTAATGCTGTTCCTGCTTTTGTTTTTGTCTCTTGTATTTTTACCTTAAGCAGTAATATTTTCCTCACTTGGCCAATAACTTTAAAAGGATTTATATGCAGATCTTGTGTCTGCTGGATGATAGCATGAGATGTGTTGCTTAATATTTGAATTTTATTGCCTCACAAATTAAGAAGCCTAGATGTTAGTTGTCAAAGAGAAGTAGAGCTCTAAAATATGATATCTTTCGTCATTCTGTCAGTGAGCTATGAAGGCATCCTGAACAGACTGAAAGTTATGTTTTCAGTCAAAATGGGTAGTGCAGCAGCATATCATTCATCTCTCTGAAGTGTGATACAGATGAAGTATGAACTCAAATAAAATTACAAAGATGCTAGGACAGATGCATTTAGTTGGCGAATCCCCTAGTGCCAAGAAAGCTTATTTTTAAGAGGGCCTTCTAAAGTTGGAAGATAGAAGAGAAATCCGAGGTAGTCCCTACAAATACAGGAGTAGATTTGCTTTATAATCTCACTTACTTGTGAGATTCAGGTATGGTGTTCACATAATGACTTCCAATATTATGTGATGCATAGAAATCAAGGACTTCATGGCATTAAAAGTGGTGAGTTATGGATAATTTCCCTTGTCCTAAAATCCTTCTCACAACCTGTACTTCAACTGTTTTATTCAGGAAAACATAACTTTGCTTTAGCAGAAAGACTCAACATCCTCCGTACAATTCATCCCTCCCATACAGTCACCAACTTTCCATGTGTCCCCTGTCCCGTTGCACTACTTTCCTCTCCTTCCTCCAGTTCCCTTCTTGAACCTAACTTCTTTTTGGCAGCAGAAAACTAATTATTTCTGCTTTTCTTGTCCTGCTCTGGCACCTGATTTCAAAAAGCAAAACAAACAAGCAAACAAACCTCCTCTTGTTCCAAAAGCAATACTCTCCCAAGAGCAAGCATTCCCATCCTATCACTAGGCTGATTTAAAGCATAGTCTGGGCAGCATTTTCTGGGAACATTACAGGACTTTGACCACAACTTTGGCAAAACCCCTGAAGTAGAGTGGAGGCCATGTCCCTATCTGTTCTTTTTGATGCAGCCGTCTCATGTCACTGAATCCTTCTTTGTCCGTTGGAGACCTTAAACCCAACACTTCATTCCTTCTAACACCACAGTTGTCAAACTCCTGTCTAAACCAAGTTGCTAGAGGGAATGCTCCCAGTCTTTCTCTACCATTTGAAAATATCCAGAACTCAAAACCCGGCTAATAGAATGCTCACAATCCTTGCTTCCTTCTGTGGCTAACGTGCAGCTTCAAAAATCTTGATGCCACTGTGCTCTTGTAGTGCCAAGCCAGTAAAAAGCACCCATACTCTCTACTGGGAGTCCTTAGACATGTGGTGGTGGGGAAACCAGCAGAGCAAGTTCCTCCACCAGCCCCTATTATAATCAATATGTTGGTACTGGCTTTTCTTCTGCAATTCCCCAGACAGCACATGGGCCATAGCAGACTGTAGCCATCTGCTTTGAGTCAGAGCATGCTATAAGCTGCTCTGTCCTATGCTGAAGCCATCACAGATCAACCAAAAGAATGTTAATAGTTTGTTGTTCTCATTGTCCTCCTACTCATTATCCTCATGTCCTCCTACATGAGAGAATCAGACCTTCCTAATTATGACAATTTGTTATCAGAGTGATGTGACTGAGTACACCTGTCATTCAGCTGTGTTGAATACCGTGGATTCCCAGTATCAAAAGATATTGTGAATTCCCAATATCAAAAGAAAATGTGCCAGAAAAAAGTAGCACAAGGTGTGCTCTCAGAGTGTGCCCCAAAGCAACTGGAGGCTGGGTCTTCCCAGGAGATGCTCTAGCACCCAGACAGAGCCTCTCTAGACCTGCCACATGCCCCTACTGCTCCAGCATGCTGCCCCAGCGTCCTGGAAGAAATAGAAGCAGGGCCTGGCTGGCAGCAGTGGCTCAAGCCTGGGCTCTGTCCCCGTAGGCAGAGCCCCCCAGCAGTGCACAGCGCTCCCTGAGACCTAGGGACTACACATGGGGCACAGAGCCAGCCCGACCCACTGGTGCACACCTTCAGACAGGACCAGGGTTCTGTCATAGACCCAGGGTTCCTGGCACTGCAGGCAGGAGCCACGTGCCATTGTGCTGGGCTGGCTCCTGCTACCACATGGTGTGTGTCATAAGGGCAGGGGGCAGGCAGGTGTGTGGTAGCCCCCTCACCACAAATCCCCCCCACAGTCTACCCACAACCCTACACAAACCCTACACACACAAACAACCCCCACGCCCCCCACCACAAACCCCACAGCCATTCCTCCACACCCCTTTCCCACCCCCTCTCTCCCCCTAAACCCCACATCCCCCCAACAAATCTCACATCCTGTGTGCTCAGCTGCCAGAGGGGATGGTATGGGATGGGACTGCTGGCAGGAGCTGTGGCTGCAGGGGCAACTGCCACACTACAGCCCTGCCCTGTGCCCACACTGGTGAGGGAACTTGTGGCCCTCACCTGGGAGGGGCAGGGGCTTCTGGTCCCAGAAACCACTTGTGTGGTATGATGGGCTGTGGGGAGGGATGGAGATGGCAACAGGGGTGGGTGATGGGCAGGGGGAGGGGATTGAGGTGGCAGCGGGGTCTATGGGTGTATGTGATGGGCCAGGGGTGGCAGCAGGGTTGTGTGTGAGAGAGAAAGATGGGGTTGGGGGGTGCTCTAGGTAGAAGCCGATACCAGAGCTAGGCTTGGAGCCCCCTAGACCATGCTGTGCAGGGGGCCGCCAACCTGGAGGGGAAGAGGCTTGTCCAGCCCAGTCCCCTAGCCCCAGTCAAGGGCTTCCCAGGAAGGGCATGGGGACCACTGGAGCCTGGGCACAAGCACAAGTAGCAGAACAGCAAGGACTGGCACTGCTCAGAGCCACAAAGCAGCAAGTGGGGCAGCTACAGCTGGACCCGTGTCCTGGTGCAGAGAGGGAGCTGCTACCAGGAGGGAGCGAGGTGGGGAGGGCAGGCAGGGGCTGCAGGTCAGGAATGAGGGGCATGAGCAGGGTCAGAGCCATCCTTGGGGGAGGGGTAGAATCGGCGCAACTGCCCCAGGCTCCTTGCTTCACGTCTGGCCACTCACCACCCCTCCTCCCCCATCACCGCCACGTCCGGGCCCCGCACAGGCTGATTTGCCCCACTGCTATTATCATCTCTGGGCAGGGCTGTGGGTTGGCAGTCAGGGGCAAGGGCATGGGCAGGGCACTGGCATATCAGTGCTGCTCAGTACCACAAAGCAGTGCAGGTCTAGCTGCAGCTGTCCCCACATCCGGGTGAGCAAAGGAAGCAGGGGCAGCTCTGATTTTTTCTATGACAAAAAACCCAAAAGGAAATGCCAAAGTGTATAGGTATTTAGAATTTACTTTATGATGATGATAGAGGCGTGGATAGGCTTCCAAATTCCTTTAAAATTGTAAATATGTCAATAAAACATTGCCCAACTGATAGTGCTGTCTCTGTCTCACTGTCTCATTTTAATCTTAGAAGAACATGGATTTTGGGTATTGTAATGAGAGAATTTGGGTTTTTTTATCAGAGAATTTGCAATTTTTAAACAGGGAATACAAGGGTCCCTGCTGGTGAGGCAAATGGTAGGACCCAGGCAGAGGAGCCTGCCCAGGGCCAGCACTAGGGACCTAGCTAGAGGGCAGACGAGGTGGCTGACCTGGCCATTTGGGACCAGGAGGACATGCTTCAGCAGTTCAGAATAGGCCACCACAATGAGCACATCTGGATGATAGCCAGTGGTGTACCAGTGGGGGTGGGGGCGCTATGATCCCTGGACGCAAGG